>NC_073379.1:1148459-1482149 GCF_028641065.1 Leucoraja erinaceus | reverse complement strand
CCAGCTAAACGCATTACCGCGCTGCTCGGGGCTGGTTCCGCCCAAGAGACTTCATGGGGTACCTGTGATTTACTTAATGCAATAAATCTATATCTGGCGTGCCATAAGTGCTTGATAACTTGTTGGCAAAATTTTTTGGGGTTTAACATCCCTGGCATTGTTGTCATGCAAATTTACGTGACCCGTGTCCCTGCCACGTGGGTAGTAGCTTACCTGCAGGTAAGTTGCTCGTAAGCCCAAAGAGTCTTCGCGCACACACCATGCTTGTCCAAATTTGTGTTGACCACCTTGTCGCAATGATAACGATTTTAAATGATGCCGCCCATATGGTTATGTATAGCCACCACCCGTATTAAGTATCTTATTTGTAACCGTAAATGCAAGTGATGCATATTGGAGCCATGTGCTTTTAAAGCATAAAGGCCACCCACCATCTCTAGATAAATTAATGCCCCTTGTAAGTGGTAATGAGGACTCCTGGTTTGATTCCATTGCCTACCACCTGTCTGGATATGGAGTTCAAAAATTGCTCCTCCGCCTTTAACCCCCCACTGGGGGGGCAATTGGATTACCTACTCGGAGGTGTTTAGTGCTGATAATCGGGCTGAAACTATGCCAAACGTGTTTGCCCACCACTGGTAGGTTCTGAATATTTCTTCAGTGGGTAACTACATGACACGATCATAATGAAAAAACTCCCCGGACCAACCTGTGTCCCCCCCCCCCCCCCCTCCGTTGTGGCCATGTCGTTTTGGTTGCCTGTCACCTTTGCGTGCTCTTTGTAGGTTTTGATAGTGCAAAGTTCCGAATTGTGGTAGCCGGAAATGCTGCTACCATTTTCCCAATTACTCTTGCTACTTGTCGAATAGGTGGTCGCTCGTTTACCATTAAATTGTTGCATGATGGTGCCAACTCAACTGTTTTTTTTTCTCTTTGCATGTTCCCAGTCCCGTAGACTGGAATTACTTGTGCAAGCCCAGTATTCCATGATAGGGATTGCTTCAATTTAGATTTATCTGGATGTAAGACACTCCAAGGTTTTCGCACAACTGTTTGGTAGGACGAGAGGGGGGGGGTGGGGGTAGGGGGGGGGGGGGGGAGGGGGGGTGGGGGGGGGGGCGGGGGGGGGGGGGGGGGGGGGGGGGGTGGGGGGGGGGGGGCGTTGGGGGGGTGGGGGCGAGAGGGGGGAGTTGTTACCAACTGAACTCACGTGGAATGAATCCATTAACGGAGCCACTCTGCTGCTGGATGCCATGTTGTCCCTGTCTTCCCTCTGGAAGCCTCATCGTCCCCATCAGATGCCGAGTTCCCAGAGCCCTGGTTAAATGTGGGGGCCGCTCGCAGTTAAGTCTGTGAAAGCGGCCCCATCAGAGACTGTGAGCAGCAGCAGGATTCACTAAAGGAAGGACCATTGCGCCTTTACCCCGCCCGCCCCTCGACTTATCTCTTCTCCCCTGAAGCAGGTCGGTCGGGCACAGTTGCCAGAAGCTGAAAACTAAATATAGCAGCGGGAAAACTGCGGCTGCGGTTCTGGCAACAGCCGGCGTTCTGCTCTGTCTGGGGGGAGAAGGAGAGTGGGTGTGAAGGGGTAGAGCGCGAGTGGGGGAGAGGGCGAGTGGGGGAGAGGGCGAGTGGGAGTGAAGGGGGAGGTGAAGGGAGGAGGGGAGGGGGAGATGAAGGGGGAGAGGAAGGAAGGGGGAGAGGAAGGGGGAGAGGAAGGGGGAGAGGAAGGGGGAGAGAGGTGAAGTGGGGGGTGTTTGAGTGAGCGGGCAGGCGGGCCTGGATTGGTGGGCATGTGGGCATTGTGACGTCAGCAGCTGGTAAAAGCCATTTAGATTTTAAAAATTGAGTTTTGTGATCAATTTTCCTCAAAACCTGGGGAAATTGGGCGGACGTTGAACTTTTGGCCTCCATCCTTGAAGATTCTGATTTCCACTCTTCTTCCAATCCTGACTTGGAAGCTAAGCTAAGCTAAGCTAGTTAGTTACTGTAAAGGAAACTAGACGTTGTCCATAGTCCTTTAGCTAGATCTTTATTTAAACACTAATAACACACGTTCCAGTACTAACCACATCTGGTCTACACACGTACTGGAACCTAGCAGGGAGGGAACATGCAGAGACTACAGTTATACTATAGAATGTGGGAGGGACAATATGCTAATGAGGTAGTTACATATATGGTTGCATGCATAACCATCTACATCCCTTCCCGTAAGATAAATAGCAGCAGCAGGCAATTATACAGACCTGCACATAATAACAATAATAGTCAGAGAACATCTTAAACTAAGCATAATCACCATACCGATCAGGGGCCCGCACAACTCTGCCAGAGCGGGTCCGTACACCACCCTCACTCCCCTCTCCCAAAGGCAAAGGCAGCGAAGATCGGGGGGACGGAATAGGCAGCAATGCAGGTCGGGGACTAGAGACCGGCGAGGCCAAAACCGAACTAGGAGGGGAGGACGAAGAAGAAGAACCGACAGGAGAGGACCTTGGGGAAAGAACAGGAGAGCCGAGATTAGGCTTCACAGGAGCAGGTTGGGTAGGCGCTGGAATGACAGCAGGGGCACATGGGATAGCCCGAGGAGGAGGAACAGGTAAAGGAGTGGACGTGGACGGGAAAGAAACCGGTGGAGGAGGCTCATGGACAGCACGCAAATGCTGGCGACTGCGACGATATACAGTACCCTCGTAATCCACCAAATAGGAGCGAGGGGAGTCAGCCAACCCTACAACAGTAGCAAGTTTGGAAAAACCAGTAGGAGTCTGCATGCGAACCACCTGGCCCGCGGAGAGGGGAGGCAGAGGACGACAAGACTTGTCATGAGACCGACGCTGGATCTCATGGCGATGAGAGATGCGGCGGTGGACCGCCTCAGGGGAACGAACCACAGGAGTCAGGGATTGTTGAGAAATGGGCATAGGAGGACGGAGAACGCGAGACATGAGCCGTTGGGCAGGAGAACCTAAAACTCCATCGCGAGAAACATTACGTAAATTCAAAAGTCCTTGGTAGAAATCACAATTAGACAAGCGAGACTGTTCCAACAAAGTCTTAGCACTGCGCACAGCACGTTCTGCCAGCCCGTTGCTCTGAGGGAATTCCGGGCTGCTAGTGTAATGGGCAAAGTTCCACTTAGTCGCAAAGGCAGCGAACTCAGCACTAGTAAACTGCCGGCCGTTGTCAGTTTGTAGCTTCACTGGAGATCCAAACGTGGCAAAGTGACGGCGCAGCTTACTGATGACCATCTCCGAGGTGATGGTGGGAAGAAGGTCCACTTCAAACCAAGATGAATATGAGTCAACAAGTACCAGATAATTCTTCCCACGCCACTCAAAGATATCGGCGGCCAGCGAAGACCAGGGCATTTCAGGTGCCGGCTGTTGTAGCAGGGGTTGTCGTTGATGGTGAGGGGCCATGGAGTTGCAAGCAGCACACGCAGCAACCCGAGCCTTGATGTACTTGGCCATAGCAGGCCAATAGTATTGCCCCTGGGCATGTGCAACGGTGGCGTCTGCACCCGGGTGCCCGGAGTGTGCAGCAGTATAGTAGGCATCATACAACGAGGCAGGAATAACCACTTTGTGACCCTTAATGACAATTCCATCCCGAAGTACAAGCTCGTCCCGAACAAGGAAGAACGGCCTCACGGCAGCAGGCAGGGAGTGTGGCTTGCAGGGCCAACCACGCAGAATAACAGCCGACAGCTGCTGCAAATCAGAGTCAGCAGCGGTGTGCTCAATCAGTGTCTGTAACTGCTTCGACGGGACAAAATTAACGTTGAGGACATGCAGATCAGATTGTTCATATGGATGCTGTACACAGGAGGACAAAGGCGCCCGCGACAGGGCATCAGCAACATGCATTTCCGTGCCCTTCTTGTACACTATGTCAAACTCAAAGCGTTGCAGCTGCAACATCATCCGCTGCAACCGGGCCGGGGCAGCATGAATGGGCTTATTAAGTATGGTAACCAAAGGCTGGTGGTCCGTTTCCACTGTGAACCGCACACCGTAAAGAAAATCTCTAAACTTCGAACAGGCAAACACCACACCCAGGAGCTCCTTCTCGATTTGAGCATACCTCTGCTCCGTGTCAGTCATAGTGCGAGAAGCAAACGAGACAGGCAGCAGAGAATCACCTTCGCAGAGCTGCATGCAGGCAGCACCGAGGCCAAAACGGGAGGCATCACAGGTCACGACAATCGGCAACTTTAGGTCAAAGAATCGCAGTACAGGAGTGTCAATCAGCTGCTTTTTTAAAACGTCAAAAGACAGTTGGTGCTGTGGGCTCCAAGACCAGGCAACTTCCTTCTTGGTCAGAAGGCGCAGCGGCGCACTTAGCTCACTGAGGCGCGGGATAAACTTGCCCAAATAATTCACCATCCCGAGAAACCTTTGCAGACCTGCAACATCAACAGGTGCAGGAAACTCTGAAATAGCAGTGGTCTTGGCAGGGTCGGGCTTCAGACCCCGAGAGGTGAAAATGTGACCGACGTAAGAGACCTCAGACAGTCGGAACCGGCACTTGGAGGGATTCAGCTTGAGGTTTATCTGACGAGCACGGTCGAGTACCCGGCGGAGATTGCGGTCATGCTCCTCGACATCCCGGCCGTACACAAGGATGTCATCTACAATGATGGCACATGGGAGCCCGGCAAACAACTGCTCCATGGAGCGCTGGAAAACCTCGCTGGCGGAGCTAATCCCGAAAGGCATTCTGAGGAACTTGTACCTCCCAAAAGGCGTGGCGAAAGTGGTGAGGTCGGACGACTTGCTGTGCAGAGGAATCTGCCAGAAGGAGCTTCTGGCGTCAAGAACAGAAAACACGGTGGCTTGGCCCACCTGGGCAGCTACATCCTCGACAGTCCGCATAGGGTAGTGCGGTCTCTTGATGGCAGTATTCAGATCCTTCGGGTTGATGCAGACCCGAATCTCATTCTTGCCCTTCTTCATGGTTGCGACCATGGTGGACACCCAGCTTGTGGGCTCGCTGACAGCTTCCAGGACCCCCAGGTTCACCATTTTGTCGAGCATAGCTTTAACTTTGTCCTTCATTGTAAATGAAACCCTATGAGACGGACGGCACACTGGGGTGACAGATGAGTCAATGGCAATCTTGTATACGAGAGGCAGCTTCCCCAACTTGTCATCGAAAAGATCGGGGTATTCGGACACGGGGTCTAACTTCACCCGCACCTCATGGACAGTACTGTCAAACGCAACCAGGCCCAGATCCTGGCAGGCCTGATTACTTAGCAGAGGCACACAATCATAGTCCAAAACAAAAAACGATAAATCACGAGATGTCTTTTGCAGCTTGCAGTGGAAAGTTACCCTCCCCACAGGAGTCAGCTCCTCCCCACCATAAGCTCTCAGCACCGATCGATCAGCAGACAGTTGCTCATTATTCCTTATCTTGTGGAAGAGCTTTGTTGAAATAACAGAAACTTTGGCTCCAGTGTCCAATTTCGCTGTGAAGGTCTTGTTATTGACAGTGACTAGCACCGATGGATCGGGGAGGCGAGTCTGGTTGTGCAGCAGAGCGTAAACACTAGCATCCCCCATCGAAATGCTGGAGTCAGACTCGAGGGCGGAATCCTCCAAAGACTGTGAATCAAGGACATTGTCGATCCTTTGGAGATTATTGAGCACCTGGCGAGGTGGCTGAGCCACGTTCCCACGGGAACGGCACATGGACGAGAAATGGTTAAGCTTTCTGCAGTAGTTACAGGCTTTTCCGATAGCCGGACAAGCAGCCTGTGGCAAGTGACCATATCCACAATTAGAGCACTTTCTGGCACCCTGGGGGCGGGGGACAAACTGGGGGCGAAACTGAGGTCTGGAATAACCGGGTGCCCTTCGTGGCACGGACACAGTAGCCACAGCGACGGTGCAGTTCCCAGAACCTCTCTCCCCACTGACCGGAGCAACGACCTCAGCTAGCCTGCAGGCATGCACAGCTTCATTTAACGTGAGATCAGGTTTCCGCATTAAATCAGTTCGCAGCTTTTGATCAAGCATTCCATTAACTAGTATGTCCCGCGTGAGCTCGTCACGTAACTCACCAAAACGACAGCGCTGCGACAGGTGGCGGAGGTCTGCAATGAAACATTCCACCGGCTCCCCAGGCTGCTGCCTGCGGGAGAACAAACGTGTTCGTTCCAAGATACGATTTGAAGGCAGGTCACAGATTTCAGTAAATTTCCTCAGGAGACAGACTGGGTCGTCAGGAGATTCTGCTTGCTCGACAACCTGGCCAGCCGCGTCCAGGACTGCTGGACGGTAGTCAAAGTGCCGAGCCCTCCTCATGGCATCTGGACCAGCGAGATTCAGCAGCAAAGATGCTCTGAGAGCAGGAGAGTCATTGTGGTGTGCAATGTTCACATAATGGTTGTAGTCCATTACAAACGTCTCCCATCGCTCCGCGATGTCAGCATCGAAAACTAACGGGGAAGGCTTGCGACACGACGAAGCCATCCTTGCACACACTTACAAGACAAATGAATAATAAAAAAAACCCGATAAACAGAGGCGCAGATTTACACTTCTGACACCATGTAAAGGAAACTAGACGTTGTCCATAGTCCTTTAGCTAGATCTTTATTTAAACACTAATAACACACGTTCCAGTACTAACCACATCTGGTCTACACACGTACTGGAACCTAGCAGGGAGGGAACATGCAGAGACTACAGTTATACTATAGAATGTGGGAGGGACAATATGCTAATGAGGTAGTTACATATATGGTTGCATGCATAACCATCTACAGTTACCATCTGAAAAGGAACCTGGCCCGAAACATTGTCTTTCCATGTTCTTCAGAGAGGCTGCCAGACCCGCTGAGTTACTCCAGCACTTTGTGTTTTTTGCTCAAGATTCCAGCATCTGCAGTTCCTTGTATCTATAATTGTTGGTTTGCAGCTTGAGCAAGTAGTACAAGCTATGAGAAACCTTGCATTGGTTTGGTGAGACTGGGTCTGGACTAATTCATGCAGTTTTGGTCTTACCTAAAGAAAGCCGTTCTGCCTTAGAGGCTTGCGATTACGATTTGCTAAATAATTCAAATTGCAATAAAAAGGTAGAAGTGAACATAAGATTATGGTTCACAAACTGTCCTTTATGGGAAGGAAATCTGCCTGACTTGCATGTGATTTTAAACCCACACGAAGAATGGATACTTACCCTCTGGAATAAGCCAATAAGTTCATCAGTTCAGAGACAATTAGGGATAGGTGACAAATGTTGTTTTTGCCAGTAAAGCTGCATGAATGAATGAAAATCTATTTTACTAAAAGTCTGATCTTGACCACTTCCTGTTGTTCTATATATTGATTTTAGAAAAAAGGCTGCCACTTACGGCTGTGAGCTTTGGCCATCTTACCCAGAGCCCCCCTCCGCTGCCTTTGGTTTTGAAAGTGCTAAAGCAAGCTGTGTTGCCTTTGGTTTCAAAAGTGCTAAAGCAAACTGTGTTGTCTTTGGTTTAGAAAGCGCTAAAGCAAGCTGCCTTACCTAATTAGAGCAGCCTTGCCTAATTAGAGCTGCCTTGCCTAATTAGAGCTTCCTTCTATATAATTAAAAGTCTAACTCATGACCACTTCCTGTTGTTCTGTATATGATTTTAGAAAAAACGCTGCCACTTACGGCTATGATTTTTGACCATCTTACCCAGAGTCCCTCTCCGCTGCGCAGGACAAGAGGATTTTTCTCATCGATCAAAAATAAAAGAGTTATTAAGGTTTAAAAAATGTTGAGATTATCTCTCCTGAAGACCACGCCCCTTCCGGAAGGACTATAAAACTCGGAAGTGTGGAGGTGCCAGTTTTCTGCAAGATGGAGGTAGCGAGAGGTTGCAATTCTCAGTCTGAGCTGTGAATAATACTGAACACGTGTCTACTTAATTGTGAGTGGTTTTACTGCTCTGTCAGTGCCCTTAATGTGGTTTGAAAATGTAGTTTGAAAATGCAAAATGTGTTTGGGCTTAAAAGTGCTGAAGCTGTGTTGCCTTTGGTTTTGAAAGTGCTAAAGCAAACTGTGTTGCCTTTGGCTTTGAAAGTGCTAAAGCAAGTTGTGTTGCCTTTGGTTTTGAAAGCGCTAAAGCAAACTGTGTTGCCTTTGGTTTTGATAGTGCATAAAAAAAGCTGCTTTGCCTAATTAGAGCAGCCTTGACTAATTAGAGCTGCCTTGCCTTCTATATAATTAAAAGTCTAATCTTGACCACTTAAATGAATGAATCTCTTTATTGTCATTGCACATGGTACAACGAAATTTAAAAGTCAATCCCACGGTGCGATTCACAAGAGCAGTTTCAAATATATAAGATAAGGTAAAAATACATACATATAATAAAAAAAAAAAAAAATTACAGATAAATAACAATAGCAGCTGAGGTAGAGCCATTCAGTTGAATGTGAGTGTTATTTCTTATTTTGCATTGTTAAGTTCACGTATGGCTATGGGGTAGAAGCTGTCTCTGAGTCTGTTTGTGCGAGTTTTGAAAGACCTGTACCGTCTGCCAGAGGGCAGCAGGTGGAACAGGTTGTGTCCAGGGTGGGAAGTGTCCTTTAGGATGTTGGCTGTCCTGCCAAGGCAGCGAGAGGTGAAGATGTCCTTCAGGGAGGGCAGTGGGCAGCCAGTGATTTTTTGTGCGGTGTTGATGACCCTTTGAAGGGCTCTCCTGTCCACTGCAGAGCAGCTGGCATACCATGTGGTTATACAGTACGCCAGCACACTCTCGATGGAGCAGTGGTAGAAGGACACCAGCAGCTTCTCCTCCAGGTTGTTTTTCCTGAGGATCCTCAGAAAGTAGAGTCGCTGCTGGGCCTTCTTGACTGCTGTGGTGGTGTTTGTAGTCCAGGAGAGATCCTCCGTAATTTGTGTGCCCAGGAATCTGAAGTCTGAGACCCTTTCCACACAGTCCCCATTGATGAATAGGGGTTTGAGGGCTGCACTGTTCTTACGGAAGTCTATGATAATTTCCTTTGTTTTTGTGGTGTTTAGGATGACGTTGTTGTCTGAACACCATGCTGCCAGTCTTTGGACTTCCTCCCTGTAGACTGTCTCATCTCCTCCTGAGATGCGTCCAACCACAGTCGTATCGTCCGCAAACTTGACGATGGTGTTGGTGGAGTGGGCGGGGGCACAATTGTGGGTGTAGAGGGGCGTAGAGGAGTGGGCTCAACACACAGCCCTGTGGGGAGCCAGTGCTGAGTGTGATGGGGGTGGAGAGGTGATGGCCCAATCTGACGGTCTGGGGGCGGTTAGACAGAAAGTCCTTGATCCAGAGGCAGATGGGTTGGGAGAGTCCTAAATCCATGAGTTTGGTGACCAGTCTGCTGGGGATGATAGTATTGAAAGCGGAGCTAAAGTCAATGAAAAGCATCCTCACATAGCTCCCCTTGTGTTCGAGGTGGGTCAGTGCAGTGTGAAGAGCAGTGGCGATGGCATCCTCAGTGGACCTATTTGCTCTGTAGGCAAACTGGTGTGGATCGAAGGTGGGCGGGAGGCTGGCTTTGATGTGCTGCTGGACCAGCCTCTCGAAACACTTCATGATGACTGGTGTGAGAGCGACCGGTCGGTAGTCGTTAAGGCTGCTGATAACAGGCTTTTTTGGTAGTGGGATGATTGTGGCAGACTTCAGGCACGGTGGGATGATGGATTTGGACAGGGACAGGTTGAAGATTTTCGTGAAGACCTCGGTGAGCTGGTCTGCACATTCCTTCAGAACCCTTCCTGTCACGCCATCCGGGCCGGCAGCCTTCCTCGGGTTCACCGCCCTGAGCACCCGCCTCACTTCATGCTCCTGCACAGTGAGGGTGTAGTTGTTGTTGTTAGGGGCTGGTGGGAGAATGGTGACGAACTCTTCTGGTTCTGCCTCGAAGCGAGCAAAGAAGCAGTTCAGCTCCTCTGCCAGTGAGGCGTCGCCGTCGGCCGTCGTGCTGTTGCTGGGCTTGTAGTTGGTGATGTGCTGGATGCCCTGCCACACCCGCCGTGGATCGTTGTTGTTAAAGTGGTCCTCTATCTTCCTCTTGTGGGCCGCTTTGGCATCCCTGATGCCTTTCTTCAGGTTGGCTCTAGCAGCGCTGTACAGGGCTCTGTCGCCAGACCTGAAGGCGGTGTTGCGGTCCTTGAGGAGAGTTTGGACCTCTTTTGTCATCCATCCACGGCTTCTGGTTGGGGTACACCCGGATGAGTTTGTCGACGGTGACGTTGTCAACACAGTTCTGGATGTAAAAGAGTACCATGGATGTGTACTCCTCCAAGTCCTGATTTCCAAAAATGTCCCAGTTTGTCCTTTCAAAGCAGTCCTGTAGCTGTGAGGAAGCTCCTTCAGGCCAAGTTTTAACAGTCCTGGTGGTGGGTTGAGCTTTTCTCCTGAGGGGGGTGTATGCTGGTGCTAAGTGAATGGATAGGTGATCCGACTGGCCTAAGTGTGGTAGTGGTGTGGCTCTAAACCCCTTCTTGATGTTTGAGTAGGCCTTGTCTAATGTATTTTCTCCCCTGGTTGCACATTTGATGTGTTGTTCAAACTTGGGGAGAACTGATTTTAAGTCTGCGTGATTGAAATCACCAGCTATGATATGGGCTGCTTTGGGGTAGGTGTTCTCTTGTTTGCTGATAGCGCTATGGAGGTAGCCTAGGGCTATGCTAGCATTAGCATCCGGTGGGATATAGACAGCTGTAACTATGACCACGGTAAACTCACGTGGAAGGTAGAAAGGCCTGCATCTAACTATCAGGTACTCCAAATCAGCAGAACAGTGTCTGTCTATGATTGTGGTATTTGTGCACCAGTTGTTGTGAACGTAGATGCATAACCCCCCTCCTTTGCTCTTACCGGAGTCTTTGTTTCTATCCCAGCGAAATGCTGTGCGGCCTGCTAGCTCAATGGCTCCGTCCGGTACAAGTGCGTGTAGCCACGTCTCTGTTATTAGCAGAATGCAACTGTTCGCGATGAATTTGTTTGCGGCGACCTGTAGTCTTAGTTCGTCCATTTTGTTGGTGATAGATCTGGCGTTGGTGAGAATGATGCTGGGTAGCGGTGGTTTATGTGGTTGTTGCCTTAGCCTAGCGAGTAGTCCGGACCGGCAACCACACTTTTGCTTCCTGTGCCTCCTCCGTCTCCGGCGTTTGCTGGGGCCGACAACAATCCACGGAGAGCCCGGTGTCCTGGCTATCTCCTCCGGTATGTTGCATGAATGCAGAAAAACACTCTTAACTGCCTGTTTACACTGTAATCCGATAATCAGAAGATCCTGTCGGCTGAAGGTGAGATTCACACGACAAAACGTATCTTTGTCAAACAGACATACAAACAAAAAAAGCACCGAAAGGGAGAGCTTCGAGCCGCTGCGACTGTGCGCGCCGCCATCTTCCATTTAAATTCCACTTCCTGTTTTATATATGATTTTAGAAAACGCTGCCACTTAAGGCTGTGATTTTTGCTCATCTTGCCCAGAGTCCCTCTCCGCTGCGCAGGACAAGAGGATTTTTCCCATCGATGAAAAATAAATGAGTTATTAGTGTTTAAAAAAATGTTGAGATTCTTTGCCTTTGGTTTTGAAAGTGCTAAAGCAAGCTGTGCTGCCTTTGGTTTTGAAAGCGCTAAAACAAGTTGCGTTGCCTTGCCTAATTAGAGCTGCCTTGCCTAATTAGAGCCTGCCTTGCCTAATTAGAGCTGCCTTGCCTAATTAGAGCTGCCTTGCCTTCTATATAATTAAAAGTCTAATCTTGACCACTTCATGTTTTATATAGGATTTTAGAAAATGCTGCCACTTAAGTCTGTGTTTTTTTGCCCATCTTTTGCTCTCCGCTGCGCAGGACTAGAGGATTTTTCCCATCGATGAAGAATAAATGAGTTATTGGTGTTTAAAAAATGTTGATATTCTCATTCCTGAAGGCCACACCCCTTCCGGTGGGACTATAAAACCCAGAAGTGTGGAGGTGCCTCAGTTCTTTGCAAAATAGGGCAGTGAGAGGTCGCAATTCTCAGTCTGCGCTGTGAATAATACTGAACACATGTCTACTAAATTGTGAGTGGTTTTACTGACCTGTCAGTGCCCTTAATGTGGTTTGAAAATGGGGTTTGTAAATGCAAAAGTGTGTTTTGGTTTAAAAGTGCTGAAGCTGTGTTGCCTTTGGTTTTGAAAGTGCTAAAGCAAGCTGTGTTGCCTTTTGCTTTGAAAGTGCTAAAGCAAGCTGTTGCCTTACCTAATTAGAGCTGCTTATCCTTCTATATAATTAAAAGTCTAATCTTGACCACTTCCTGTTTGCACTTTATATTGATTTTAGAAAAACGCTATCATGTGTGGCTGTGATTTTTGGCCATCTTACTCGGAGTCCCCCTCCGCTCATTAGGAGCCGAGGATTTTTCCCATCGATGAAAAAGATAACAATTATTTGTGTTTAAAAAAATGTTGACATTCTTTCTTCTGTCAATCACGCCATGAAGGCAATGCCCCATCTGGTGGAAGGGGAGGGGACGGACTATAAAACTCAGATGTGTGGGCGTGGCTCAGTCTCTGCGAGATGGGGGAGGGAGAGGTGATGACTCGCGGTCTTTAGTGGCCTTGCACCCTGCTTGAAATGTTTGAAACTGCACTTGAATACGGTGCCCTTGCACCCTGCTTGAAATGCAATTTCAAGGAATAGCCATGAGTCAACTGGAAGCCCACCAGCTGTGAGTGAGCTGCCAGCACAACAGGCTTGAGTGACTGAGCCACAAGCCCAAGAATCCATTCGGCCCACAATGTCCATACCAGCCCTCTGTAAACATGGCCCCTCAGCGCACAACACCCCAACTAGCGCTTCAGAAAACCCCCCCCCCCCCCCCCAACTGCCCACAAATATTGGAATTGGTGGAGAGGTGGACTATTGCATTGGGGAACCAGTCCTCCCGTGTGATGCTGGGACCCAACGGGTCCCACTTAGTTTAATGTTATTAAATCTTGACATGCGTATCCTCCATTGAGAAATATTAGTTTAATTTAGAGATACAGATTGGAAACGGGCCCTTTGGCCCACCGAATTTGCACTGACCAGTGATCCCCGCACATTAACACTATCCTATACGAGGGACAATTTTCATATATACACCAAGCCAAATGTATGTCTTTGAAGTGTGGGAGGAAACCCAAGTGGTCACAGGGAGAATGTACAAACTCTGTACAATAGCAACTGTAGTCATGATCAAACCCGGGATTCGTGCCTTGAAAGCGCTGTGAGGCACCAACTCTACTGCTGTGCCACCGTGCCGCTCTAAAATGATCAAGTATTAGACGCTCTCTGGATTTCAAGTTGACCTCGGTAAAATATACATCAATTTTGGAATGATTTGGTTAACTTATGATGAGCATTTGATAGCAATGGGCCTGTAATTGGTGGAATTTAGAAGGATTTAATGGGGGACCTCATTGAATCTTACAGAATAGTGAAAGGCTTTGATAGAGCGGATGTGGAGAGGATGGGAGAGTCTAGGACCGGAGGGCTTCGCCTCAGAATAATATTTAGAAAGGAGATGAGGAATTTCTGAAGTCAGACGGTGATGAATCTGTGGAATTCATTGCCACAGACAGATGTGGAAGCCAAGTCATTGGGAATGTTTAAGGCAGAGATTGACAGATTCTGGATTGGTGAGGGTGTCGAGCGTTATGGGGAGAAGGTAGGAGAATGGGGTTGAGAGGGAAACATAGATCAGCCATGATTGAATGGCAGAGTAGACTCAATGGCCCAATTGCCTACTTCTCCTCCTATGACTTATGGACTTAAAAGTTTTAATAGGGTATTTTGAGAAGCTTTTTTTTCCAAGACTGGAAAGGTGGAAAAAGGAACCAAATTCTGAGGAAAGTGAGTCAGGCATTTTGGAATGAGGTGAGAAATATTGGTATTGGTATTGGTTTGCTATTGATCATATACTAAGATGCTGTGAAATACTTTTTTACCAAAGCCAAATTAACCTACGAACCTATACGACTTTGTTTTGACTGCTATTCTGTCAAGTGATTCTGTACACGAGTACATTCAGAAACTCTTCCACTTCGAAGTACTGAGGAGATTTGGTTTCAATGAAGATGCATTTCGGTGTATTAAAACAATATATCAGGAGCCTACAGCTAGGATTAAGGTAAATGGAAACATATCAGAAAGGATCCAGTTATAGAGGGGCACAAGGCAAGGATGCTGTCTTTCTCCTACTCTCTTTGTTTTGTATATTGAACCCTTAGCACAAGCAATAAGGCAGAGAGAAGACCTGCAGGGGGTCAAAATAGGGGGGAAAGAACATATAATTGGTATTTTCGCTGATGATATCATTATTTTTCTTGAACGACCAGATATATGTCTCCCAAATCTAATGAACCTATTTGAAACATGTTTCAATTGTTTGAATAAAGACTTAGTTAAAGGACTATGGACAACGTCTAGTTTCCTTTACAGATACCACTCAGGGTATAAATTGAATATAACAAAAACACAAATTCTTTCATTCAATTATTCTCCATCCCAACAAATCAGAGATGCATATAATCTGAAATGGAACTCTAAAACGATGCAGCATCTTGGTGTAACTATAACCAAAACACTTTCCAACTTGTTTGAAACTAATTATAACAAAATTGAAGAAAACATCAAAAAGGATGTTGAGAGGTGGTCGACCCTTCCTCTAGACTTCAGTGCCAGAATACAAATGGTAAAAATGAATATCCTACCTAAACTACTATATGTATTCCAATATCTCCCAATTAATGTTCCCCGAGATAAATTCATAGCCTGGGATAAAATGATCTCTAGATTCATTTGGAATAGCAAAAAACCAAGAATAATACTAACAACACTTCAACTGCCGAAAAGCAAGGGTGGAATGGCTTTACCAAATCTGAGGAAATACTTTTATGCAGTTCAACTCAGACCTCTGGCTTGTTGGTGTAGACCTGATTATGAATCTCGATGGAAAGAAATGGAAAGGGAGATACAGGGTTACCAGACCCAGATTTTGGTGGGAGACAAATATCTGAGAGGGGCTTTGAAACATGCTATGGATCCAATAGTAGCATTTACATTAGAAATATGGAATGTTATAGTGGAAAAATACAAATTAAAAAGAGGGGTTCACGCATTGAAGTGGTTCGCATATGACTCAAAGTTTAAGCCAGGGGTGTATGATTCAAAATTCAAAGAATGGGCACAAAAAGGCATAACGGCAATGTATACAGTTTCAGAAAATGGCGAGTTTATGAGCTTCCAAGATTTAAAGTCAAAGTATGGTCTTGAAAACAAAGATTTTTTTAGATACTTGCAATTAAGAGACTACTTTATAAAAGCGATAAGGTCAGAACTAGATGAAACTTCAAATAATGTGATCAAGGTGATTGTGGATGCATACAAACAGAAGGGGTCTCGGGTCATCTCTGCTTTCTACCAAGCTCTGGTGGAAAGCGGGGGAGAATCAACGCTCTACATAAAAACAAAATGGGAAGCAGAATTAAAGATTAAAATAACAGAAGAAGAATGGTATCAAATGTGTGAAACACAATGTTCATCCACAAGCTCACTAGTATGGAGAGAATTTTGCTGGAAGAATCTATCTTGCTTTTTTATAACACCCAAAATAAAAAGCAGACAACTTGCTGTCCAACAACACTGGTGGAGGCTGTGTGGGAGTACGGAGGCAGACCACTCGCATATTTACTGGAACTGTGTAAAGATAAGGCCATACTGGGAAAATGTTAATGCAGCTGTAAATAATATCTTGGGTTATAAAATCCCAAATACCTGCCCTGTGATGTATCTGGGGTGTATTAAAGATAGTGTAAAAATAGAAGATACATATTTGATTAAAATTTTGCTTGCAGCAAATAAGAAGGCCATTACCAGGCAGTGGCTTAATGAAAAAAGTCCAAAACAGGAACAGTGGTTAGAAATTGTGTGAGACATCTTTAATATGGAGAAATTGACATATTCCTTGAGATAATTCATTTGAGAAGATCTGGGGAAAATGGACTGTTTATTTGAGCCATGACACCAATTAGATAAATGCCGAGCTAGATATGGGAAGATTGCGTTATATAGAACTAGATTGTATGTTTGTATGAATGTTGAATTATCTCCAGATAAATAATCAATGTAATGTTTTTTCTTATTTTAATTTGGTAAGTGAACCACACGGTCTTATTCCAATTTTTTTTTTTAATTTACTTCTTTTTTTTTTCTCCCCCCCGATCTACTTATTTTTTTATTTTGATTGCTGTTTTTCTTACTTTGTCAGCAGCGTGAAGTTCCTAGGACTCCACCTGTCAGATGACCTGACGTCCACGACCAACACCACAGCACTGGTCAAGAGAGCCCAGCAGCGACTACACCCTCTCCGAAGACTACGTAAAGCAGGTCTCCCCACTACACACCTACAAACTTTTTATAGGGGGACAATCGAGAGCACATTAACCTACGGCATCACTTCCTGGTTCGGGAGCTGCAAGGCGTACGAACGGCACCAACTAGACAGGATTGTGAAGACCGCCAGCAGGATTATTGGTGCTCCACTCCCTTTCCTGCTGGACATATACAGGAAGAGATGTATCAGCAGAGCCATCTCCATCATCAAAGACCCCTACCACCCATCGCATCACATATTCTCCATCCTGCCATCTGGGAAGAGGTACAGGAGCATTAGCTGCAAAACCAGCAGGATGCTCCTCAGCTTCTTCCCGCAGGCTATAAGACTGATAAACGGACTTTGCCCCCTGCCAAAGTATCGCGCACCAACCACCAACCTGGACACACTGCAGCAGAGCCACTGTCGTGCTGCTGCTGATCGGAACGCCTGTTGATGTTTAGTAGGGAGTAGAGTGTTTAATTTGTTCATGATATATGTATTTTTATTTCTATTTATTTTTTACTGCACACTGAATGGACACTGGTTGAGCAACGTTTTTTTGTTTCCTCTGGGTATGTGAGTACTCAGGAAAATGACAATAAAGATATACTATACTATACTATTACTATTTACTAGAGAACTAACAGTCGTGATTGTCACGGCTGTGTATATTCCACCTGACGCCAATGTAAACAAGGCGCTCTCTCTCCTGCTGAACACCATTAACGAACAGCAGCGGGATCACCCCAAAGGTGTTCAAATAATCGCAGGGGACTTTAATAAGGCCAACTTGAAGACTGTACTGCCGAAATTCTACCAACATGTCAAGTGTTCTACCAGAGGGGTGAACACGCTGGATCATGTCTACACCAATATCAAGCACGCGTATAGAGCCATCCCCCTCCCCCAACTCGGCCAGTCAGATCATCTCTCCCTCCTGCTCTCTCCAGCCTACACCCCCCTCAGACGCAGTGCCAGGCCCACCATAAGATCTGTTACAACCTGGCCTGAAAATGCACTCTCCAATCTACAGGACTGCTTTACACAGACAAACTGGGACATATTCGAACACCAGGATCTGGAAACTCTCACAGAATCGGTGCTGGACTATATCAAGTTCTGCATCGGAAATGTGACTGTAGACAAAAACATACGGGTTTTCCCAAACCAGAAACCCTGGATGTCCAGCCAGGTCCGCACACTCCTCAGAGCCCGCGATGCTGCCTTCAGGTCAGGTGACAGAGCTCTGTACAGGGCTGCTCGAGCCGATCTGAAAAGTGGTATTAAAAAAGCCAAGGCGGACCATAAGAGGAGCATAGAGTCCCACTTGTCCAGCAATAATACACGGGAGGTATGGCGGGGCATACAAGACATTACCAACTACAGAGGCTGTGCCACAAAGTCAGAAGACCTGAGTGTGCCGCTGGCAGAAAAGCTAAATTGCTTCTTCTCCCGCTTTGAAACATCACAACAGCAGCACTCACCTGCTACAGCCCTGTTTCCACCCTCACCTAGCTCCTGTACTACTCCACTCACTGTCAGGGAACACGATGTCAGACGGGTGCTCCTGGCAGTGAACCCCAAGAAGGCTACCGGCCCAGATGGAGTCCCTGGTAAGGTGCTCAAAGCGTGCGCCCACCAGCTCACTGCCATCTTCACCAGAATTTTCAACCTCTCCCTGGCCCAGGCAGTTATTCCGTCCTGCCTAAAATCAGCCACAATCGTCCCTGTGCCGAAGAAGTCTACCATCACCAGCCTTAATGACTACTGTCCTGTGGCCCTCACTCCAGTAATCACGAAGTGCTTCGAGAGGTTGGTCCTCCAGCACATCAAGGACTATCTACCACCAGACCTCGACCCCCACCAATTCGCCTATCGCCAAAACAGATCCACAGAAGACGCCATCACCGTAGCTCTCCACTCTGTGCTGAGCCATCTGGAGCAGGGGCAGAGCTACGTCCGGATGCTCTTTGTGGATTTTAGTTCAGCCTTTAATACAATCATTCCGGACATTCTCATTGGTAAACTGGTCACTCTCGGGCTCCCCACTGTCACATGTGCCTGGATAAAGGATTTCCTCACCAACCGGCCCCAGACTGTGAGACTCGGCCCCCACCTCTCCTCCACTCGCAGGTTGAGTACCGGTTCCCCACAGGGCTGTGTGCTAAGCCCCCTCTTATACTGTCTCTACACCTACGACTGTAGTCCGGCCCACAACAACAACCGCATCGTCAAATTTGCTGACGACACTACTGTGGTCGGACTTATTTCGAAGGGAGACGAGGCAGCCCACAGAGAGGAAGTCCTGAAGTTGACAACCTGGTGCTCAGAAAACAATCTGGCTCTGAACACCAGGAAAACAAAAGAGCTCATTGTCGACTTCAGGAGGCACAGCACCGACTTAGCCCCCCTACACATCAACGGCGAGTGTGTGGAGAGGGTCAACACCTTCCGGTTTCTCGGCGTCCATATCGCTGCTGACATCTCCTGGACGGACAACACGACAGCAGTCATCAAGAAGGCTCAGCAGCGGCTGCACTTCCTGAGGGTCCTCAGGAAGCACAACCTGGACTCTAACCTGCTGCTGACCTTCTACCGCTCGTCCATCGAGAGCCTGCTGACATACTGCATTACAGCATGGTATGGCAGCTGCACCATGGCAGACAGGGAGAGGCTTCAGAGGGTAACCAGGACAGTGCAGAGGATCATTGGCTGCCCTCTCCCCTCCCTGATGGACATCTACACCTCCCGCTGCCTTAGCAGGGCAAAGAAGATCATCAAAGACAGCTCCCATCCTGCGTTTGGACTGTTCGACCTGCTGCCCTCTGGAAGGCGCTATAGGTGCATCAAATCCAGGACAAACAGACTCAGGAATAGTTGCTTTCCGAGAATTATATCTACTATAAATTCAAATTCACACATGCACTGACTACACCGCCCAACACGGACTTCCATCTGTATATATGTATATATGTATGTAGCGCCGCAGAATTTGTGCACCTATTTCCCCCCCCCCCATCTCCCTTCTGTTTTTTGTTTTTTTTCTGTTTCTTGTTTTTTGTGCTAAATTGTATGTATGCACTGAGTACGAGCAGCTTTCAGTTTCACTGTACATGTATAGTGACAATAAATGGCATATCTATATCTATATCTATATCTCTATCTATATCTATCTATATCTATATCTTATGGTGATGGTGTTGCACTGTTTTGAAAATATCTCTTAAAAATCAATAAAAATGTAAGTGAAAAAAAAAAGAAGCTTTTCCACTTCAGTACCATAGATGTTACTTGAGGTATGTACCCTACTATGTTTCCCACAGCCAGTGGCTAGCTCATGATCTTGATGACATTGAGGGAGAAGCTGTTGCTTTGACACCATGTTACTAAGCTCTCAAAAACATTCAAAAGAGATTTAGATAGAGCTCTTAGGGCTAGCGGAATCAAGGGGATGGGAGAAGTAGTGGTTGGCCTTTCCCAGCGCGATACCGTTGGCTTCGTCCACCACTGTTCCGTGCTACTGCTGCAGGCCTGTGCCGATCATAGAAATTTTGGACACCTTTCAAGGGATCAAATGTTTTAGTTTAGTTTAATTTAATTTAGTTTAGAGATACAGCGCAGAAACAGACCACTGAGTCCACGCTGACCAATGATCACCCTGTACAGCAGCACTATCCTACACACCTGGGACAATTTACATTTTTTACCAAAACCAATTCAGCTACAAACCTGTACATCTTTGGAGTGTGGGAAGAAACCAGAGCACCCAGAGAAAAAACACACAGTCACAGGGAGAACGTATACACTCCGTACAGACCCGAGTCTCTGGAGCTGTAAGGCAGCAACTCTACTGCTATGCCACTGTGCTGTCCATAATGGTGACTTTGTAGACCATTTGCAGACATGGACTTTCCCCTTCCCCTTCCACCGCCGCCAAGTTACAGGATGTAGCATACATTTAACAGGAATCAGCCGGCGTTGCTGAAACGAGACTGTTCCCTGCATCCCAGCTGCCTGCTGACCAGGGCCACTGACTGCGACAATTATCACTGTCTACACAGCCATTCACAGGCAGGGGTTGCCAAGGGAGCTAAAGTCGACGGCACCTCCCAGACATTGAGCTTGTACAGATCACTGCTGGAGATATGCGGCGCAGTGGTAGAGTCGCTGCCTCAATGTGCCAGAGTTCCTGGTTTAATCCTGACCTCGGGTGCTGTTAATTGCGGAGTTTGCACGTTCTCCCTGTGACTGTGTGAGTTTTCTCCGGGTGCTCTTGATGCCTCCTACTTTTCAAAGACATGCAGGTTTGTAGATTATTTGGCTTCTGTATATGCCCCCATGTATGTAGAATAGGGTTCGGCCTATCGTTGGTCAATGTGGACGCGATGGGCCGAAGGGCCTG
Organism: Leucoraja erinaceus; assembly: GCF_028641065.1. NCBI lineage: Eukaryota > Metazoa > Chordata > Chondrichthyes > Rajiformes > Rajidae > Leucoraja > Leucoraja erinaceus. The sequence goes on along the minus strand of NC_073379.1, from coordinate 1,461,369 downwards.
TTTCCACGCTGCATCTCAAAAGATAAGCTTGTATCCTTGTGGGGACATAAGTACTGCTTGTAAAGCTGAGGTGCACATGAAAGGTCTAGTGATAATCTATATTACTAAATTTCTGATCTTGACCGCTTTTGGCCGACTGTGCTGCGATTTCCGAGAGAACGCCACCACGTCATTTTTGGCCACCTCGCTCAGAGCCCCCCTCTGCCATATGAATCCGTTGATGAAAAATGAGAGAGATATTAATGTTTTTACAAAATCCCCCATTCTCTCTGCTGCGCCCGCTGGCGGCAGTGGGAGGGATTTTATAACCAGGAAGTGTTGTGCCTCACTTAGTCTCGGCCAGACCCAGGAAGTGAAAGGGTCATGGCTCTCTGAGCTGCGAATAACACTGAACGCACGTCTACTCCATGGTGAGTCCCCTCGATGTGGCTGTAAAGTGGCTGCAGCCCTTTTTGTTTTCTTTTTTTTTTTAATTTTATTAGAAGTAAGTACAGTCATATGGCACCAAAGTGCCTAATATATATTTTCATAATACATTTTATGTACAACTTCTTTTTTTTTTTGTTACATTGAAAAAAGAATAGAATAAGAAAAAGAAGTTAGATAGTAAAGGATAGAAAGATGTGAAATATATAGTGTGTGAAGAAAGAAAACGAGTAAATGAAGAAAGTTGCGAAAGAGAAAATAGAAAAAAGAAAATAAAATTTTAAAAAAGGAGATAATTATTTATAATCTTGACCAACCCTCGTCCAGTCCTGAAACAATTATTTTTTACAATTGTGTTGCATCATATGATTCCAAAAAAACAACGAATGGAGACCAACTCGTTATGAATTTGTCTGATTTATCCATTAGGAGGAATCGCATTTCCTCAAGATGAGCGGTGTCCAACATGCTTGCAGTCCACATTTTAAGCGTTGGTATTGATGTACCCTTCCAAAATTTAAGTATAAATTTTTTTGCTATTATTAAACCATAGTTAAAGAATAGATTTTGAGATGTGTTCAATTTATTCCCATCTTCCATTACGCCAAATATAATCATTTCAGTATTAGGTTCCATTCTTGTCTTGAATAATTTTGTAAATATTTCAAAAATATAATTCCAAAATCTATAAAGTTTTATGCAGGAAACTAAGGAGTGTGTTATAGTTGCCTTTTGGGCTAGACATTTATCACAAGTGGCGGATATATTTGGATAAAATTTGTTCAATCTTGTTTTTGAATAATATGTACAATTTTAAATTGAATTAGATTATGTCTTACATTAATTGAACATTTGTGAATACATATCAAGTATTTTTCCCATGTAACCTTCGTGATTTTTATCATTAGTTCCTGTTCCCACTCTTCTCTAAGTACCTCTGTCGATGGTAGGTCTATATTTTAAATACTATTATATAAATATGATATTAATTTTTGTGAGTCAGCTTCAATATTCATTGCTTCTTCCAATACTTCAGAGGTTATTTTTTGATATCCTTGTATATATTTTTTCATGAAATCGCAAATCTGAAGATATTTAAAATATTGGTTGTTTTTCAATTTAAATTTTAATTGTAATTGTTGGAATGATAGTAGGTTTCCCATTTCATACATATCCCCGATCCTTCTAATTCCGATACTTTCCCATTGGTTATATGTCTTATCAATAAGAGATGGTTTAAATAAAGGGTTATTCGCCATTGGCATTAACAATGATAGATTTCTTAATTTTAAAGATAATTTTATTTGTTTCCAAATTCTTATTGTACCATATATAATTGGGTTCTTCTTATATATTGTGTTATTCCGTTTTTTGGGGGAGAAGAGGATCGTTCCTATATTACAAGGATGGCAATCCTCCTTCTCCATTTTTATGGATTCTGTCTGTTGGGTAGAACTATCCAACCAATAAATCATATTCTTAATATGCACTGCCCAGTAATAATACATAAAATTCGGAAGTGAAAGTCCCCGGACCTCTTTTGGTTTACATAAGTTTTTTTTTGTGATTCTATGTGATCTATAGTCCCAAATATAATTAGTAATATTAGAGTCTAATTTTAAAAAATATATTTTGGTATATATACCGGTATAGACTGAAATAGGTATAGTAATTGTGGTAGGAAGATCATTTTTATTGCATTTATTCTACCTAATAATGATAAAGGAAGTGTTTTCCAAAATTTAATCAGCATATTAAGTTTATTTAATAAAGGTATGAAATTAGCATTGAATAATGCTTTGTATTTTCTAGTAATCTGAATACCCAAATATTTAAATTTTTCTGTTGCGATTTTAAAGGGGAACTTCAATAAGTGTGTAGGTTCTTGAGGTTTTAATGCCATGATTTCACTTTTATTCCAGTTTATTCTAATATCCAGAAAAAGACCCAAATTCCTCTATTAAATTTAATAAATTTGGTATGCTCGTTTGTGACTTTGTAATATATAAAAGTATATCGTCTGCATATAGGCTGCAGCCTATTTTTTAAAGTTTGTGTTCACAAAATGAATTTTGGTTGTCGGGTGGCTGCAGCCCAATTGTTTGCCTCGTCTTTTTAACAAGTTTGTGTTCACAAAATGAATTTCGGTTGTCGGCTGATCATCTAACTCAGTATCCTGTGCCTGCCTTCTCTCCATACCCCCTAATCCCTTTAGCCACAAGGGCCACATCTAACTCCCTCTTAAGGGACTCAAATGGGGAAAGCTAGCAGTCAGTGTGTGAAGCAGGGGGCAGAGAATGGTAGCACTCTGACCCAAAATGTAGGGGAGAGAGAAGAAAAAGAAAATAATCAGAGAATAAGAGAGGGTGGGTTTCTTAAATGTGTATATTTTAATGCTAGGAGCATTGTAAGAAAAGTGGATGAACTTAGAGCCTGGATTGACACCTGGAAGTATGATGTTGTGGCGATCAGTGAAACATGGTTGCAGGAGGGCTGTGATTGGAAACTAAATATTCCAGGATTTCGTTGCTTCAGGTGTAATAGAATTGGAGGGGCAAGAGGTGGAGGTGTTGCATTGCTTATCAGGGAAGATATTACAGCAGTGCTTTGGCAGGATAGATTAGAGGGCTCGTCTAGGGAGGCTATTTGGGTGGAACTGAGAAATGGGAAAGGGGTAGCAACACTTATAGGGGTGTATTATAGACCGCCAAATGGGGAGCGAGAATTGGAAGAGCAAATATGTAAGGAGATTGCAGATATTAGTAGTAAGCACAAGGTAGTGATTGTGGGAGATTTCAATTTTCCACACATAGACTGGGAAACACATTCTGTAAATGGGCTGGATGGGTTGGAGTTTGTAAAATGTGTGCAGGATAGTTTTTTTGCAACAATACATAGAAGTACCTACTAGAGAAGGGGCGGTACTGGACCTCCTGTTAGGAAATGAGATGGGTCAGGTGGCAGAGGTATGCGTTGGGGAACAGTTCGGGTCCAGTGATCACAATACCATTAGTTTCAATATAATTATGGAGAGGGACAAAACTGGACCTAGGGTTGAGATTTTTGATTGGAGAAAGGCTAACTTTGAGGAGATGCGAAAGGATTTAAAAGGAGTAAATTGGGACAGTTTGTTTTATGGGAAAGATGTGGAAGAGAAATGGAGTACATTTAAAGGTGAAATTTTAAGAGTCCAGAATCTTTATGTCCCTGTTCGGTTGAAAGGAAATCGTAAAAATTATAAAGAGCCATGGTTTTCAAGGGAAATTGGACACTTGGTTCTGAAAAAGAGGGAGATCTACAATAATTATAGGCAGCATGGAGTAAATGAGGTGCTTGAGGAGTATAAAAAATGTAAAAAGAATCTTAAGAAAGAAATTAGAAAAGCTAAAAGAAGATATGAGGTTGCTTTGGCAAGTAAGGTAAAAGTAAATCCGAAGGGTTTCTACCGCTATATTAATAGCAAAAGGATAACGAGGGATAAAATTGGTCCATTAGAGAGTCAGAGTGGACAACTATCTGCAGAGCCAAAAGAGATGGGGGAGATATTGAACAGTTTCTTTTCTTCGGTATTCACCAAGGAGAAGGATATTGAATTATGTGAGGTAAGGGAAATAAGTAGAGTAGCTATGGAAACTATGAGGATCAAAGAAGAAGAAGTACTGACACTTTTGAGAAATATAAAAGTGGATAAGTCTCCAGGTCCGGACAGGATATTCCCTAGGACATTGAGGGAAGTTAGTGTAGAAATAGCAGGGGCTATGGCAGAAATATTTCAAATGTCATTAGAAACGGGAATAGTGCCGGAGGATTGGCGTACTGCGCATGTTGTTCCATTGTTTAAAAAGGGGTCTAAGAGTAAACCTAGCAATTATACACCTGTTAGTTTGACGTCAGTGGTGGGCAAATTAATGGAAAGAATACTTAGAGATAATATATATAAGCATCTGGATAAACATGGTCTGATTAGGAACAGTCAACATGGATTTGTGCCTGGAAGGTCATGTTTAACTAATCTTCTTGAATTTTTTGAAGATGTTACTCGGGAAATTGATGAGGGTAAAGCAGTGGATGTTGTGTATATGGACTTCAGTAAGGCCTTTGACAAGGTTCCTCATGGAAGGTTGGTTAAGAAGGTGCAATGGTTGGGTATTAATGGTGGAGTAGCAAGATGGATTCAACAGTGGCTGAATGGGAGATGCTAGAGAGTAATGGTGGATGGTTGTTTGTCAGGTTGAAGGCCAGTGACGAGTGGGGTGCCACAGGGATCTGTGTTGGGTCCACTGTTGTTTGTCATGTACATCAATGATCTGGATGATGGTGTGGTAAATTGGATTAGTAAGTATGCAGATGATACTAAGATAGGTGGGGTTGCGGGTAATGAAGTAGAGTTTCAAAGTCTACAGAGAGATTTATACCAGTTGGAAGAGTGGGCTGAAAGATGGCAGATGGAGTTTAATGCTGATAAGTGTGAGGTGCTACATCTTGGCAGGACAAATCAAAATAGGACGTACATGGTAAATGGTAGGGAATTGAAGAATGTAGGTGAACAGAGGGATCTGGGAATAACTGTGCACAGTTCCCTGAAAGTGGAATCTCATGTAGATAGGGTGGTAAAGAAAGCTTTTGGTGTGCTGGCCTTTATAAATCAGAGCATTGAGTATAGAAGTTGGGATGTAATGTTAAAATTGTACAAGGCATTGGTGAGGCCAATTCTGGAGTATGGTGTACAATTTTGGTCGCCTAATTATAGGAAGGATGTCAACAAAATAGAGAGAGTACAGAGGAGATTTACTAGAATGTTGCCTGGGTTTCAGCAACTAAGTTACAGAGAAAGGTTGAACAAGTTAGGGCTTTATTCTTTGGAGCGCAGAAGGTTAAGGGGGGACTTGATAGAGGTTTTTAAAATGATGAGAGGGATAGACAGAGTTGACGTGGAAAAGCTTTTCCCACTGAGAGTAGGGAAGATTCAAACAAGGGGACATGACATGAGAATTAAGGGACTGAAGTTTTGGGGTAACATGAGGGGGAACTTCTTTACTCAGAGAGTGGTAGCTGTGTGGAATGAGCTTCCAGTGAAGGTGGTGGAGGCAGGTTCGTTTTTATCATTTAAAAATAAATTGGATAGTTATATGGATGGGAAGGGAATGGAGGGTTATGGTCTAAGCGCAGGTATATGGGACTAGGGGAGATTATGTGTTCGGCACGGACTAGAAGGGTCGAGATGGCCTGTTTCCGTGCTGTAATTGTTATATGGTTATATGGTTAAATATAGCTAATGAACTGGCCTCAACTACATTCTGTGGCAGAGAATTCCAAAGATTCACCACTCTCTGTGTAAAAAATATTTTTCTCATCTCAGTCCTAAAAGATTTCCCCTTTGTCCTTAAACTGTGATCCCTTGTTCTGGACTTCCCCAACATCGGGAACAATCTTCCTGCATCTAGCCTGTCCAACCCCTTAAGAATTTTATGTTTCTATAAGATCCCCCCTCAATCTTCTAAATTCTAGCGAGTACAAGTCGAGTCTATCCAGTCTTTCTTCATATGAAAGTCCTGACATCCCAGGAATCAGTCTGGTGAACCTTCTCTGTACTCCCTCTATGGCAAGAATGTCCTTCCTCAGATTAGGAGACCAAAACTGTACGCAATACTCCAGGTGTGGTCTCACCAAGACCCTGTACAACTGCAGTAGAACCTCCCTGCTCCATTACTCAAATCCTTTTGCTATGAATGCTAACATACCATTCGTTTTTTTCACTGCATGCTGCACCTGCATGCCTACTTTCAATGACTGGTGTACCATGACACCCAGGTCTCGTTGCATCTCCCCTTTTCCTAATCGGCCACCATTCAGGTAATAGTCTACTTTCCAGTTTTTGCCACCAAAGTGGATAACCTCACATTTATCCACATTATACTGCAGCTGCCATGCATTTGCCCACTCACCCAGCATATCCAAGTAATCTTGCAGCCCCTTAGCATTCTCCTCACAGCTAACACTGCCCCCCAGCTTTGTGTCATCCACAAACCTGGAGATGTTACATTCAATTCCCTCGTCCAAATCATTAATATATATTGTAAATAGCTGGGGTCCCAGCACTGAGCCTTGAGGTACCCCACTAGTCACTGCCTCCCATTCTGAAAAGGACCCATTTACTCCTACTCTTTGCTTCCTGTCTGTCAGCCAGTTCTCTATCCACATCAATACTGAACCCCCAATACCGTGTGCTTTAAGTTTGTATACTAATCTCTTATGTGGGACCTTGTCGAAAGCCTTCTGAAAGTCCAGATATAACACATCCACTGGTTCTCCCCTATCCACTCTACTAGATACATCCTCGAAAAATTCTATAAGATTCGTCAGACATGATTCACCTTTCATAAATCCATGCTGACTTTGTCCAATGATTTCACCACTTTCCAAATGTGCTGCTATCCCATCTTTAATAACTGACTCTAGCAGTTTCCCCACTACCGATATTAGACTAACTGGTCTGTAATTCCCCATTTTCTCTCTCCCTCCCTTTTTCAAAAGTGGGGTTACATTAGCTACCCTGCAATCCTCAGGAACTACTCCAGAATCTAAAGAGTTTTGAAAAATTATCACTAATGGTCAGTATGGTTATGGGAATGGGAAGGTGATTTAAAATGTTGTCAACCAGGAGATCTTGTAGGCCAAGGCAGACAGAGTGTAGGTGCCCAGAGAAAGATCGCCCGGTCTGCGCTTGGTCTCACCGATATATAAGAGTCCCCACTGAGAACAACGGTTACAGTTGATGATGTTGCTGCAAGAGACCCTCTGCCTCACATGAAAGGACTTTCATGCAGATGGATGAAGGATGAATATTTAGTTTTATCCTTATGATTTTTAGCTTCAAATCTGTGTTTTTAAGGATAGTGAGAAGATTGGGTGAAGAAATATCCATTTTAATTGTGCAGTTGAATTTATTTAAGTAACTCTTACATTGTTGTCTGTTATCTATTAATGGCAGGTGACCATTTGGCCTTATAACACATGGTCATAATCAACCTTTGTCGCAAAGGTCACAACACCTTTTCCACAACAATTCTCAGCAACAGTGCCTTGCAAGGATGCGTTCTGAATCTCCTATTATACTCTTGTAGACTCACGACCGTGCAGCCAATATCAGCACTAATTCCATCTACAAGTTTGCAGATGACACCACTATGGTGGGCCAGAACACAAACAATGATGAGACAGAGTACAGGAAGGAGATAGAGAACTTGGTAACAGGGTGTTAGGACAATAACCTCTCCCTCAATGTCAGCAAGACGCAGAAGCTAGTTATCGACCTCAGAAAGCTTGGTGGAGTACATGCCCCAATCAGCATCAATGACGCAGGTGGAACTGGTTGTGCCTTCAAATTCCTTGGCACAAATATCACCACCAATCTGTCATGGACCAACCACATCGAAGTGACTGCCAAGAAGGCCCATCACGCCTCTACTTTCACTGGACAGTGAGGAAGATCAGCATGTCTCCAATGATTCCCACAAACGTCTACAGATGCACCACAGAAATCATACAGTCAGGTTGCATCACAGCTTGGTTTGGGTACAGATCTGCCCGAGACCAAAAGAAATTGCAAAGAGTTGCGGATGTAGCCCAGTCCATCACACAGACTAGACTCTTCGCCATAGACCTCATCTACACTTCACGATGCCTCAGAAAAGCAGCCAGTATAATCAAAATCTTGTCCCACCCCAGTCATTCCTTCTTCTCCCTACTCCTATCGGGCAGAAGACACAGAAACTTGAAAACGTTTACCACCAGACTCAAAAATTGCTTCTTCTCCACTGCTATTAGGCTACTGAACCATTCTACCATAAGTTAGGGTATTTCAAATTCACCTGTACCCCATTGTAGTGATTGAAATTTGTCGATAGAACTGGTGCACTACAATGCTAAAGACTATAATCGGTACCCTTTGTTCTAGATACTGTACTCGAGATTAACTTGATAATTTTTATGTATGGTATTTGATTTGATTTAATTATCTGAAGAGATTGGATAGCATGCAAAACAAAGCTTTTCACTATATCTCAGGAACACGTGACAATAATAAACCTATACCTAAACCCTTGATTTTATCAAAGATGCTTCAAGTACTTATTTTTACATATTTGTTTCCTTTGATTGCTCTACAGTGATCATTTGCCATCTTTGACTACACTCTTTTGGCTGGTGGTCAAAAGTGTTACAGCAATTTTGGTTTCCAGTTGCTTTGCAGAAAACATACATCACACTATTCACAATTCTTTGATCAATTGCAGAATCACCCTGTGCCCATGCTAATAAACCTCCGGAGGAATGACACAGAAATAGTGCAAAGTAAAACATGAACTCTTCAAAATAGGAACATCAAAACATGAAATCATAAAACCTCTTGAAATTGTTGCATTGCCCAATAAGAAACTGACTGATTAGTTGTATAATTCCATATCCTTGTCATAGAAACATAGAAAATAGGTGCTGGAGGAGGCCATTCGACCCTTCGACCCAGCACCGCCATTCATTGTGATTATGGCTGATCGTCTCCTATCAATAACCTGTGCCTGCCTTCTCCCCATATCCCTTGACTCCACTAGCCCCTAGAACTCTCTCTTAAATTCACCCAGTGACTTGGCCTCCACTGCCCTCTGTGGCAGGGAATTCCATAAATTCATAACTCTCTGGGTGAAAACCTTTTTTTCTCAACTCGGTCTTAAATGACCTCCCCTTTATTCGAAGACTGTGGCCCCTGGTTCTGGACTCGACCAACATTGGGAAAAATTTTCCTGCATCTAGCTTGTCCAGTCCTTTTATAATTTTATATGTTTCTATAAGATTCCCCCTCATCCTTCTAAACTCCAGTGAATGCAAGTCTAGTCTTTTCAATCTTTCCTCATTTGACAGTCCCGCCATCCCAGGGATCAATATCATGAGCCTATGCTGCACTGCCTCAATCACAAGGATGTCCTTCCTCAAATTAGGAGACCAAAACTGTACACAATACTCCAGATGTGGTCTCACCAGAGCCCTATACAACAGCAGAAGACGGTCCCGTCTCAAAATTAACATAATCAGTTAGTATTTTGAAAAAGATTCTTTCACACATGTACCACCTTTTCAGACCTTAACACTTGAAAAACCTTTATCTAATTTTTAAATCATGGTACCACAGTCTTAGACTAGTTTTTCTGTTCTGCTGGGATCATTCCCTTTGAGTTCCCTGTTCTGTTTTTCCAACACGTCCATCCATTCTTTTCCCACAGCACATTTTCATGCATCTGCTCTTATACTGCATTAATTCCTATAATCTAAGGTCCCATGCAGTCCCGTCAAGTAAAGGCGGCATTTCACTTGCACTTCTGCCAATCCGAAGTTTTACATTTTATAATTCACAATGTGATCTCCTCTCATTGGAAAAAACAGACCAATTGAATGTACACTGCTCCCTCTATCTGCTAACAGTAATCTATCAACAGATGATTACTATGGCAACCCTAATTCAATACCACTCCCATATTCTCCAATTTTAGGTAATTAACACCGCCCTTCCCACCTCATACATTTAATTTCGCATTCTTTGAAGCTTAAAGCTTTTGATCAGCCCTCTCTTCAACTATTTCCCTTTAAATACTTTAGCTCTGTTGATGCATGTCCCTGCAAAGTTTTGTACTTATGCCTGCACTTCTCTTATGGGTCTTGCACTGGTTTGGTTTAGTTTAGTTTAGTTTAGAGATACAGCGCGAAACTGCCCCTTCGGCCCATGGAGTCCTCGCCGACCAGCGATCCCCGCACAGTAACACAATCCTACATACGCTAGGGACAATTTACACATGCACCAAGCCAATAACCTGCAAACCTGTACATCTTTGGAGTGTGGGAGGAAACCGAAGATCTCGGAGAAAACCCACGCAGGTCACGGGGAGAACCCTGGTCTCCGGTGCTGTAAGGCAGCAACTCTACCGCTGGGCCACCATGCCACCCAAATACTCAATACCAAATACTCTTGAATAATTTTACCAAAATTGAAAAATTACTCTTTGTGCAGAGTACACTGTAATAATAAAGACATTGCAGTGAAGATGGCTTTTGAAAAGTACAGTAGGATCTTGATCAACTGGACAAGTGGGCTGAAGAACGACTGATTGAGTTCAATGCAGATACGTGTGCGGTGATTAACGAATTATCAATTCACCAGTATCCTGACTGGTTGCACCATGGTCTTCCACTGCAATTCCAATGCACAGGAACACAAGTGGCTGCAGAGAGTGGTGGGTTAGGCCTCATCAATCACGGTCACAATCCTCCCCACCATCGAGAGCAGCTACACGAGGCGCTGCTTCAAAAAGGCAGCATCTATCATCAAGGATGTCCACCATCCAGGTTATGCTCTTTATTCACTGCGACCATCAGGAAGGATGTACAGAATCCTCAAGTTCCACATAAGCAGGTTCGGGAACAGCTTCTTTCCAGCAAACATCAGTTTTTCACATCAACCTGTACAACCATAATCCTACCTTGGTAATCTTCTTGCGTATGGTGTGCACAGCTTAAAGTTGTAGGTCAACTTGTTCTATTTGATCTTTTGTTTGTGCACATCGTGTTGATTGCATTGGTCGAAAGAGGGTAGACCACGTGAAGGTTGTAATCTCCCACCCCACCTTGGCAATGAACACCACAGATGACTGCTTGCACTACCATGGACATAATTCTAATTGTGTCTTTGCACTCATGTCTTGTTTTTGTACAGTCTTGTATAATTTGTTACATCTGTTATGTCTTGTATGTGTCTGAGTCGATGGTCCGTCCGGTGGTACTGCTGCAAACACGATTTTCATTGTAACTGAACCTCATGGTACTTGTGTGCTTATGATCTCACATTAACTCAATCTCGTCAAAGCTAATTCTGACAGAATGTAGCAGGAATGATATATCCTGCAACCGGAGTATCTGGAATCAGTGTACACATTCTCAAAACAATGGCAAGAGTCAGTCTTTCAGGAGTGATCCAAGGGATCGTCATCCAGTGGGCATTGATTCTTTTTGGCATTCTCATCAGATAAAGACCACTCACCGAACTTAACTACATGTTTACAAAATTTGAGATCTACAAAAATCCTAGTCACTTTGCCTTCAGAAACTCATAACAATAAGTATTTAACAAATTATTCATATCCAAGATTTTTATACCATTTTCTACTCGAAATTAGCATCTTGTTCCCTATTGATTTTCAATGGACATTACAAAAAAGGCTGTGATCTTGGATAGTCCAAACGCCCATTTTCTTAGGAAAGAATTAAACAGTTTTAAATAGCCTAAGTGTCCAAAGTATTATTCAAAATAATTCACAATATAACATGATTTTTAATATCTAATTTACATTAATTTAATAGCCAAATGGAAGGAATTGAGGTTCGGCCAAGGAAACTGCGCAGACTCACTCACCGAATACATTCACAACAGAGATGGATTAACCTTAGAACATTAAATGCATTTTGTTTAATTTGGTTAAAAAAGCTGGGGAACACCCAATCCAAGGGTTGGCACCTAACTGGATTGATAGTCACATGGATGAGCAAATGCTTAAACTTCATTAGCAACTATTGTTTAACCCTTTCCCACACTTTAAGTACCTGCAGCCTGACCTCACGAGGATCCAAGTAAGCCAAGTACCAGCTCATATAAATCAACTCACAAAGTCCCAAAGACATTGTCTTGTGTAAATTTCACTTCACCGTGGACACTACGCTCAATTGCTGTTCAATTACTTTCACAACGTTTAAGAAACATCTAGATTACATGGATAGGAAGGTTTAGAGGAATATGGCCAAATACAGGAAGGTGGGACTAGTGTAGATGGGGACATGTTGGCCGGTGTGGGCAAGTTGGGCCGAAGGACCTGTTTCCATACTGTAAGACTCTACAACCCTCCCATATTTTATTTCTCATTCCGTTTTAAGCTTTTGATCTATACCAAAACTTTCTCGTTAAATACTTTTGCTCTTTTGATAATAAACCTCTGTACGTATACCTAGACTTCTCTTATGAGTCTTGCACCAATACTCAATATTAATTTATCTTATTGAACATTTAATAATGATATATTTTTAAACTCTTTCAATGTAAAGTATTCTAATAACATAACAGTGAAGATGGTTATCACAAACTACAATAGGATCTTGATCAACTGGACAAATGGGCTGAAGAATGGCTGATTAAGTTAAATGCAGATAAGTTTGAGGAGTTGTATTTTGGGAAGTCAAACTAGTGGAAGATCTTCAGTGAATGATAGGGCAGGAGATGTTGTTTTAGAGACAAAGAATCTAAGAATAATTGCACAATTCCCTGAAAATTGTGTCACGGGTAGATCGGATGGCAATTAAGCCTTTTTTTAAGTACATCGGACTTCATTAGTTTGGATGTTGTCCAGGGACCCCGACAGTCATTTCAAGTTAGGCAGAGGTTCACTTGTACCTCCTCCAACTTCATCTACTGTATCCATTGTTCAAGATGTGTACTCTTATACATCGGCGAGACCAAACCCAGACTGGGTGATTGTTTCACGGAACACCTTCGCTCAACCCGGGTGAACCAACCTTATCTCTCTGTTGCTGGACACTTTAATTCTCCTTCCCATTCCTACAGACCTTTCTGTTCTCAGTCTCCTCCATTGTCAGAGGTTAAATGTTTGTACCTATATTGAGTTTAGGAGTTGGAATGTTATGTTACAGTTGTTCAAGAGGTTGGTGAGGCCACAGTTGGAGTATTGTTTTCCGCTTTGGTCACGCTGTTATATGAAGGATGTTGTTAAGCTAGAAAGAGTACAGTGAAGATTTATTAGTATGTCGCCAGGATTCGAGGGACTGAGCTTTAGGGAGAGATTGGCCAAGTTAGGTCTTTATTCACTGGAGCCTAGGAGGCCAAGAAGGAAATAAAACCACGAGGGGAACGGATACTGATGGGGTGAAGGCATAGTCTTTCACCCAAGGCAGGGGGAATCAAGAATCGGATGATGTAGGCTTAAGGTGAGATAGGAAAGATTTAATAGGAACTAGAGGGGAATCTTTTTCACTCAGAGGGTGGTGGGTATATGGAATGAGATGCCAGAGGTGGTTGTTGAGGCAGTTACAGTAACAACTTTAAAAGACATTTAGATAGGAACATGGATAGGAAGGATTTAGAGGGATATGAACCAAAAGTGGACAAATGGGGCATCTTGGTTGGCGTGGACAAGTTGGGCCGAATGGCCTGATTCATGCTCAATGACTATTTTATAAGCAATGGGTATCCATCAGTCGAAGGGGTCCCGCCCCAAAACTCCATCTGTCCATTTCCCTCCACAGATGTTGCTTGGCCCACTGAGATCCTCTCGCACTCCCCCCCCCCCCCCATAAGCAATGGTAGACTAAGAAACATTATACATTTTGAGACTTTTTAAACCACTGAAACATATTAAAATGGGAAAATAAAGTTTCAAAACATGGATTAAAAATGCACATCGTTAAATTTTATTGAGTTTAAACATGCTTAATTTCACAATTCATACTTGTGTAAACAGAGCAGGTAGTTACAAAAAAGTCATGATTTTAAAAACTTGGTTTACCTACTAATGTATCCGAAATGCACTCTAGTATCAAGAAAGCTAAAAATAATATACATATTGATTTCAATAAAAATACATTGGATTTGCCAAGAATAAAAAAATTGCCCAGATTTCAGCTGTTTTTGCTTTGTGTTTTATAGACCATGTATCCCAAGATATAAGCTTAATCGATGTGCTAGTGCCCCTCTTATATACATGGCAAACACATCATCCCTGGTTATTAAGTTGTAATAAAAACATTCCAATAATAACTACATAGATGATTATCTATAAAAGATATGGCAAACCACTGCCTTGCTTCAATGTTCATTGATTGATATGAAGAGTGTCTGATCAGACATGTGTATTAAGACATGATTAAAAACTGTTTGTACCAAATAATGTAACCTTTAATAATTTGAATTCACAGAATGTGACTTTTGGAAAAACAGCATTAATTCATTGGCTTGAATCGCATCAGAAGCTTAGTTAACAAATGTCCAAGTATAATTTGAGCAAATCCCACACAGTTATGGAAGAAACAAATCCTACAAATCAAAAATCACTTTCTACATAAGATGTTCTATTAAAGATGACCTTTAGCAAAGCTGAGAACCAATATCAATTCAAGAAACTTAAACCCGAAGGCTCACAGTTCCAAAAATCAACTTTTTTGTACTATTCACAAAAAAAAACATTAAAAATATTTTCCATCCAACAGAATACAAATTTTAAAGCTGAGAAATTATTATTTGTCAATAGGAGACTTAAAAAAATATTTTAAATTTTACCAAGGTACTGAAAAGTATCTGAAACCATGCAATTATTTTTTTTGGTCCCTTTAAATGTGCTGGCTTCACATTTCTTGTCAGACTCAATGTTTGGCACTCTGCTAGTAACAATCCTCCATTTTGATTTTCTATGAGAAGAAATAGCATTCAAGATTTCTGGTTGTCAAAGTTGCTGACCATCTGTTTGATGTGAGCCAACCTTGTCTTAAGTTGCTTGCAAAGACTCTTCTTCTCCCGATAATCTGCAGACTACAAAGGAAGAGGCAAATTAAGAATGCGAATTAATGATTGAATTATACTTTATTGTCACATGTACCCAGGTACAGCGAATGCTTGGTTTTGCATACAACCTGGTAAAAGGTTTACAAGAATGATCCCAGAAATGAGTGGGTTAACCTATGATGGTTGTTTGATGGCACTGGGCCTGTACTCGCTGGAGTTTAGAAGAATGAAGGGGGACCTCATTGAAACATACCGAATAGTGAAAGGCTTGGATAGAGTGGATGTGGAAATGATGTTTCCACTAGTGGGAGAGTCTGGAACTTGAGGTCATAGCCTCAGAATTAAAGGATGTTCCTTTAAGAAGGAGGAGGAATTACTTTAGTCAGAGGGTGAATCTGTGGAATTCTTTGCAACAGAGGCTGTGAAGGTCAGGTCAATGGATATTTTTAAGGCAGAGATAAATAGATTCTTGATTAGTACAGGTGTTAGGGGTTGTGGAGAGAAGGCAGGAGAATGGGGTTAGGACGGAGAGATAGATCAGCCATGATTGAATGGAGGAGTAGACTCTGAATTGCCCAATTCTGCGTGTATCACTTATGATCTTAAGATCATACAGCAGATCTCACCTAGGCAGTACACAAAATGTTTAAGAAAGAACTGCAGATGCTGGAAAAATCAAAGGTAGACAAAAATGCTGGAGGAACTCAGCGGGTGAGGCAGCATCTATCGAGAGAAGAAATAGGTGACGTTTCTGAAGAAGGGTCTCGACCCTAAACGTCGCCTATTTCTTCTCTCCATAGATGCTGCCTCACCAGCTGAGCTCCTCCAGCATTTTTGTCTACCTTAGGCAATATGCAATGTTGTCACGTTTCTGGCCCTGACAAAGTTACAAAAGTTCACCAAACAGTTCCATCCACTGCCTGCCGCTGCACCTGGCAGCAGTGCCCCCCTGGTCGTAAAAATGTTTAAAAGTTAGTTTGGTCAGTCAATTGAGTTGCAATGCAAGTAGCCAATATCGAATTACACATACAGCCAAATTGACAAGACAAAACACTGCACCATAATATTTCCAACCTACCCATAGAGAATTTTCCTTTGGTAAATTTCACCCCAAGAGCATGCATTATCCACATGTGTGACATTCTGTGGAGATGAATGTGATCGGTGCAATCATCTGGAGATATGTTGAATGTCTAACATACAGTTATATTTCTCCACAGAAAAGTAACTTCTAATGCCTGGCCTATAATTATCTGACAACACTTTGGAAGGTCACAATTAAAGAGCCACAGGGTCAGCTGAAAGCTGGAAACTGACAGCAAATTGACCTGCTTTTCATAGTTAGACGACAAATCCTTGCTATAAGTAGAGCTGATACAAACACTTCTCCTTAACATGATAGTCGTGTTCTTAATGTAGACAAAAATGCTGGAGAAACTCAGCGAGTGAGGCAGCATCTATGGAGCGAAGGAATAGGTGCCATTTCAGGTCGAGACCCTTCTTCAGACTGATGTGGAGGTGTGGGGGCGGGAAGAAGAAAGGAAGAGGTGGAGACAGTGGGCTGTGAGAGAGCTGGGAAGGGGAGGGGAGGAGGGAGAAAGCAAGGACTATCTGAAATTAGAGAAGTCAATGTTCATACCGCTGGGGTGTAAACTGCCCAAGTGAAATATGAGGTGCTGCTCCTCCAATTTGTGGTGGTACTCACTCTGGCCATGGAGGAGGCCCAGGACAGAAAGGTTGGATTCGGAATGGAAGGGGGAGTTGAAGTGCTGAACCACCGGGAGATCAGGTTGGTTAATGCGAACCGAGCGGAGGTTGTGTTCCTAAGAAGCCTCATGTTTTAGAAAATTGCATTTAAAATGGAAGAAAGGGGGTTGGGTACCAGAGAACTTCAGAATCGCAATAAGAAAGTTATTATTCCTGTAGGAATTTCAAAAACAGTGGCGCAGTGATAGAGTTGCTGCCTTACAGCGCCAGACACATGGGTTAGATCCGGATCACAGGATTTATATGGATTTTATATGATCTCCCTGTAACCTTGTGGGTTTTCTCTGGGAGCTCCGATTTCCTCCCACAACCCAAAGACATACAGGTTTGTAGGCTAATTTGGCTTCTGTAGATTGGTTCTATCCTACATGCGAAGGACAATTCACAAGTGATTCGATGGGCTGAAGGGCCTGTTTCCACACTATCTCTAAACCAAAGTTTTTTTAATAGCTACAATTTTATTGCAAACTAAAAATACGAAAGACTGTACGTTACATTGTTTAATAGAGTAAAGCAATAGAAGCAATCACTTGTCAATCTCCAAGGTAACTCTTGAAATGGCCTCCTGAAGTGAAACTGACAGCCTGTGTTCTTAAAATTCAATGGTGTCCGAATATTGCAGATACATGTAAAAAGGGTTTCATCCCCCACCCTCTCTGCCTGCCAAGACTTGTTTTTCCAAGGTTGTTTTTTTTTCCCCTATCTTGTCGATTTCAAATGTAACTCTTTCATCTCCTGTGGTGAAATTAGTAGCCTGCATCTGATTAGAACGGTGATTGTTTCCGATCAAAATCACATTATCACTATTTCCATCTGCATGCTTCAAATTGTGTTCCCCAATTCATCAATCGCATAATACCCAAATTGCATTATAGCTACATGCCTGTACAAAATGCGTGCTCTTTTGCATACGAAAGGGCCTGTCCCACTTTCACAACCTTTTTTAGTTGTGGCCATTTTTCATCATGCTAGACAAAACGCCCCTACCTACTTGATGCTACGAGTATCTACGACTAGCATCACAACTTCCTACGATCTACCTACGACCCCGTGACGACCATGCTGCGAGTACGAGTCAAGGGCAAACTCGGCAGAGGTCGTGAATTATGTCGTGAAAGTGGGAAAGGCCCTTAAGATATCTTGCACCTTTGACAGGATCTTCATTACTTTTAAGTAACAGCTTCACTGGCAAAAAGCCAGATAAAAATTGAAACACTAGTAATAAAATGGTGAAAAGAGAGCATAAAGATTCAAAACAGTCCAGAAAATAACTCGATTCTCTTGCCACAAAGATTTCTAAAATTGTGCTCCAAATTTAATCCAATGAATTGTAAAGTTGAAGTAAAGGTGGTGACGGGCTCACAAAGCATCAACTCTTCAATAGTTATTTGATAAAAGACAATTACACGGGAAATCATCTTGTTCGCGACAGAGAACAAATAAAAGGGACACATTTTTTGCCTGAAATTTACAAATATCCTATTAATAATAAAATGGATCAATTCATGACAAAATATTTACCATGCAATTAGCAAGTTAAGATAATAAATTACTCACGTTCTTCACTTCTTTTAGTCGATTATACTCAGCAGCAATAACCTGCAACAAGAGGCAGACGATAATCAAATACAAACTCAGTTCAGATGTCTCAGTCCCAAACATTAATGCCGTGTCTTCTTTCACAGATGCTAACTGGTTTACTGAATATTTACAGCATTTTTCATTTCACTTACCATTCACCACAGATGTTATGCTTTGTAGGCTTTATTTTCAAGAACTTGTTTGGACAATGGATTTGCAAACCGACATGCAAATTGTGCTTTAGGATACAAATTCACCTCCTAAAACTCCCTAGTTGAAATTTTGAAGAGAGTTTTGTCGAGAAGGTTGAAACATAAAACTGAAAAGTACAGCACACAAACAGGTCCTTTTGGCCCTTAATATCTATGTCAAGCATGATGTCAAGATAAACTAATCTCATCTGCCTGGACAGACACAAAATGCTGAAATAACTCAGTGGGTTAGGCAGCATCTCTGGAGAAAAGGAATGGAAGATGAGTTTCAGATGAGAACCCTTTTTCAGATCCACTTGGTAGACTGCCTTCAGCCTGCCTGGAGATAAAAACATAGAAAATAGGTGCAGGAGTATGCCATTCGGCCCTTCGAGCCTGCACCGCCATTCAATAGTCCTTACCGCTACATTCCCTGCATATCTAAGTGGATAATGGTTAAAAAGGCAGCTAAAAGGAGTTTAAAGTAAACAGCTATAATTTGACCACACAGAAGTTTGTGGACCAAAAGTCTGTTTATTCTCTCACAAAGAACAGTAAGTGACTGCTACATTATTTAGTTATTGATTGAAAAATCAAAACATTACTTAGCTATTGATTACATTCAAGCTTAGGGAAATTGGTCCATTTGAACACATGCTTTGAATACCTGGTGTTGGTGACTTATTAAAAACAGCATATGACTAAGATAAATATCCCAGGTTTTAATCACAATAATTGTGGTTAATAATTGTGACCAACTGATCTCAACTGGACAGCAATGTGAATTCTTTATTTAGCTGCAGTGCCTCTAATAAGTGGACAAAACAAAAATCCAACAGACTTTCACTCCCAGTTGCAAGGCAACAATCCTACAATCCACAAATGTCAAGCAAGCTCATGATTGGGCCTCATTATGATATTGTTCCCCTCAAATCTATCAATACATATTATTAAAAAGAAAACTGACTTTATTCATGGAACTCTACCCAAACAAATACATTTATTCCATGATCACAGGTAGATGTATATTGGGACTTCAATAATATAACAACAGAACCAGGGGCCACAGTTTAAGAACAAGGAGTAAGCCATTTTAGAACGGAGACGAGGAAACACTTTTCCTCCAAGAGTTGTGAGTCTGTGGAATTCTCTGCCTCCGGAGGTCGGTTCTCTGGATACTTTCAAGAGAGAGCTAGATAGGGCTCTTAAAGATAGTGGAGTCAGGGGATATGGGGAAAAGGCAGGAACGGGGTACTGATTGGGGATGATCAGCCATGATCACATTGAATAGCGGTGCCAGCTCGAAGGGCCGAATGGCCTACTCGCTTCCATTTGGTCACCCCTCAGCCTCCTACGATCCAGAGGAAAATCTCTCAGCCTATCCAATTGGTAGCTTATGCAACTCTTGCCCACTAATCTTGTCTATAATCATTGTTCAATCTGTGAAATGTCTCATGAGATTTCTACCATCAGATTTGTTTGCAAAGTCACACTCCACATTCAGAACCCACCTGATACTGCTCACTGTCCTCAGTCTCGTCAATCTGCTTGTCCAGCTGGGAAAAGTGTTTGTTTATTTCATCCATTTCACCTTGGAGATGCTTGTATTGCTGCAAATCGTTGTCAAATTCCCTTTTATAATCTTGTCTCTGTTGATCTGAAGTGATTGGTGGATACTTACTGCAAATAAAGATACATTCAGGTCAATGCAACGATTTCATTGAAAGCTGAAAGCAATGGCATAATTAACAAAATGGCACGGTGACGCAGTGGTAGAGTTGGTGCCTTACAGCGCCGGAGACCCGGGTTTGATCCTGGCTACAGGTGCTGTCTGTACTTTCTCCCCATGACAAGGGTTTTCTCCAAGATCTTCGGTTTCCTCCCACATTCCAAAGTCATACAGGCTTGTAGGTTGTATTGGAAGAACCTACAGATGCTGGCTTAAACCGAAGATAGACACAAAAAGCTGGAGTAACTCAGCAGGGATAGGCAGCATCTCTGGTGAGAAGGAATGTGTGACGTTTCGGGTCGAGATGCTGAAGAAGTGCCTTGATCCAAAACGTCACCCATTCCTTCTCTCCGGAGATGCTGCCTGTTCCGCTGAGTTACTCCAGCTTTTTGTGTCTATCTCAGGTTTGTAGGTTAATTAGAGCATGCTGACCGGTTGCATTGTGGCTTGGTTCGGCAACGAGTGCCCTGGAGAGGAAAAGACTACAAACAGTAGTAAACACTGCCCAGTCCATCATCGGCTCTGACCTTCCTTCCATCGAGGGGATTTATCACAGTCACTGCCTTGAAAAGGCTGGCAGTATCATCAGAGACCCACACCATCCTGACCACACACTCATCTCCCTGCTACCTTCAGGTGGAAGGTACAGAAGTCTGAAGACTGCAACAACCAGGTTCAGGAATAGCTACTTCCCCACAGCCATCAGGCTATTAAACCTGGCTCAGACAAAACTCTGATTATTGGTGGCCCATTATCTGCTATTTGCACTTTATCAGTTTATTTGTTTATGTGTGTATAAATTTATATCATGGTATATGGACACACTGATCTGTTTTGTAGTAAATGCCAACTATGTTCTGTGTGCTGAAGCGAAGCAAGAATTTCATTGTCCTAGCAGGGACACATGACAATAAACTCACTTGAACTTGAAACTAAACATTAAAAAACGGTTAATTCCGTACCCTTCCAAGTCTTCTTCGTCGAGTTCATCACAGGATTCTGCACCAGTTGTATAATCTGTTTCATATTCATCATTGTCGACTCTCTTTGTTCTTCCAGGTCTCCTCTTCCTGGGTGGCTTTCTCTGTGAAGATGGCTTGCTTTCATCAGAATCTCTGCTGGACGGAGGCCGAGGCTGCTCGCGCATTAGTGGTAGTGAAACTTCAGGATTACTAAAACAAAAGATTTAATGCAGAGACATTGAACATTTAAAAGTAGACAGTGTTTCTATATCTTAAACATTTGTTTGTAGAAGTTGATTTTTGGAATCAATGATTAATACGCCAGTAATTTTGACATTGTACTTTCCTGATCTACCTTCATGAGAAATCACCTGCTTGCTGCGGGATATAATTCTACATGCATTCGCAGGCTCTCTGCAGCTGTGCTCAAAATGTTCAAGAGAGAATCAAAGAGGAAAATGAAAAAAACAACACGCGATTGCTTCCATTCAAGGAAAGATGGATTGTCAGAGTTGGGTGATTCATTATAAACCTCTGGGGAAGGAAATGAGATCATCTTGTCTATTTTGGTCTTCAGGTAAGAACCTACAATTATAAACAAGTCATCAAGAACACCATATAAAAAGGTTGCTGAAAAACCCCAGGAAGCATTAAGTTATGAATCAAGCTGATGGAACATGGGGTACTCACCGTGATGGCTGGACATTATTAGGGTGCAGTCTGTTTCCATGGCGGGGCTCATAGTCTGTGTCATTCACTGAACCATTTGGTTTATAAGAATAGCCATCATTCGCTAGTTCCTCCGGAACTCCAGACACGTTGTTGACCTTGAATACGCAGGAAAAAATATATATTTAAAACATACAAAGGGTACGTGGAAAGGAAGTGCAAGTTAGTTTCATATTCTCCTTCTTCAAGGCACCTCTGCTATCAAACCTCTAAACCATATCTCTAAACTAAACAACTGTGCCACCTTTTTTTATTCTTGTTTCATCATAGTCCCAAGTGCA
The DNA here is from genome assembly GCF_028641065.1 of Leucoraja erinaceus. Classification (NCBI taxonomy): domain Eukaryota; kingdom Metazoa; phylum Chordata; class Chondrichthyes; order Rajiformes; family Rajidae; genus Leucoraja; species Leucoraja erinaceus. The sequence continues at coordinate 1,439,098 of NC_073379.1, read as the reverse complement.
GAAGAGCCCAGGATCCACCACTTTACCTGGAGAGTGGTGGGAATGCATTTGCTACCATATTCAGATAGCACAGATGAGTAGCTTTCATTCATTCAAGGAATAGCCACACAAAAGCACAAATAATAGATTCATGGAAGTTATGAGAAGAAACCTGTCTGAAGTGTAAACATTGGTGCCGTGAGGCAACACCCAGTTCTGTGGTTATTTAATTTAACCCCACATTTCCTAAAGCTGTACAGCACTGAAAGGCCCTTCTGTTCACCTCATCCTTGCCGACCAAGTTGGAATATCCCTCTAAAACCTTCCTATTCATCTATCTGTCCAAATGTTTTTTCAAAAGTCAAATTTTCCCCCGTTTTCTGATCTTTATAATGTTTTTCTTGGCCTGTATTACATGCAATAAAGTAATTAATCTGCCCCTAGGTCTTTATCAATTCTAAGTTATTGCCTGGCAAAAAAAAAACAGGGGTGTGTTTGTGTGTGTGTAATTAAAAAAATAAATAACCCAGAGGCCATTGTACGTTACTGTATGTCAAAAAGAGTAGAAAGATAAATCAGAGCTGGTGATTAGATGACACTAAGCAGTTGTACCCAAGCAATGGGTCAGTGATACTTTTATACATGAACCACAAACACAAATAGAAAGAGAACAAATAGGTGCAGGAGTAAGCCATTCAGCCCTTTGAGTCAGCACCACCATTCAATATGATCATGGCTGATCATTCAAAATCAGTAGCCTGTTCCTGCTTTTTCCCCCACATCTCTCAATTCCTTTAACTCCAAGAGCTAAATATAACTCTCTCTTGAAAACTTCCAGTGAAATGGCCTCCAATGCCTTGTGTGGCAGAGAATTCCACAGATTCGCAATTCTCTGGGTGAAAAGGTTTTTTCTCAATCGGTCCTAAATGGTCTACCCCTTATTCTAAAACAGTGACCCCTGGTTCTGGACTCCCCCAACATCGGGAACTTATTATCCTGCATCTAGTCTGTCCAATCCCTGAAAATTTTTATATGTTTCTATAAAATCCCCTCTCTCATTCTTCTAAATTCCAGTGAATACAAGCCTAGTCGATCAATTCTTTCATCATATGTCAGTCCCGCCATCCTGGGAATTAACCTGGTGAACCTACGCTGGATTCCCTCAACAGCAATAATGTCCTTCCTCAAATTAGGAGACCAAAACTGCAGTTTTCTTTGTAGCCTGTTGTACAGCATGCCAGATTTCTATACTACTTTAAGCTTCTGCAAATAAAATTTGGGAGTCGATGTGGAAAATCAAATCCGTTCAGGTTTTACTGTCCTACAGGCTTTGTGTAACATAGTCTCTTAATTTTTAATACCAGCTTCCATTCAGGAGCCTTCTATTTTGGAATTACTATGATCCCTCTGATTAACTACTGTTTCAACAAATTGGGGGGGGGTGGGTTTGGAAATTTAAATGGAACCAGGTCACAGATCAGCCACATGTTTTTGAAAATGAATCCAAAGACTTGTAGCTAAAAAAGTCTTCCCTTCTCCTAAGTTCCTATAATTTTTTTTTCTTAAAGGAAATGCACACATTACAGTAATCAGATTCCTATGCTAATTGGCCTGAAACAATCACTATCTTGTTTTCTGGGCAGTACTCCCTCCTCATACAGGGCATAGATCTCTCGATGACTCCTGTCTATTTCCCGCACGCCTACTCTTCCCCTGCCACTACACCCTAGACAGAGAAGAGTCATACAGTTACAGAACTACACAGCACAGAAATAGGCCCTCTTGGCCAACTTGTCCATATCGACCAAGTTGGCATGCTTGGGTAGTCCCAATTGCCTGCATTTGCCTATTAAGGTTATACGGCCATAGGAACAGAAAATAGGTGCAGACTAGGCCATTCAGCCCTTCGAGCCAGCACCCCTATTCAATATGATCATGGTTGATCATCTAAAATCAGTACTCCATTCCCGATTTCCCCTCCATATCCCTTGATTCTTTACATCATAAGGAATGGTAGTACAATTAGGCCATTCGACCCATCAAGTCTACTCCGCTATTCAATCATGGCTGATCTATCTCCCCCTCCTAACCTCATTCTCCTGCACTTCTTCCCATAACATCCGACACCTGTACGGATCAAGAATCTATCTATCCCTGCCTTATTGACTCTAAATACTCACGATCCATGTATCTGCCTAAATTACTTTTGAAAGTCTTATTTGTATCGGCTTCTGTAGCTCCATCTGGCAATTCATTCCAAATATGGACTACCCTCTGAGTGAGAACATTACCCCCAAGGTCCCTCTCTCTCCCCCTCCTCAGCATAAACCTCCCACCTAGCTTTAGAATCCTCAAACCTGGGAAAAGGAACGAGTGTTCACTTTATCCAGGTCCCTCATGATCTGGTCACCCCTCAGCCTCCTACGATCCAGAAGAAAATCTCTCAGCCTATCCAATTGGTAGCTTATCCCTGCAACTCACGCCCCCTAGTCTACTTAGCAGCCTGGTGAATATATTCTGCACCTTTTCCAATTTAACAACATACTCTATACCTGAGCAACCAGAATGATAAGTGTGGTCACTGCATCATGATGTCCCAACTTTTGTACTCAATGCCCTTCCCAATTAAGCCGAGCATGCCAAAGGCCTTCTTCACTACTCTGTCTGCTGCCTCGCCACTTTCAGGGAACCATGCCCCAATACTCCGAGGCTCTACCATTTACTGTGCAAATCCTGCCCTGGTTTGACATACCAACATGCAATATCTCACACTTGTCAAAGTTAAATCCCATTTGCCATTCCTTGGCCCACCTTCCCAACTGATCTAGAAACAGATGCAAACCCCTTCCTTCAGAAAGGGCAGAGTTCCCCAGGTTCTCACCTCTCACCGCACCAGCCTCCACATTCAATGGACCAATTTTAACCAGCTCCAACACGATTTCGCCATCAGATGCACTTTCCCCTTGGATCATTTTGAAGAGGTTGCACCCTAAACAACTCCCTGCACTGCTCTCGTAACCTCTCCAACCACACCTTCCTCATGGCACTTTCCAAGGCAACTGCAGAAATTGCCATATTTGTCCTTTCATCTTTCTTTCCTCTCATTCAGGGATCTAACTACATAGTCTTTCCAGGTATAGCAACGATTCACTTGCACTTCTTCCAATCTAGTTTGCTGCATTCACTGTTCATGGTATGGTCTCCTCTGGAGAGTCCAAGTGCAGATTAGATGATGACTTTGTCAAGCACCCACATTCATTCCACTGAAGCGACCCCAAGCTTCTCCCCCCCCTCACACCCAACTTTTAAAGCTGTTCATCATATTCCTACCCAGACCCGTCTATGGCCTTTGTGCCATTATAAGGAGGTCCTACACTAGCTTAAGGAAAAATGCCTAATTTACCATCTGGGCACACTACATGCAGCCTTCCAGATTCAATGTCAAATTCTGCAACTTTAGGTAACGCACTCTGTATATCTGGTTATTCATCTTTGATGTTGACACAGTTTTCCCATCCTAATTAGTACAGTTTGACTTGCTGATCATGGCCTACAGCCCAGAGATAGAAGAAATGTAATGGTCAAAGAAATGTAATCAGCCTCTAATTGCCCATTTGCCCTGGTCTCACCCTACCATAGATATTCCTTTGTCTTACCCACTCCTCCTGTCACCTTCTCAGCAACTTATAAATACCCTATTTTTGCATAAAGAAAAAGTTATTTCCACTGGGACTTGTACCTCAAAAAGGTTAACCTTTTCTATTTCAACAGATGCTGCTTGACCCGTTGAGCATTTTCTCCCTTTATACTTCCACTTTTCAGGACGGTTAGACAAACTACAGGTTTTATCTGCATAGTGTATTTTAATTTCAAATTTCCTCTATTTTCTTGTCTTATTTTGTGCTGGACCACTTTGGTTCCATTAGCAACATTCCTTTTCCACAGGGTGATCACTATATTCAAGATCTTTTAGTGACCATACTCCTGGTTTCTTATTTAACTTCTGCTATTATCAGTAGCTTTTAGCCTTTCTCCTTCATTGGCTCCCAATCTTGTTAAAATAGTTCCTTTTTTCGGTTTGCCATAAGATTATAAGCAGAACAAAAGCTTTCATTTCACAATGCTGAGGAACTGAATGCCAACGTACCTTCTAGATTTCTTAGAACCAAGTTATTTCCTTTTTTCTACCTGCCATATAATTAATACTAGCAATACAAATAACCAATCCCTCATGGAAGCCAACTATCCGTAGGACAAGTTAAGAAGGAACAAGGAACTGTCAATGCTGGTTTACATTAAAGGACGCAATGTGCTAGAGTAACTCAGCGGGTCAGGCAGCACCTTTGGAGAACATGGACAGGTGACGTTTAGGATCCAGACCGTTTTTCGGACTGAATCTTTTAATTAAATCAAATTAAATCTTTTCAGTATGTTGAATGTAAAGATACTGGGAGAAAAAGTTTTTTCTTACCTCAGTCTTAAATGGCTTCCCCTTTATCTTCAGAGTTTTAATAATACTTCCGAACAAAATTCCATAAATGGGAGAAAAAGTTTTTTCTTACCTCAGTCTTAAATGGCTTCCCCTTTATCTTCAGAGTTTTAATAATACTTCCGAACAAAAATATGGGGATCATGCCTGTAATCTGAATTGTTAAATTCAACGCGTGCAGAATGCTTCTTCCCGGAACCAGTCCCCAGCCACAGGCAATCTCCTTCATGCAGCTGAATTTTTTCTCACATTCCACCACTTCTCCTTTGAACACACTCGTTTCCTCTAAGTATTTCTATCAAAACCCACATAGGTAACAACTGTAGACAAAAATGCTGGGGAAACTCAGCGGGTGAGGCAGCATCTATGGAGCGAAGGAAAGCGGCGACGTTTCGGGTCGAGACCCTTCTTCAGACTAACAACTGGGGTTGCCATTTTGAGATGCCAGAAACGTTCTCTGTTCCAATCACACTTTGGCCCATTCTTTTCCCATTTTTCTGCTAAAATGACAGTTGTTCAGTTGGTTCACGTGGACCAAGTGAAATATACTTTCTACATACAACTTAGCAAGACTATCCTTGTAGATAGGCCCAATCTACCCAGTCCGTACCGTATGCACAGAACAGCCCACTAACTCCCCAAGCAAGAGGCACCATTTTACAGTCCCACCTACAGCTGGCTGCAAAGGCCCATTGCAACATTCTCCACTATTTCCATCATCCCGTGATTAGATGTCCCATTCCACGGCTGGCCCTCTTCTGCTCTTATGCCCAAACGTGAGAATATTAGTTGCTTTTAACGTCTGCCTTTCACTAACCTTCACATGTCCGTCCTAAACTCTTTCCTACCCTTTCAATGAGATTCCACCCCCAGATATACTTTCCCTTCCAGCATTCCAAGGAATCATTTTCTTTGCAACGCTCGGACCATTCTTCAGTCTCCAACGACCAATTGGACGACTTCATCTCCAGCTTATCCCCATGGCAACCCTGGCCTCGCCCAACGTAGAAGTTCCCTTTGACCTATCCAACTACTACCTCCCCTCACACCTGTTCTGTCACTTAAACTTGTTTTCTCTCTTTCACTGCCATGACAAAGGTTCTTTGTTTTGAAACATTAACGGTTTCTCTTTCCAAGGCGACACAAGCGACTGTAGGCACTGATTAATTAAAAAAGGCACAAAGTGCTGAAGTGAGTCACGGGTCAGGCAGTATCTCTGGGGAAGGTAGACAAAAATGCTGGAGAATCAGTATCTCTGGGGAAGGTAGACAAAAATGCTGGAGAATCTCAGCGGGTGCAGGGCAGCATCTATGGAGCGAAGGAAATAGGCAACGTTTCAGGTCAAAAGCCTTCTTCAGACTGATGGGGGGGGGGGGGGAGAGAGGGTTGGGGTTGTACGAAAGAGGTGGGGACAGGACAGAGCTTGTCAGGTAAAGAGTGGATACAGGTGATTGGGGAGGGGATTGGCAGATGGTTGGGCAAGGGCCAGAGATGAAAAGACAAAAGGTGTGAGATAAGAATACAAGAGGTGCAAGAAGACAGACATAATGTGCTAGAGTAACCCAGCGGGTCCGACAGCCGAACTGGAAATAAGGAATAGGTGATGTTTAGGGTCGAGACCCTTGTGCAAATTATCCAGCCAGATAAAGGAATATAGGTGGAAGGGGACAGGGGGTGGAGGGGGAGGGGAGGTTCCAGGTGGGACACAGAGAAGCTGTGGATTTGCATTTAACTGAGGATTCCCCGGACCAAGGTTACTCGCTGAGCTACTCCAGCACTCTGTGTCTATCTATCTTCACTAAATGCATTATTAATTTCTGTTCAAGCTGTAAACAACATGGGAGATTTTAAACATGAATCTAAAATTTAAGTTAAATTCCAATGATAGGTGGGATCATAATCCCTTTTAACCTTTATTTCCCCAATGTCAAAAAATGTGATCTCACTGTGTCTCTGGTTACTTTCTGGACTGAGAAGCAGCCAAAAACAAAACAAGAAAACCTGTTCTGTGCCTGTAATTTAACACCATCTAGCTCGTGAGCAAGTGTGGGTAGTGCCAAGTGTTAGAGGAGAAATTGAGACTCATTTAAATTGATCCAAATACAGTTTTCCAGGTTAGAGTGGAAATGAATAGATATACCCAAATAGGAAATAAACATATATTTTTTAAATGATCTACTAGTTTAGGTATTTATGATACATGAACTCTAATTTTGCGCGTAGTAAAACAGTCTCACGTCAGCAAGACCATGCAGTTATCATTGGTATCATGTTACAGGTTCATCGTTCGAAACTTGTTTACTGACACACCCAGAAACTGACTCGCTGACAGTGTGATGCAAAACAGTGTGATGCAAAATATTCGTTTCACCAGGTAGGAGTTTCTGCATCAACACTTGTTTCAGCAGCTAAGGAGAAGCAATTTAACCCTCATCATTTTGTGGAACACTTACTTACACATAATTGCACTGTATCAAAACAATTTTTTAATTATCTTGCACAACCTGCATGCGGCTTCACAGAATTTGCCTTTCTCAAACACAAGAAGAATGTTGCATCCCCAATAATTTTTTTAGGGGAATAAAAAAAAAGTTTCATTATACATCACATTATATTTAAAAAATCCCATTTTCATTCTCTCCCTGTCAAATGTAATTCTATCCTCGACATTTATAAAATACTCCAGCTTTTTCAGAGTCTCTCAGAGATGCTGCCTGGCTGGCTGAGAGACTCCAGTCTTTTGTGTTTATCTTCATTCACAACTCAAATGCAGCTTCAATAGGAATCACTAATCCCCCCCCACTCACTAACTCTGAATTCCTCTTTTACTTTGTGCAAGTTTCAGGTATCAAGATTGCCACTTGGAGGAATAACGGCTAAGAGAAATCAATAACACCCGTGGCGCGTGAATTTGGACCTCATATCCAGACCGACTTCTCAATCTGGATATTCAGGACAATAATATTTTTTACTCAACGTTTACAGACCCTAGACATTTATAGCGGTAATTTAAATAAAAAACAACTGTGCTGTCTTAAAGTTTTCATTTCTCACTGAATTCACTCTCAAGTAACAAAACAGACCAGGTTCAATATAGAAGTTGAGGTTTGGAGTGAGAGGTGAGGAACTTAAAAGGAAGCAGTCATGTTTCACTTCCCCTGAATACTCTACTCTCCAGAATACAAGAAACAGGAGCAGTTGAAGGCTATTTGTGCTATAGGTTCCTGCCCAGTAACCAAACCTTAATCCATCCAGCACCAGCATTTCTACTACTCCAAGCCAATTGATTTCCTCCTACTGCTTTTCTTAAAGAGAGATTTTGATTTTATCATGCCAACAACTCCACATTAAGTGTACCTGCTCCACAGCTCAATATGACTTTGGCTGATCTTTTAGTGCTTAATAAAGAACTGCAGATGCTGGAAAAATCAAAGGTAGACACAAAATGCTGGAGAAACTCAGCAGGTGAGGCAGCATCTATGGAGAGAAGGAAAAGGCGACGTTTCGGGTCGAGACCCTTCTTCAAACTGATGTCGGGGGGGGGGTCGGGAAAAAGAAGAGGCGGAGACAGTAGGCTATGGGAGAGCTGGGGAGGGGAACTTTCACCAGTGCCACTTTTGTGAACAAAACTAATGTCTCATGATATCTAATAAACTATAAACCGGTCTTAAAAAAAATTCAGTGGCTTAACTTCCACAGTCCTCTAAGATGTAGAGTACCAAAGATTAATTCCACTCTGGGTGACAAAATGTCTGCTCATCTGTGTCATGAATATTTCAGATGCATTCATTCCTACTCCTATGTAAATGCGGTAAGGCATCTTTCTCTTGCCTTTGCTTTGCAATAAAAGGCCAACATACTGCTTACATTGCTGTACTTGCACGTCAACTTTCAGTAATTCATGTACAAGTTCTTCCAAGCATGTTAGAATACCTTACAGTCTCCCACCAGTTGACCCATACTCCACTTTTTGACTTTTTCTACCAAAGTGCATAAGTCACATGTTTTCACATTATATTCCAACATCAGACTCCATGTACTCATCCATTCCCTTGATTGGTCACAAATCCGACTCAAGCCTCTCTATATCTTCTTCAATTCCCAGTCTAAAGAAGTGTTCCGACCCAAAACATCACCCGTCCTTTTTCTGCAGAGACCCGAGATACTCCAGCACTGTGTGCCTATCAATTCCCACACTTTCAGTCCACCGAGTCCATGCCGAATTCTCTGCCTCAGAAGGCAGTGGAGGCCAATTCTCTGGATGCTTTCAAGAGAGAGTTAGATAGAGCTCTTAAAGATAGCAAGAGTCAGGGGATATGGGGAGAAGGCAGGAACGGGGTACTGATTGTGGATGATCAGGCATGATCACAGTGAATGGCAGTGCTGGCTCAATGGGCCGAATGACCTACTCCTGCACCTATTGTCTATCAAGTTAATACCATCAACAAATGTGGATACATTACATCTCAAGGACAGATAATTGGGAACCCACGCCACACTACTCAAAACTTCCCAATCTGAAAATGACCCATTTATTCTTACTCTGTTTCTGTGCATTAACCAATCCTTAATCCATGCCAGCTCCAGGATTTCTGGTGATCCAGGCCAATGTGGTCTCCTTTTCCCTCCCAACTACTTCTCTCAAATAGTGATTTTGACTGTGTTATTCCAACAACTCCGCAGAAATTACAGCTACGTCCCCATTCAAACAAAAGCACCTTCCATCAGGCCAAGCACCCACGGCTCAAAGCTCTGGGTTCCAACTTGGCTTCATTGCAGGCCTCTCCATTCAAAGGCCACTTCTGTCTAATGTCAGCAATCAATGCCCTGCCAATGGTTTGCATTTTTAGTACTCCAGTAATGGCTGCCACTCCTTCAGCTCCCATGCTCCAGTTCTCTAAACAATTCCCCTCCTTTCCCATTTCTCAAAGCTACATCAGCACGTCTCTAATTGTGCTTTCCCATTATTCCCTCTTAATTCCCCACGTCCAATGTCCATTCATTTCCCTCCGACCAGGAACTCTGCAAGTATCATCAAACTCACACACCATTTGCAAACTGTTACAAAATGGAATTAATAAAACATTGTTCCAGGCATTTATATACTTTAAACAATAATTGTAGATCATTACGAAGGGATTTTTACGGATTCAGTGCAGATAATTATTTGCTGAACAAGTTTGGTAGAAGCTGGTGGAACTCATTAATGTTGGCATATTCTCAAACCCAGATAATTAAAATTACATAAGGAAAATTCCACTTTATACATATCTGCAGTGGTAACGTTTCTCCAATCAATGGAATATAAATCAAATTTATATTCAGAATCAGTATTACAGATTTTCTTTCAAAATAGACACACCATGGAAACAGGCCTTTCAGTCCACCGAGTCCATGCTGACCACTCATCACCTGTGTTATCCCACTATCTCATCTATTACTTACAGATTATGGACAATTTTACAGAGGCCAATAAACTTACAAACCCACACATCTTTGGGATGTGTGAGGAAACTGGAGGAAACATAGACAGGTCACAGGGAGAACTCCACACAGAGTGCACCAGAGGTCAGGATCAAACCCAGTTCTCATGTGCTGTGAGGTGGTAGCAGCTCTACCAGCTGCTCCACTGTGCGCCCTTTGGGATTATTCCAGTTGGTGAACTAATGACTTTGAATAAGAAAGGGTAAAGTGATTTTCTTTTAAACAAAATAGAAAAAATAACAATAACAACTACTGAAATACTTTCATGTACCAAATGGCGTTCCAAGAACCACTATGTATATTTTACCAATGAGAGAAATGTTAGAAACAGACATAGAAACATAGAAAATAGGTGCAGGAGTAGGCCATTCGGCCCTTCGAGCCTGCACCGCCATTCAATATGATCATCCAACTCAGTATCCTGTACCTGCCTTCTCTCCATACCCCCCGATCCCTTTAGCCACAAGGGCCACATCTAACTCCTTCTTAAATATAGCCAATGAACTGGCCTCAACTACTTTCCGTGGCAGTGAATTCCACAGATTCACCACTCTCTGTGTGAAAAATGTTTTCCTCATTCTTGGTCCTAAAAGATTTCCTCCTTATCCTTAAACTGTGACCCCTTGTTCTGGACTTCCCCAACACCAGGAACAATCTTCCTGCATCTAGCCTGTCCAACTCCATAAGAATTTTGTATGTTTCTATAAGATCCCCCCTCAATCTTCTAAATTCTAGCGAGTAGAAACCGAGTCTAATCCAGTCTTTCTTCATATGAAAGTCCTGACATCCCAGGAATCAGTCTTCTCTGTACTCCCTCTACAGCAAGAATGTCTTTCCTCAGATTAGGAGACCAAAACTGTACGCCATACTCCAGGTGTGGTCTCACCAAGACCCTGTACAACTGCAGTAGAACTATGCAACTGCAATAAACTATGAACAACATATTAGACCAACCCGAGAAACACTTACCCATTCTTCGACATTTGGAGGCATCTCGCGGTCCATGGGAATCTTATCCCACAGGATGTTCTCTTTGCCATATCGTGTCATTTTGCTTCGTGTTTTATATGCAAAGAAGATTATCAGGCCCATAGATATTATGATCGTGAACCCCATCACAATGGCAAGGGCCTTGAGGGAGACATGATACAAGAAGTTAATGAAGATCAAGGAAACATCAGCAAACTCTTAATTGTATAGCACCACCGTTACACTTTCAAAGTACACAATGTCAGCCCATTATAATCAGACAATCACTTGATTACATGAAAGTTAACAGTTTATACAATGTGTTTGAAAAGTATTGGGACAAACTTTTGCGTAATTAAAATATTTGTTTTGAGAATTCACAGGCATTTTGAAAGATTTCTCCCAGAACTGTTAAACTATAAAGTATCATGAAGTATCATCATCATCATCATCCTTTATTGTCATCTTGCAAAGCAACAGTTGTACAGTGCAAAATGAAAAGACATTTCCCAGGGAATACCGGAGCATCGCACATAAAACGTACACATTTCACGCATAAAATAAAATTTAAAAAAAAATGGAAGAAAAGGTATCAGTATGCGTTCAGCATTCCTGTTGGTAACAATTTGGGAGGACACAATTGTCCGAATATTTTGTTTAGAATATACGTACAATGAATTTTCCTTTTAACATAAAATCTTCAAAACATGGAGTTCCAATGCGTAACTATTCAAACCACCCATCAAGGGGAGCTCGTCCAAGTGCTCACAAATGTAAATGTGGGTGGCACGGTGGTAGAGCAGTTGCCTTACAGCACCAGAGAGCCGGGTGCAATCCTGACTACAGGTGCTGTCTGTATGGAGTTTGAACATTCTCCTCAAAGAAACATAGAAAATAGGTGGAGGAGTAGGCCATTCGGCCCTTCGAGCCTGCACCGCCATTCAATATGATCACGGCTGATCATCCAACTCAGTATCCTGTGGTACACAAAATTGCTGGAGAAACTCAGCGGGTGCAGCAGCATCTATGGAGCGAAGGAAATAGGCGAAGTTTCGGGCCGAAACCCTTCTTCAGTATCCTGTACCTGCTTTCTCTCCATACCCCCTGATACCTTTATCCACAAGGGCCACATCTAACTCCCTCTTAAATATAGCCTTCTGTGGATGAGAATTCCACAGATTCACCACTCTCTGTGTGAAAAATATTTTTCTCATCTCGGTCCTAAAAGATTTCCCCCTTATCTTTAAACTGTGACCCCTTGTTCGGGACTTCCCCGACATTGGGAACAATCTTCCTGCATGTAGCCTGTCCAACCCCTTAAGAATTTTGTAAATGTCTATAAGACCCCCCTCAATCTTCTAAATTCTAGCGTGGGTTTGCATGCGTGAGTGGCCTGCGTGGGTTTTATCCAGGTGCTCCGGTTTCCTCCCACACTTTGGAAAGGAGACGAGGAGGCATTTCTTTAGTCAGAGGGTGGTGAATCTATGGAATTCATTACCACAGACGGCTGTGGAGGTCAAGTCAATGTATATATTTCAGGCAAAGATTGACAGATTCTTGATTAGTACGGGTGTCATGGGTTATGGGGTGAAGTCAGGAGAATGGGGTTGAGAAGGAAAGATTGATCAGCTACGATTAAATGGCAGAGTAGACTTGATGGGCGGAATGGCTTAATTCTGCACCGACAACATATGAACTTACGAAACTGAAATTTGCTTGCCTCGCATCAAAGATATGAGATACTTGCCTCCTGTGGTTCAACGACGCAGTAGTGATAGAGATACTGATTTGTGAAGACGCCAGTGTTGGCAGGGATATAGAACTGGTTGCAGAGGGCCAGTAGCTGGCTGTAGAAGACAGATCCCGCAGCCTGTGCTGTGGGGTTGATCGCCATCAGGTAGACAATTGTCGCCACAAACATTATAAAGCCAACGACAGCACACACAATTAGCAGAATCAGGTAAAACTTCCTTGTTCTTGAAAGTCTCATTCTAGAAACAAGTATGATAAAGACACCCAGAAGTACAACGAAGCAGACAGCAGCCAATGCAATCATGAAGCCCTTGGCAGCACGTGGATCAGTGTAGCCACCCCCATATCCATATGCTCCAACTCCCACTCCATATCCATAGCCTGTGCCGGATCCGGCGCCTGGGCCACCTGCTCCATAACCTCCAAATCCTCCCGACCCTCCTATTCCCATCCCTCCTCCCATCCCTCCTCCTCCCAAATGGTCCATGTCCCAGGGCAAAGTTGACGCCACGCAAGCAAAGATTCCGACGCTCATCACGATGATAAGGACCGATAAAATTTTGATAATTCCTGGAGGAGAAGTCCATTTGTAGAAGCGCTGCAGTTCATCTGGATAATAGGAGCCAGCAGGTTGAGATCGCACTTCACCATCGTACATATCCTTACTCGGTGCATAGGCAGAGCCACGGCTGCAATGGTGGAAATAAAGAATAAATTCAAGATAAAGAATTAACACATTCACAACCAAACATTTCACAAAAAAAGGTGTTCCCAGGTATTCTTTCTTAAAAATTACAACGTTCGCTATTTTCCTCAAAGGGCAACAAATGAAAGAAAACGTGCATTTCTGTAGCTCCTTTTACACAAGTACTTCACAGCCAGAGGTTACTTCAGACAAGCGCTTGTGGCAATGTGGAGAAGGCAACTACACACTCCATCTTCGGCAAGTATATCTTTCTTCAGGCAACGAGACCAAGCCTGGAGCATTGTGATCAAATATCCATACAATTGGCGGCCGAGATTGACATACTTCTAATCAGGAAGGGGTTACGGGGAAAGGGTAGGAAATGGGTCTTGAAGACTAGGAGCCCCAATCCTATTGAATGGTGGCCAGTTTGGGAACCTGAATGGCCATCTCCTCTTCGGACATCTTGTGGACTTTAATATAGATCGCAACCTTCTCCCACTAACTGCAGTCCTCAGTTTTCTATCTCCCTCCTTTCTAAAAAAGTGCAGTCCCATTTGCTACCTTCCAATCTGCAGGAACCATTCCAGAATGAATTATTTCTGTAAACACTGGCCAATGATTGTCAACTTCCAAACCCTCTAAAATGGATTCCCAATTTTCACCCAACCCAACTCTCATGCCTTCAGTCTTCTTGGTTCACATTGAAAACTCCAGTGTAAGGTTGTGCCACATCAATATGAATATAACTTTTTTTTTGTCTCCAATAGTCACATATAGCTTCTTTACAACAAGATCATTGCTTCATCCTTTCTTCTTGCACAAGAGCCTGTTCTCTAGCCAGTCCTTCTCATGCCCACCCCTAAATCCATGGAATATACATTCCAGGACTTCTTACTAGACACTGTTGGTACTAATTTTATTTTTCAAGTCTATCTGTATATTAACGGCCTTCATGATTACTCTGGTACCCCTTACACAAACCTCTGAATTCTATGGTTACACAAAAAAGCTGGAGAAACTCAGCGGGTGCAGCAGCATCTATGGAGCGAAGGAAATAGGCAACGTTTCGGGCCGAAACCCTTCTTCAGACTGATCGGGGGCGGGGGTGGGTGGGGACAAGAAAGGGCAAAGCAGGAGTAGCCAGAAGGCTGGGGGATGGGAGGAGACAGCAGGGGGGCTGAGGAAGGGGAGGAGACAGCAAGGCCTAACAAAATTGGGAGAATTCGATGTTCATGCCCCCGGGGTGCAGACTCCCCAAACGGAATATGAGGTGCGAACCCCGGGGGCATGAACATCGAATTCTCCCAATTTTGTTAGTCCTTGCTGTCTCCTCCCCTTCCTCAGCCCCCCTGCTGTCTCCTCCCATCCCCCAGCCTTCTGGCTACTCCTCCTTTTCCCTTTCTTGTCCCCACCCACCCCCGCCCCCGATCAGTCTGAAGAAGGGTTTCGGCCCGAAACGTTGCCTATTTCCTTCGCTCCATAGATGCTGCTGCACCCGCTGAGTTTCTCCAGCTTTTTTGTGTAACCTTCGATTCTCCAGCATCTGCAGTTCCCTCTTAACCTCTGAATTCTATGTTTGTGTCATGGCCTTCGTTACAACTACTGTATGGAGAGGTACAAATATACACCGATGCTTTCGGCCCATCTGTTGCTCATGCTATTGAATGTCAAGGGTAGATGCTTGGTCTCTTTTGATGGAGATGGCAATTGCCTGGATATGTAGCACAGATGTTACTAGTCACATACACGCTTGCCTGATTTTGTCTGGATTTTGTGCAAGCAGGAGTGGGCTGCCTCATTTACTGTGGTGGTACAAAAGGATTTAAACTTGAAGACATCAACCTGCATTTATAGTCACGGCGTCAAACAGCACAGAAACAGGCCCTTCGGCCCAACTCATCAATGCAGACCAGATTTTACAACCACGCTAGACCATTTATATATTAATATAGTTCTCAGTAATGTAATATTACAACATTGTAATTACTGATTTGAAGCATAGTGGGATTACAGGGGGCTTTTTCTGGTTGGCTCACAGTGGGGTGAAGGCAGGAGAATGGGGTTAGGAGAGATATATCAGCCATGATTGAATGGTGGCTTACTGATGGACCAAATGTCCTAATTCTGCTCCTAGAACAAGAATTTGCATGCATTTACCCATATATCTCTAAACCATACCTGCATAAATGCTTTTTAGGTGTCAATGAACCCCTATCAACATTCCTTGTTCCACAGTTATCCTTCTTAATTTCCCCACTATCATCTTAAACCTATGCCATCCAGTTCTGGACACCTCTAAGTTGAAGAAAAAGGACTGTGATCATTCACCTTATCGTTGCCGCTCATGATTTTGTATACCTCTATCAAAACACATCTCAATGTGCCATGCTGCACAGAATAAAGTCCCAGCCTATCCAGTCTTTCCTTGTAGCTCAAGCCCTTCAATCCTGTTAACACGTGGGCGACTTTTCTCCGCCACCTTTCCAACTTAATGACATCCTTGCTTTAGCAGGTTGGCCCAACCTGCACACAATACACCAAATGAGGTCTCACCAACATCTTGCGCAACTCTGAGCAATGAGTATCTGAGACACGAGAACACAAATGAAAATGTCTGGCTGAATCTCCATTTAGTGCTCAATCCCTCGCAAGGAAGGGAAAAATAATTAAATGCAACAGATGTCTGATAATCTAAAGCAAAAATCAAAAATGCTGGAAATAAGTCAGCAGATCGGGCTACATCTGAAATTTATGATATTTAATTTAAATACAGAAGGATAAGAAAATATGCTTCAGTATCAACTCATGGATCCAAGTTTTGAGCTTTACTGTTAACAGAAAAGAAGCTTCACTGACAGAGACAATAGATCAGATCATCAGATTTATTGTGTTCAGTTCTAGGCACTGTGTTATACGAAAGATGTTGTCAAACTGGAAAGGGTGCAGGGAAGATTTGCAAGGATGTTGCCAAGACCTGAGGTATAGGGAGAGGTTGAGCAGGCTACAATTCTATTCCTTGGAGCACAGGAGAATGAGGGATGATCTTATAGAGGCATATAAAATCATTAGAGGAATAGATCAGGTAGACACACAGTCTCTTGCCCAGAGTAGGGAGTCGAGAACCAGTGGACATAGGTTTCAGGTGAGGGGGGAAAAGATTTAATGGGAACACAAAGGGTAACATTTTCTATACAAATAGTGGTCAGTTTATGGAACAAGCTGTCAGAGGATGTAGTTGAGGCAGGGTCTATCACAACCTTTCAGAAACATTTCGACAGGTACATGGAACAGGGTACACAAAAATGCTGGAGAAACTCAACGGGTGCAGCAGCATCTATGGAGCGAAGGAAATAGGCGACGTTTCGGGCCGACATGGAACAGGACAGGTTCGGAGGGGTATGGACCAAATGTAGGCAAGTGGGACTTGTGTAGATGGGACATGTTGGTCGGTGTGGGCAAGTTGGGTCGTAGGGTCTGTTTCTATGTTGCATCACTATGAGATCAAACCAGGTGCATTTCGGATCGAGTCATCTCTTCACACATCGATCACTGGGGTAAATCAATAGGATTACAATAAATACATGGATCGGACAAGTTTGGTGGGATAGGGACCAAACGCTGGCAGGTGGGACTAGTGTAGCTGGCCGGTGTGGGCAAGTGAGGCCGAAGGGCCCGTTTCCACACTGTATCACTCTAAGAGCTGCGAAATGTGAAATCCTAGCACGGGGAAATAACTTGAAATTCTAGACATCACTATAAGTATCGGTGTCCAGGCGTAAATCGGAAGGGGGGGGGGGAGTAATTCACAAACAAAAGGCAGGTGTACAACTTGAGAGAGATTGATATACTCACTAGTATTCACTGCCGGAGTTGTAGGGCGGCGGGCTGTCCATTGCGCGGCTCGACATGCACACTCTTTAAACTGCAACTCCTTGTGATCGAGTGCGGGCGGAGAGGGAGGTGTTTCTCGTCTCCAGTGCCGCGCAGACCTACACAAGTATTACACACACACAGCATGAGAATAAAACCCGAGCGAGCGACTCCCCCACCCAACCTGCACACGCACGACAAAATACAAAGTGTGATTGCCTCCCAGCCAACAGATAGGTGTAGGTGTGCGCGGCGATTGGATTTTATGACTCCAGATCCCAGTTGTGATTTTGGAAACAAAACAGAAAAAGTTTGTGTGTTGTTTTTTGTGTGGGGGGGGGGGCTTTTCTACCCGCGGCAGTGGGACTGCATCGCCTCACCTGTAGTTGTTGTTGTCGTCTCCACCTTTCCTCTTCCTGCCCTGCATAGAGTGCGGCTCTCCCCCCTCCCTCCCCCGGCAAGGATGGCGAGTGCCCGCCTCCGCCCCACCCCACACCTACTGGTGGAGCCCGGCTAGACCCGCCGCTCATGGGTCGGGACCCGCGTCCATCACTCCCTCCCTCCCTCCCTCCCTCCCTCCCTCCCTCCCTCTCTCCCTCCCAGCGCTGGGAGAGACAGCGGCGGCAGCGAGCACCTGATCCGCCACCACAGCAACACAAAGCAAATCCACACTCAACCACATTCTTCTTGCACACCCCCCCCCCCCCCCCCCCCTCCTGAAAGTTATACCGAAGTCTTTAATATTTAGCGTTGTTCTTCATTTCACGTCAATAATCCCTACCACATGTATGAAGGTAGACTACTACACACATTCGACATGTATTATGTAGACTCAATCATGAAGTGTAGACTACATACTCTAGACTGATACAGTGTGGAAACAGGCCCTTCGGCCCAACTTGCCCACACCGGCCAACATAATGATACAATGATAATACAACGTATTTGTTGTCATTTGAACCTAATTGAGGTTCAAACGAAATTTGGTTTCTGCAGTCATACACACAAGAAAAGAACCAAGACACAACACAATTTACACAAACATCCATCACAGTGAATCTCCTCCTCACTGATGGAAGGCAAAGTCTTATCTCCCCCCTGCACTCCTCATTCTCCTCCCGATGTCAGTCAAAGCCCCCGGTGGGCGATGGTAAATAAGTCCCTGTTACAACCCAGTGAGTGTTAACTTTTTTTTTTTAAATCGCCCCCTGACTTTTCCCTTCGATCACAATGACTATTTTCTCCTTGAAAAGGAGACAAAGCAATTCCAAAACAAATGGAGGAATTATTGGCCAATTCCACTGCCAATCAAGGGTTGCTGTGAGATGTTTTAGGTTGGGATGAGGCTTGGACTGGACGTCCGCTCCTGTGTGGCATCGCCACTCACTGCAATCATCTGGCGAAATTAATGAATTGTTTTTATTATAGAGCAAAGAGGCTGTACCAAAGACCATAGTATCTTTGGACTGTAATTTGTTCCTTAACTTCATTTGTGTCTGCGCGTAAATGGACTCTGTGTCCTGGCCTCTCCTCCCCACCTGAAACTCATTGGCAGCTACACCGCTGTCAAGGGAGACGCCGCATATTTCTTCAACAAGTTTTTTTTCCCCAATTGTTGCAGAACAGGTAATTCCACACGCGTAGATGTTTTCCACTGACAAAGGAGGGACGATCACAAGGTGAATGACTCATGTTGTTGAGAGATATGTGGAACCAGATACTGCAAACTCTGGAATGCGTTTCGCACACAACTAACCAAAGATACCAGAGCAGGAGCTTTATATAATCTTTGCAACTAACTATGAAATAAGATGCCCAAAACGTCACCCATTCCTTCTCTCTGGAGATGCTGCCTGTCCCGCTGAGTTTCTCCAGCAGTTTGTGTCTACCTTCGATTTAAACCACCATCTGCAGTTCTTTCCTACACATTTTGTCTGTCCCACTGCTAAATCTCCTCAAGGTATGTATATGAAGAAGTTCTTCCTTCTCCCAGCTAACAATGATCTATTCTACATTTTCCTTGATCTCCATTCCATTTGTCCTATTGTCCAAAGATCTTTCCTGGTCCCAGCACGCTGACGCTATTATAAAGAAGGCACATCGGCGTCTCTACTTCCCGAGAAGATTATGGAGAGTCGGTATGTCAAGGAGGATTCTCTCAAACTTCTACAGGTGCACAGTAGAGAGCATGCTGACTGGCTGCATCGTGACCTGGGACAGGAACTTCCAGGAACGGAAAAGACTGCAGAAAGTTGTGACCACTGCCCAGTCAATCACCGGCTCTGACCTCCGCACCATCGAAGGGATCTATCACAGTCGCTGCCTCAAAAGGGCTTCCAACATCATCAGAGACCCACACCATCCTGGCCACACACTCATCTCACCGTTGCCATCGGGAAGGTGGTACAGGAGCCTGAAAACTGTAACATCCAGGTTCAGGAACAGCCATCAGGCTACTAAACACAACAACAAATAAGCTCTGAACAATAACAGTCTATTATCATTACTGCACTATATCTGTTTATTTATTGTGTATATATGGTCTATGGTCTATAGACACACTGAATTTTTATCTTCCGTTTTGTATTAAGTTTACATATTCTGTTGTGCTGCAGCAAGTAACAATTTCATTGTCCTATCTGGGACACATGTCAATAAAACTCTTTTGACTTGACTCTTGATGTGTCTCCCTCTGCCCGACATCAGACTGAAGAAGGGTCTCGACCCGAAGCATCACCCATTCCTTCTCTCCAGAGACGCTGCCTGTCCTGCTGAGTTACTCCAGCAGTTTGTGTCTAACTACTAAATAAAATGTGTTTATTCTTAGTATGTAATTATAAACCAGCAATGTATCATTAATAATTGTAACCATGAAGCATACAGGTCTCCATCACGGACTGCTCGTCCTCCCTATATACTTTCCCCAGCAACGGTAGGAGATGTAGTACCTATCCCCACACCTCCACCTTCTCCACCATCCAGCTCCCAAACATCCCTTGCAGGTGAGGCAGAGGTTCACCTTAGCCATGCTTATTGCATTAGGTGATCTTGACATAGCCTTCTCTACTTCAGTGAGACTTGGGGACCACTTTGTTGAGCACCTACACTTTGTCCATCATGGCCACCTGGAGCGTTGTCCTTTCCATTGCTCTTATCTGGTCCCAAGTCTCACCTTCCTTTCCCGTCACATTCCTTCATCTGCAGCCATGGTTCCCTCCAACAATCAAGTCCCAACCTCTGTTATATCTCCACCTATCTCTTCCCCACCTGACCTCATCCACCAATCCACCCTTCATCACCTGGATCCCCCTATTGCTCTTGCCCTACCTACCTCACCTCTATATACCAGCTATCTCCCCTTCACTCTTTCAGTCCAGAGGAAGGATCTTGACCCAAAACAATGACTGCCCACTTTCCTCCACAGAAGCTACTGGAACCATGAGTACATCTAGTGAAAAGACACAAAGCGCTGGAGGAACTTAGCCAGTCAGGCTGCATCTTGAGAGCACAGATAGGGAACATTTCAGGTTGGGACTGAAGAAGGATCCCAACTCAAAATGTCACATCCATATTCCCCAGAGATGTTGCCTGACCCGCTAAATTATTCCAGCACATTGAGTCTTTCTTTGTAATCCCGCATCTGCAGTTCCTTGCGCCTATGACTATCTCTAGTAAATCATGTTTTAGCTCCAGATTCCAGCATGTGCCGTCTATCAGTGCCTCAATTTGACTGCCCTTCCTCTTCGACGTGGACTTCAAGCCCACTATTAAACAACATGCCACCATTTTCCAGACCTTCCCTGTGGGTCATGTTCCTCAAGACATTCTCCAACCCAGGAAAGACCATTTGTTTAAACCTCTCCACAAACACAGTTCTGGGGCACCCATTTTCGAGCCATTTCTTACTCAGTCAACTCCTTTGTGACCCACATGTATGGTTTCTCCGAAGAATGAAAACAAAATGGCGATGCAAGAAACCCGAGATGAATACAGAAAATCATCAAAATGCTCGGCCGTTCTGGAGGCATCTGGAGTGGAAAACAGTTAATATTTCAGGCCACTCTCCACTGCTGCCAGAGCACTGAGCCTTTAAGCATTTTCCATTTTTATCTGTAATCTTTTCTGATAGCTTTCACCACTTTAACAGTCTACAGTTTTTCAGGTGTTAAACACCTTCTTTTTCCATGGACATCCTGATTTTAGAAATGTTTCTTGAACTGTAGCCCATACATTCATCACCAGAAGTTAGTGGCATTTTTCATAAGTTAAAGGAGCAAAATTGGGCCATTCGCCCCGTCAAGTCCACCTACCATTCAATCATGGCTTATCTATCTTTGCCTCTCATTTTTATCAGTTCTGCTTAAAGGCTATCAACAAGAAACGTAACTTTACCAACATATACAATTGAGTTTCTCCAGCAGTTTGTTTTTTTCCTCGAGATTCCAGCATTTGAAATCTCTTGTGTCTCCACATAATCAGACGTTCTGCATTTCCGGCACTTTGTTTTAATTATAAAATATAGAAACCTAGAGAAATAGGTGCAGGAGTAGGCCATTTGGCCCTTCATGGCTGATCATCTAAAATCAGTACCCCGCTCCTGCTTTCTCCCCATATCCATTGATTCCTTTGGCCTAAGAGCTAACTCTAACTCCCTCTTGAAAACATCCAGTGAATTGGCCTTTACTGCCTTCTGTGACAGAGAATTCCACAGACTCACAACTCTGTGCGAAAAGGTTTTTCCTCATCTCGGTCCTAAATGGCCTACACCTTATTCTTAAACTGTGACCCCTGGTTCTGGACTCCCACAATATCCGGAACATTTTTCCTGCATCTAGCCTGTCCAATCCTTTAAGAATTTTATATGTTTCCATAAGATCTCCTCTCATCCTAAATTCCAGTGAATACAAGCCCAGTCAACCCATTCTTTCATCATATTTCATTCCTGCCATTCCAGGAATTAACCTGGTGAACCTACGCTGCACTCCCTCAATAGCAATAATGTACTTCCTCAAAGTAGGAGACCAAAATTACACACAATACTCCAGGTGCGGTCTCACCAGGGCCCTGTATAACTGCTGTAGGACCCCCTTGCTCCTAAACTGAAATCCTCTCACAATGAAGGCCACCATGCCATTAACTTTCATCACTGCCTTCTGTACCTACCTGCATGCTTACTTTCAGTGATTGATGTATAAGGACACCTAGGTCTCGTTGCACCTCCCCTTTTCCTAATCTGACACCATTGAGATAATAATCTGCCTTCTTGTGCTTGCCACGAAAGTGGATAACCTCACATTTATTCACATTATACTGCATCTGCCATGCATCTGCCCACTCACCCAACCTATCCAAGTCACCCTGCAGCCGCATTAGCATCCTCTTCGCAGCTGACTCTGCCACCCAGCTTTGTGTCATCCGCAAACTTGGAGATGTCACGTTTAATTCCCTCGTCTAAATTGTTAATAATATATTGTAAATAACTGGAGTCCCAAAACCGAGTCTTGCAACACCCCACTAGTCATCATAATTATAATTAGAATCCACCACCCACACTAAATAGTAGAAAATAGTGATGAGTTGCAATATGTCAGTGCTTACTGGTAAGTATTACTCACAGTGATACTTGTCAAAGGATTTACGCAAGACCAAGTAATGGATTCTGTAAATCAAGTTGTCTATTGTAGCAATGTTACAAAATGTTGAGATTTTAAAAATCAAGTTTGCAATTTATCCCATCATATAAAGCATAAAAGAAGTTTAATTTGACACCTACTTCACTTTCATATCTTCAGTATTAAAAAGGTTATGGCCATTTTCATACTCGGAAATTAGCATCTTGTTCCCTATTGCTTTTCCATTGACTTAACACAAAAGCTGTGATTAAGGACTGTCAAAAGCCCATAACTTTATTAAAAATTAAGAGAACTGAATGAAATTTTCAGTTATTATAGATTGAAGCATTCTGAAACAAATATGAAACACTCTTACTTTGATGACCTGAAATTAAAGCATATAATTAGTTAGTTACCCAATTGTAGCTAATTACAAAATTCAATGACTAGATCTAAACATCTATGCAGTTCTTAAGGAAAGGCTAACATTTTTAAATAGCCTAAGTGTCCAAATATAACCTGATTTTTAAATCTGATTGTCATGAATTTATAGGCCAAATGGAAGGAATTTAGTGTTTAATTCCTGTAAATTAATGGGCATTTAAATCATCTTGCGAGTTGGTTTGGAACGTTGTGGTTGCAGTGAATTTAAACCCCATATCGGCAAGAAAAATACTGCCAGTTCGTATATTTACATAATGACATTTTCGCAAATTGAAATTTTGATTAAAGGCATCCTAAGAAGCAAGTTTATATGAAAAAATAAACGGCATACCTTGCCTTGTCCCCTACGTGAGATCCGTCCCGTTGTCGGCGTTGACGGCATTTGAAGATGATTTTAATTTTACCCCAACAATTAAATTATCCAGCACTAATTTTAATAAACTTAATAAAACGGCAGTCGAAGCGATTTTTCTTTAGCAACTAAAGAGCCTGACAGAGATCGGTTTGAATAGGCTGCATAAAAATCGCATTTTAAACCCGCCCCCCTCTCAAAGGCGCCAAAGTCGTGCACACGGGCAATGGCAGAACTGCAGCTCCGCTGAAGGTAAGTTTTGTAACATACCTATCTATTGTATATGAAGTAACTGTTGGTTGCCGAAGATAGACACAAAATGCTGGAGTAACTCAGCGGGTCAGGCGGCATCTCTGGAGAAAAGGGTCGAGACCCTTCTTCAGACTTACTGCTACCATCTGGCAGGAGATAAAGAAGTCTGAAGTCCCACATCACTAGGTTCATAAACAGTTACTTTCCTACAACCAATGGACTATTTGGTGGCATACCAAACTTTTAAGAAATAAACTCTTGTGTGAACTCTTGTAGTGGAGTCGGGATATGATAGCGGAGTCAGGGGATATGGAGAGAAGGCAGGAACGGGGTACTGATTGGGGATGATCAGCCATGATCACATTGAATGGCGGTGCTGGCTCGAAGGGCCGAATGGCCTACTGCTGCACCTATTGTCTATTGTGATTACAGCTATGTGCTGTGCCCAGGAAAGATTATCTGAGATGTTAAAGCCCAGGAATGGGAAGAAAAAAACTGTTTTCTCACACCCTGAGGGTTAATAAGTTGAGCTGGGTTTTGGTCAAGGAAGGAACTGCAGATAGACAAAATTGCTGGAGAAACTCAGCGGGTGCAGCAGCATCTATGGAGCGAAGGAAATAGGCAAAGTTTCGGCCCGAAACGTTACCTATTTCCTTCGCTCCATAGATGCTGCCGCACCCGCTAAGTTTCACCAGCAATTTTGTCTACCTTCGATTTTCCAGCATCTGCAGTTTCTTCTTGAACAAGGAACTGCAGATGCTGGTTAAAACCGAAGACAGACACAAAATGCTGGAGTAACTCAGTGGAACAGGCAGCACCTCTGGAGAGAAGGAATGGGTGACATTTTGGATCGAGACCCTTCTTCGGACTGTCTCGACCTGAAACATCACCCATTTCTTCCCTCCTGAGATGCTGCCTGTCCCACTGAGTTACTCCAGCATTCTGTGTCTATCTAGAGTTTTGGTCGACATGGAATAAAACATATTCCAGAACCTTATTGCAACTCATTTAAAATAATTGACACTGATTTCTGGTAAAAATAGGAATTTAACAACTAAAATTGTTTTAATATACTGAATTCTGAATGGAATGTTTCAAACAATATCTCTTATGGCCTCCGATGATGACAGAATAGGTTTTTTTTTTAAACTTATAACTGTATCCTAATTCCTTCCAACATCTATCTATATTACTAAAACTCTGTTCTTGACCGTTTTTGGCGATCTGTGCTGCGATTTCCGAGAGAACGCCACCACCTACGGCCGTCATTTTTGGCCACCTCGCTCAGAGCCCCCCTCCGCCATATGTGTGCTGAGGATTTTTCCCGTCGATGAAATATGACAGATATTAATGTTTTTACAAAATTCCCCATTCTCTCTGCTGCCCCCGCTGGAGGCAGGGGAAGGGACTATAAAACCAGGAAGTGGTGTGCCTCCATTAGTCTCTGCAAGCTGGAGCTCTTTCAATTAGTCTCTGTCACTCTGAGCTCTGAATGACACTGAACAAATGCCGACAGCACTGTGAGTACCCTTAATTTGGTTTGAAAATGAAAATATAGTTAGCTTGAAGTAAAAAAGCACTGCCTGCAAATGGTTGTTTGGGTTGAATTAAAAAGGCACTCTCCCTCTCTCTCTCTCCCCCCCTCCCTCTCTCCCCCCTCCCCCCCTCCCTCCTCTCCTCTCCCCCCCCCCTCTCTCCCTCCCCTCCCTCCCCTCTCCTCTCTCCCCCCTCTCCTCTCTCCCCCCTCTCCCTCTCCCCCCCTCTCCTCTCTCCCCCCCTCTCCTCTCTCCCCCCCCCCTCTCTCTCCTCCCCCCCTCCCCCCCCCCTCCTCTCCTCTCCTCTCCCTCTCCCCTCTCCTCTCCCCTCTCCTCTCCTCCCCCCCTCTCCTCTTCCCCCCCCCCCCCCTCCTCTTTTTCCTCCCATCCATCCCCTCCCCACCGTCCCTCCCCCTAAACCACCCTCCCCTCCACACACCCCTACCCCCTTCCCTCCACCTCCCTGCTCCCCACCTCTCCCCCTCCCCTCATCTCACCCCCTCTCAGCACACACTCTCTCTCTCTCCCCCCCACTCCCCCTCTCTCTCTCTCTCTCTCTCCTCCTCCCCTCCATCCCCTCCCCCACCCTTCCTCCCTCCCCTAAACCCCCTCCCCTCCACACCCCCTACGCTCTTCCCTCCACCTTCCCTCCCCCTCCCTGCTCCGCACCTCTCCCCCTCACCCCCCTCTCAGCACCCCCTATCTCTCCCCCTCACTCTCACCCTCTCTCTCTCTCCTCCCCTCCTCCCACACCTTTCCCCCCTCACCCACACACTCCCTCTGACCCTCCTCTCCACCCCCCCTATCCCTCTTGCCCCTCGCTCTGTGTTTCTGTCTCTCTTTCTGTCTCTGCCCCTTTTCTCTCTGCCCTTACTCTCTACCCTCGCCCCCAGCCCCCCCCCCCTCTCTAGATGTGACTGCAAGTTGGGGGCTATGCGTCAGTAGATAGTGTGGTTATGGGGTAAAAAAGGAGAAAATTAATAATATTATTATAATATCAAGGGGGGGGGGGGGAGGTGATAGTTAGTGTGTGTGACGCTGCATGCCGCCTCCCCCCCCCCACAACCGCACGTTGGGGGAACAGACCCAACGGGTCTGCACTTGGTCTAGTTATTAATAAAAACATACAAAAGAAAACTGTGCAAAGCACAATACATGATTAATCTTGGTCTATGCATTTAGTGTTGTTGATTTAGTCATGGTAGTGTTAGCCTGTCTGCTCAGTACCTAGCACCGTGGCCACGTATCTGGCTCGTTGGGGGTATTTTCTCACACCCTGTTGCATGAAGATTTTCCCCTCTGGTTCAGCCCCTCAATGTTCAGTAGCAGAATGACCATAAAATTGTGTTCCTCCCCCCACAGACCCTTTGCATTGGCAATAAGCTTCAGTGTGACCCTCAGCACGTACTCCAGCAGCCAGTCAGCAGAATTCCTTCATGGGCATCTGACAAGACTGGCAGACCACTAGGTTTTGGTGCAGACCGAAAGGGCGGATTTCACTAAGTTGAACATTTTTCCAGCAGCATTTGATGCTCATCTCTGAGAGTGTCCCTGGGAACAGACAGTAACTCTGAGAGGCCTCTGTTAGGCAGCTGCGTTGAATTAACCACAAGGAAGACCTTTCTAAGGAAGGGCCTCGAACCGAAACGTCACCCATTCCTTCTCTCCAGAGATGCTGCCTGTCCCGCTGAGTTACTCCAGCTTTTTGTGTCTATCTTTGGTTTAAACCAGCATCTGCAGTTCCTACCTGCACCTTTCCACCCTTCTCCTGAACCTCTTTGAAAATCGTAGAAACAAAGAACTGCAGCTGATGGTTAAAAATAAAAACACAAAGGCTGAAATAACTCAGTCGGTTCGGCAGCATCCCTCCCTATAGAACATGGATAGGTGACACCCCCCCCCCCCCCCCCTTTTACTCTTCCCCCCCACCCCCCCTCTCCCCCACTGCCCCCCTAGACTCACATCTATTTCTCTCATCCCCTCCACCAATAAACCATCAGTTTAGTTTAGAGATATAGGCGGGAAACTGCCTTCATAATTCATAACTCCTCGATCCTATTTTCTTCTCTGGCCTTTGTCCAACCATCTGTCTATCAACCCCCCCCCCTCGTCGGTATTCACTTCTTACCTGCCATGATTTGTCCTGCCCCTCCTCTCTTCTACCTTCCCCCTCCCTCCCACAATCAGTCTGAAGAAGGGTCCCGACCCAAAATGTCACCACTCCATGCACTCACGGGACGCTGCCTGACCCGCTGAGTTACTCCAGCAAGTATGTGTCCTCTTTGCAAACCCACAGTCTGCAATGGGATGGGGTTCTCTCCACTGCCCCGAGGTCAATGTACATCAGGAGTGCATTCTCACCACACAATGGAAGGGTCTGACCAGGAGGGCTCCTCTCATGCGTAGGAAGGAACTGTAGATGCTGGTTTCAAAGTCAAAGGCAATTATATTCGTCACATGCACCTGAAGGCACAGTGAAATGAAATAGTTTACAGCGAAGATAGACACAAAATATCTGAAGAAGTGATTTGACCCAAAAAAAATCACCCATTCCTTCTCTCCAGAGGCTCCTCTCATTGCCAGCCAAGCATGGCCTTGGAGCTTGCTGGTCCTTCCAACTATTCCATTCTTTATATTCTTCCTTCACTTATGTAAAACATTGTATGTATGTCCTTACTACTGACAATCAGTTTGGGTTCAAAAGAAAACATGGAACTGACCAGTGTATCTATGCTCTTAAAGAGATTGTGTTCAGGTACACAAGCCTGAATTCATCTGTATTCCTCTGTTTTATTTATGCGTCCAAGGCATTTGATAGATTGCTAGATAGAGGTGCCCCTAAATTTTTAGTGAGAATGTTAGTGTTTTGGTATGCACATCAAACGTTTCAGGTTAAATGGGACAATGTTGTATCTGCTCCATTCTGTGTTAGTAACAGAGTGCAGCAAGGAGGAATTTTGTCTCCTATTTTATTTAATGTTTATATGGATGAATTATCAAATCAGTTAAATAGGTTAAAAACTGGCTGTCTTGTGGGCAACACTATTGTTAATCATCTTATGTATGCAGACGACCTGGTCCTGCTCTGTCCATATAGTGCTGGGCTGCAGCAGATGTTGAAGGTGTGCTCTCAGTATGGCCTTGATTATGACATAAAGTATAACGCTAAGAAAAGCCGCATAATGATAGTTAGAAGCGCTGAGGACAGGAAATCAACTTTTCTGACCTTTTATTTGTCAGACAGTGCTCTAACTGTGTGTGAGGAAATTAAATACCTAGGTCATGTCATATCCGATGACTGGACGGATGACAAAGACCTCTACCGACAGCGCTGTAAAATTTATTTTCAAGCTAACATACTTATAAGGAACTTTTCTATGTGCTCTGACTCTGTGAAGTGTTCCTTGTTCAGAACCTATATCACACCGTTATATACTGCTCAATTGTGGTCTAACTATAAGAAAAAGAGTATGCAGAGGCTCAAGGTAGCATACAATGATGCAATGAGGTTTCTGCTTCGTGTCCCTAGGTGGCATAGTGCCAGTCAATTGTTTGTGTCCACTAGAGTGCCAACCTGTGAGGCACTCTTAAGACAGCTGATGTTTAGTTTTATATGTCGCCTGGACAAGTCAGAGAACCACATAATTGAAGCCCTAGTCAGCCCTCTGAAAAGCTGCTATAGATTCACTTCTAGGCTAAGATGGCATTGGTGCAATAGCTTGTATACCTTATAGGCTAATATGCAATTTTAATGTATTTTTTGTATCTCCTTATACTGTATGATGTGTTATATGGACCTGTGTCTGAAATAAAGCTTTATTATTGTGAAAATCTCCTCATTGGAAATTGTATTTAGATTTCCAGCATTTACAGAAAGAAAAGGCCCTGCTAATGATTGACATGTTACACAACCTGTTCTGCTGCTCTCAGCAAACAGTTCAAACAAAGAAAGTTGTAAGGGGGGGGGAGGGGAATTCAATTCTGTGCTCTCACCTTGAAATCTGTCATAATTAAACATATCACACAATTCTCAGATGTTTTTTTTTGTAATGACTTGTGGTCCGAACTAAATGACTGCATCAAAAAATTTAAAATACAAATTCTGAAAACAACAAACTGCAGCAAAATCCCAGAAATCTCTTAAGCAATCCCGGGAGGTTGAGAATCTGTTGCCACAAGTGGAGCTGGATGGGGGAGGGCAAGTCGGTTCATTTAATTACAAAAACACTAAGTGCTGGAATAATTTGGCAAGTCAGGCTGCATCTCTGGGGAACATGGATAGACTTCTTCTTGCGTATGGCGTGCACAGCCTAAAGTTGTAGGACAACTTGTTCTATTTGATTGTGCACGCCAAAGATCATAGAGCGGTGCAAGATGGACCACTCCTGCAAAATCCATTTCAGTAAAACCAACCCGACTTCAGTCATGCCTCTCGCAGTGTAATCAGTGTTGCGGGGGAACAGTTTGTGTGTTTTTAAATGTTTTTTAAATTTCCCTTTTAATGGCTCATGTCCTGAGTTTGAATTGATTTTTGTATTAAACTTGCTGTAATCAGCGTTGCGGCGGAACCGTTTGTGTGTTTTTAAATGTTTTTTATATAATATACTAGACTAAGTGGGACCCGTTGGGTCCCAGCATCACACAGGAGGGCTGGTCATCCAACGCAATATTCCACCTCTCCACCAATTCTAATATTGGTGGCCAGTTGGGGGGGGGAGGGGCTTTCTGGAGCGCTAGTATGGGTGTTGTGGGCTGAAGGGACTGGTTTCCAGAGGGCTAGTATGAAAATTGTGCGCCAAATGGATTCTTGGGCTGGCGTCTCAGTCAATCAAGCCTGTTGTGCTGGCAACTCACTCACTCACGGCTGGTGGGCTGGTAGTTGACTCACGGCTAATCCTTGAAATTCTATTTCAAGCAGGGTATAAGGCCACCAAATTCAAGTGCAGTTTCTTACCACTTCTAGCAGGGTGCAAGGCCACCAAATTCAAGTGCAGTTTTATACCATTTGATGTAGGCTGCAAAGCCACTAAAGACAGCGAGTCGTGACCTCTCCCTCCTCCATCTTGCAGAGACTGAGCCACATCCACATTTCCATGTTTTATAACCCCCCCCCCACCGGAAAAGGTGTGGCTTTCATGGAGTGATTGACAGGAGAGAGATTCTCAACATTTAAAAAAAAACTAATAACACTTTTATTTTTCCATTAATGGGAAGAATTCTCTGCATCTGCTCAGCGAAGGGGGACTGAGTAAGATGGCCAAAAATCACAGCCATAAGTGGTAGCGTTTTATCTAAAAACAATATACAGGGCAAACAGGAAGTGCCTTTTAACTTCAAGCCACACCCAAGCCACCATTTGCAGTAAGTGGTATCTTTCAACTTCAAGCCAATGCACCCACACCACCATTTGCAGTAAGTAGTGGCTTTCAACTTCAAACCACACCCAAGCCACCATTAGCAGTAAAAGGTGCCTTTCAACTTCAAGTCAAAGCTCCCAAGCCACCATTCGCAGTAATAGTGCCTTTCAACTTCGAACCAAAGCTCCCAAGCCACCACTTGCAGTAAGTAGGGGCTTTCAACTTCAAGCCACCATTTGCAGTGCCTTTCAACTTAATGCCAAAGCCCCCAAGCTACAATTTGCAGTAAGTAGTGCCTTTCAACTTCAAGCCACAATTTGCAGTAAGTACTGCCTTTCAACTTCAAGCCAATGCACCCACACCCCCATTTGCAGTAAGTAATGCATTTTAACTTCAAGCCATTGCACCCAAGCCACCATCTGCAGTAAATAGTGCCTATCAACTTCAAGCCAACACCCAAGACATCATTTGCAGTAAGTAGTGCCTTTCAACTTCAAGTCAAAGCTCCCAAGCCACCATTTGCAGTAAGTAGTGCCTTTCAACTTCATGCCACCATTTGCATTAAGTGGTGTCTTTCAACTTCAAGCCACACCCAAGCCATCATTTGCAGTAAGTAGTGCCTTTCAACTTCAAGCCAAAGCTCCCAACCCACCATTTGCAGTAAGTAGTGCCTTTCGACTTCATGCCACCATTTGCAGTAAGTAGTGCCTTTCAATTTCAACTCCAAGCCAACCAGGGGGGGGAGGCTAGTATGATCCAATTTAGAACCAAAATACATTTTGTTTGCAAGCTTTAGAACCAATAGACACTTTTTGCAAGCTTTAGAACCAATAGACATTTTTTGCAAGCTTTAGAACCAATAGACATTTTTTTGCAAGCTTTAGAACCAATAGACATTTTTTTTGCAAGCTTTAGAACCAATAGACATTTTTTGCAAGCTTTAGAACCAATAGATTTTTTTGCAAGCTTTAGAACCAATAGACATTTTTTTTGCAAACTTTAGAACCAATAGACATTTTTGCAAGCTTTAGAACCAATAGAGACACTTTTTGCAAGCTTTAGAACCAATAGACACATTCTGCAAGCATTTTAGAACCACTAAGGGCACTTACATTTGAGTAGAAATGTGTTCAGTGTTATTCACAGCTCAGAAAAACGTGACCCTCTGCCTGCCTCCATCTTGAAGAGACTGTGTGACACACCACTTCCTGGTTTTATAGTCCCTCCCCCCTGCCGCCAGCGGGGGCAGCAGAGAGAATGGGGAATTTTGTAAAAACATTAATATCTCTGTCATTTTTAATCAACGGGGAAAATCCTCGGCACATATGCAGCGGAGGGGGGCTCTGAGCAAGGTGGACAAAAATGACAGCCGTAGGTGGCGGGGTTCTCTCAGAAATCGCAGCACAGATGGCCAAAACCGGTCAAGAACAGACTTTTAGTAATATAATAAAAGATATAAACACATATATATTCATTATATATATATATATATATATATGTGAAACTTTGGTCAGAAGTGAAGAACATTAACAGCACAGTCGGTTAGCTTTCTGACTGAAGCAAAGACCAAGACATCGTAGCAATCCCGATATAACGAATTATATGCTCGCGAAGATATACGCTCTTTGTTTTATTAGCTAAACTATGCCACTTGCTTTGACGAAAGCTATGAATGTATCCATCCAGCACGATTTTTCCGTTCATTAGTTTATGCATTTAATTTAGGTCTCAGCTCCAATACAATACTTACTGCCTATTATGCCTCCTGGCATGTAGGGCAGCAACGAAGGTCCTCCACTTCTGTTCCATCACGCCCAGTAGTGTTGAATCCTTCAGTTGCTGTTTCCGTAACAAATTTGTTTTACAAGACAGGGTTGTTAGTCCTGTGCTCAACCTCCAATCTGGAGGAACACTGGATCGCTCTTCGTCTTGCCTCTACCATTCGACCTGTCTAGTATGGGAGACCCTAACAGGAGACGAATCTCCCACTGACATAGCTCTAGAGGTCACTGAGACACACAAGCTCCCCGACCACGACAAGGTTGCATTACAAAAAAATCTAGAAAACGTTACACATAATAAAAGGGTCGCTCAGAATTGTCACAAATTATCAGCATCGCCTCGCCTGTCGAGCATAATAGTAGCAATTCCAAGGAAGATTAGGTAAAATCATAGCGTCTGCAATTACAGTAAAAAGAATGAAAATTATTGGTAACTTTATTATGTTTACTCGGCATTGGGCCCCCTCTTTCCGCAGGCATACATTATCAGAAGTATAAAATGGTTCAATAAATGCAACAAGCATTTTGTTTTTCAGGATGCAAGATGCTTAACATTCTTGCGCGATTAAATAATATATTTTCAATTGCATTTAGCATTTATCTTGTCAACGTTGCGTTAAAACAATCATATGTTGACGTTTCTCTTATGGCTAATCCCAATTCCTGAAATTAACATATTTATCTCTCCAACCCAACACGCGTTATTGATTGGAAATATAATATAGATATATTTCTGAATAATTGTATACATTTGTTTCTGGGTCAAAACTAAACTATGTACCCTCCTGCCCGTTTGCAGCTTGTATTAACGGTACTGATTTGTCGTAAAATTAGTTGCATAATGAAACACATGGATGTGGCATTTGGATTGGATCCTCGTTCTAACGAATAGTTCGATGCGAACAAGTGTATGATGGATATTACCGAACATTCACCCACATAAACAACTAATGGATAATTTCACTTGCATCACGAAATCCGAGGAATTAACCTATTTTATCTTGTACATTGCAGGTTACGGAATATTTCCCGTTTTCTAAGGGATTATGGGCAGGTGACAACAAGTTTCTGCATCACCACTTCACTGACATATTAACAAGTGTGCACATTACACGGGAGGTCACGATCAAATATGCCTGCAGGTCAAATCAAAGAACCTGAAGAAAGACTGGTTGGGTCGCCTACATTGGTGATTCGAGCAGTACACTACGCTTGGAGATGTGGATGCCGCCATGACAGAAGCCGGTTATGGAAATGGCGCTGAAGATTATCCATCAGCTACTATGGCTTTCTCGCGGAGCGGACCATCTTGTTCCGCTCCATGATCTTTGGTGCACACCAGGTTGATTGCATTCGTCGAAACAGGGCAGACCGCGTGAAGGTTGCAATCTCCCACCCCTGTGGATAGACAACGTTTCAGGATGGGACTCTTCTCTCTGAAGAATATGGATACGTAACATTTTGGAACAAGACAATAGACACAAAAAGCTGGAGTAACTCAGTGGGACAGGCAGCATCTATAGAGAGAAGGAATGGGTGACCCTTTAGTCCAGTTAGAGAGATCTAGACAATGATGTTGAGAGATAAAGAACAATGTGTAGTGGCCTGGACAAGGTCAGGAAAAGGCTAGACGCCAGGCAGGTTCAGAAGTCCTTTAATGAAGCAAAGCAAAAAACCAGAACACCCCCCGAGCAGGAACCGGGAAACCCCTTGGGCAGACAATCGTCCCTGTCGCTCAAGAGCCGAGGCGGATAATCCAAGGAGTGGCCTAATCTCCAGGAAACGCCACAGGACCCGCCCCCCCCCAAGAACCGGAGGCACAAAATGGACAGGAGGGTGCACTCGGCGGCCAGCCCAGGTGCGCCCCATGCCAGGCGACCGACCAACAGGTCCAGGGAACGGACTAGCCACTGGAGGGGGTACCCTCACCGGAGGGCGCCCTCGTGTGCGTGGCCACACTACCAGCACCTGCCGATCAATGTCGACCCGAAACGTCACCCATTCGTTCCGAATAGAGATGCTGCTTATCCCACTGAGTTACTCCAGCATTTTCTGTCTATCTTCGATGTAAACCTGCATCTGCAGTTCCTTCCGCACCAAGTAATCAGTTTTGTGTGCAAATCATGAATATCTGGTACAACGAGTCAATCTGAAGCCAACGGTTCTTTTCCAGAAACCTTACACTTGTAAACTGTAAACTTGTTAAAGTTCTATTACATCTGCACCGACCAGTGATCTCCATACACTAATACTATCCTAACACTAACACTAAGGACAACTTCACATTTATACCAAGCAACTAGCCTTCAAACCTGTACGTCTTTGGAAGGTGGGAGGATACAAGACGGAGCTTCCCAGAGAAAACCTATGGGGAAAATGTACAAACTCCGCACAGGCAGCACCCACAGTCAGGACCGAACGTGGGTCTCTGCATTTATCAATTTAGTGCTGGGGATGAGGGCATTAAGTATTGGAGAATCCTGGTTATTTCAGCACATGACAGAGAGGTTTAAGACGATGCCAGTGTTCAAATTCATTAAAGGAACAGGTGGAGCAGATAGGGACCATGTGTTCCCAGTGGCGAAAGGTGACAAACAGGTGATTGGCAGCTGAATTTGTAGTCACAGGAAGATCCGACTGAGGAGTTAACAAACTGCTGTATGAGAAAGACGATAGAGTGCTGAGTAATGCTCTACCTAGAGGTTTTCAGCGTACTAGGTCCAGCTCCAGACAATTTCTGCTTGGTTCAATATCCTTAACAAGTTGAACCAAACAGTTAATTAACATGACTTAAAACTGTTTTCAGTACAGTAGAAGGCAGGTTTTTGATATTGAAAGGTGCAATACGTACAGTTGTTAAAGCCCTGTCCCACGGTACGAGTTCATTCCAAGAGCTCTCCCGAGTTTAAAAAAAATATCAAACTCGTGGTAAGCACGGAGAATGAATGCAGCGGGTACTTCGGAGCTTGGGGACGTCACTTAGCGCTAACGGCAGATACTCGGGAAGACTTGCTAACGGCAGGTAAGCTCGGGAAGACTCATATTTTTCAACATGATGAAAAATGTCAACAAGAGCCCCGAGTACCGACGAGTGGCCATTACCGTAAATCTCCGAGTTCGAATCAGGACAAACTCGGGAGAACTCTTGGAATGAACTCGTACCGTGGGACAGGGCTTTTGCTTGGATATAGGCAAATGGAAACTATCACAACAGGGCACAAATTTTCATTAACCTCTTTTAAAATGAATGAATAAGTTTATTGGCCAAGTATTCACATACAAGGAATTTGCCTTGGTGCTCCGCCCACAAGTGACATCATGACAGCGAGTTAGGAATGACACATAAAACATTCATGATTAAACATGTGAATTAAATAAAATACCAGAGCAAAAGGGTGCTACAGATTTTTGGTTATTGAGTAGAGCTGCTACTCGTGGAAAAATGCTGATTTTATGGCACGGTGAGAGGGGTCAGAGATGATCTTGCCCGCTCGCTTCCTGGCCCTTGCAGTGTACAGCTCATCAATGGAGGGAAGGTTGCAGCCAATAACCTTCTAAGCTGATTGGATGATTAGCTGCAGCCTCCAGATGGCGTGCTTGGTAGCTGAGACCATGATGGAGAAGGCGAGGACAGACCCTACGATGGCCATGTAGAATTGGACTGTGGCAGATTGTGCTTCCTCAGCTGCAGCAGGAAGTACATCCTCTGTTGTGCCTTTTTGACTGTGGAGTCGGTGGTGGCAAATATACAATGTACAAGCTGATAGTTGGCTCAAGTCAATATGATTTATTTCACCAAATCTGGTATTAAAACTGAGCATCTGATAAAGCAAGTAAATAAAAGAAAACATTTGGAATAAACAATATGTTTAATATGAAATTCAGAGCACAGCATCCATAGCACCTGCCCAAGGTTCAATCCCAGGCCGACCAGGAAGATTCCAGTCTCTCACTTGTCCTCCACTTCCCCTTCAGCAATTTCACTCTCTCCCATCCTCTCCTGTACCTCATCCACTTTTTTTTTAAAAGCACTTGCCATAAAACATTCGGCATACTTCTGCAGATTGTTTTAGTATCCTATCTTTACTCAAGACTATCTACAATGGCTCAATTTTGAATATTATTGGCGATAGAGCACAAAGGTGGATATGCAAAACAGATTAATTAAATACAACAGGATGCAGTTAGTGAAATACAGGATCTTTGGTTTCAACATTCAATTCTTGGTGATAAAATGGACTTATGAATGTTCGTTATAACGATTTAAGATTTTGAACATCCAGCAACCTATGTATGCCCTTCAGGTAGCCCCAGCATTCCCTCTCGCTCTATCCCTCCCACACAAGGCGCACTAGCTTCTTGTTTTCAATGGCCTGTTTCCTTTATCATTGTTGCTTTTTTGTATATCTTTCATTCATTGTGCTTTATCTCTCGACATATCGCCTATATCTCTCGTTTCCCTTATCCCTAACCAGTCTGAAGAAGGGTCTCGACCCGAAACGTCGCCCATCTCCAGAGATGCTGCCTGTCCCATTGAGCAACTCCAGCTTTTTGTGTCTATCTTCGGTTTAAACCAGCATCTGCACTTTCTTCCTGCACAGAATTATAGGTGTGGGTTTCAGAATTTCCCGAACCAACCCATGTTTAAACAAACACTGCAAACGTAAATGGTTGAGACCACTCAATCAAAGCCATGATAAAGAATTCTTTGTTACTTTATTCGTGCATATTATATACAAGCAAGAGATTCATAAAAAGTGTTCACTAAAACCTGTTACAAATATAAAAAGTATACATACATATACAAATGGAATACACAGGAGCTAAAAATTAAATTAAGTTTAAAAATGCTTATTACTTTTTGTTCTCGTAGGAAGCACAATAAGGATGAGATTTTGTAATTATGAAAAATAAAACAGATGTCAAACAGTAGTCAGATTATACAGTAAAAACAACAAATATGCTAGATATATTCAGTATGTCAGGCAGCATCTGTGGAGAGGGAAGATATCAGGTTTTCAAACAAGTAGTCTTTTCTATCAGCAGCCAAAACCTATGCTGGAGTTCTGGAGGAAGTTAACTTTTCACAGATGCTCTTTCCCTCCACAGATGCTGCTGAGGAATTACAGTGTACAACGTTAGTAATGCAGATTTCCAGCATCTGTGGATTTTTGCTTTGCAACTTGATCATCTTGAAGCAATAGAAAAAGATCAAATAAGACTTGTTCTGCATGTTCCTTAGAAGTTATCATTCCAGTTCATGACTTTATCATATTCTTGAATTCTCTGTTTGATATGGGAGAGTTTGTTTTTCAAATATTCACAACGTTCTTTTTTCTCCAGGAATGTGGGATCCTGCACAGAACAATAATAGTCATATCATCCGGTGTCTTAAGGTTAATATTTACACCTGTCTAGCTGT
The DNA here is from genome assembly GCF_028641065.1 of Leucoraja erinaceus. Lineage (NCBI taxonomy): Eukaryota > Metazoa > Chordata > Chondrichthyes > Rajiformes > Rajidae > Leucoraja > Leucoraja erinaceus. The sequence goes on along the minus strand of NC_073379.1, from coordinate 1,401,112 downwards.
GAAAGATTTTCCACCAAAAAACCTCCCGTTAGCTGCCACCCCCATAGTTAGGCATGGTCCTTTACCCGAGTTAGCCTTCTTGTCATCATTATTCCAGTTTCGCAGCCTCCAAGTTCACAATTATAAGCATACATAATGGACGGGTAGGAAAAGCTCACCTGGCCCAGGTATCAAAACCTTATTCAAATCTAAGTGTTAATAATCTAAGAGAGGCATAAAGATCAAAATGCATACCTCATTACCTCTGTAATTGGTGGACCACAATGACCATGTTAGCGGGTCCTGCATCTTTTGACATTTCTACCAGGTTGAGCCTGATCCTATCGACAGTGTAACGTGTTGCAGTCAAAATAATGAGAATATTCACTTCTGGCAGAGACTGATGTATGGTGATAATACTCATCTGTAGCATTAGTTACTTTCTTGCAGTTAAACATGCATTTGTGTAGAACTAGCAGAAATTTGCTAAAATTCTCGCAATACCTATTTTTGTGGAATCAAAACCATTATCCAGGACATAAAACATAGTGCAGATCCTCCTTCCACCATCATCACGGATGCATCTCAACATGGCCTGATCAATTTATATTTCAATTTACCACCTTAGCAACAGATAATTTATTTTTTAAATGTTAACAGTTTTACTCACATTTTTCTTCTTCTGATACTCATGGAAAACTTTTGTGATCCTGTCATACTCCTAATGGTTAGAAAAGAGAGATGTTTCATTAGATTATAATTAATAATGTCTGGTTGTCTGAATATCAAACAGAAGTTGGTAATGGAACGAATAAGTTATTTTCTTACCCCACTCGCAAAATTATTTTAAAAAAGATAAAACCCAGTGAATGTTGCCTGTTATTAACTTTGAAGAACCTATATAGATGCAAGCTGTGTTTTACAATTGGGGCAGAGGGATAAAGGCAAGCAACGCCAAAGCACCCTCATACCTTGGATGGAATCAGATCTCTCCAGGTGTCCTCTCAATCAGAGACACAAGATGGAGGAAACAACACAGCAAGGGTTCACCAAGATTTGCATTGGTTCCGCTAGCAGGAAAGCTTATAATGGGACTCTTCTGCTCTTAGACTGGGACATCTGTCTGCTGAATTGATACCAGACTAATATCTAATGCAGACTAGTGCAAACCCATTTAAATGTTACAAAATAGATTGTAAAACAAGGAAATCTTGTGGTTCTCGTATAGGAAAAAAACTAACGTAGAGTACAAGTGATTGGGAAGGCGAATGCAATGTTGTTTTTTATTGTAGTAAAAAGTAGGGAGGCAATTATTTAACTTCACAGGGCACTGGTGAGATATTCAAGGAAGGATGGGCTTGCACTGCAAATAGTTCACTTGCTTGATTTCTGGGTTGAAGGGACTTGCGTATGAAGAAACGATTGAGCAGGCAGTGCCTACAGACAGCAGTTTAGAAGAATGAAAGGTGATCATGTTGAAAGATAAGATTCTGAGGCTGACCAGCAGGCTAGATGCCAACAGGGTGCTTTTCCCAGTGGAGGTATCTAGAACAAGGAACCACCCACAATGGAGTTCATCATGAGTTTATTCATCTCTCCTCCAGCAAGTTGTGAAGATGGAGTCAAGGTGCTCAGAATGTGAGTGGGAAGGAGGCTGAGGCAAAGGTGAATGAGCCATGATACTTCTGAATGGAGGCGCAGCCATGTAGAGCCATCTGGTTGTGTTTCTTATCTTATTTTCTTTTAGCTGCTTAACATCCTAGGTAGCTGGTTACCCTGCCTACACTGAGCGCCTCTCTGCCTCGCGTCTTGCTGATCATGCTGGGAGGTGGGTTCCAAGTAGAAGACTGCACCTTGGGCTCCAAGACTGCAACAGACTCCAAGGAAAAGAATTCCAGCTACCCGTACCTTGCTCACCACACCCCACTGGTTAAAACCTCCTAAACTGAAAAGTAATCCATTTATTCCCTCCCCCTTTCTGTCAATTAACCAATCTTCCATCCATGGAAGTATGTTACGCTAATTAATGCGGTCTCACTTTCATACCTTCGTACAGAGATATGAATTGAGAAGAAAAATAGGAAAAAGGAGAGTACACAGATCGTTGAAGAACATCTAAACTAATCTTGGATTCCATGCATGTTCATGAAGATCTCACGCAGTGTATAAGTTGTTAAAGTGGAGAATTATGCACCGCAGAATTAATACCTTTAATCTAGATGACACCACCACTGTTAGTCAAAACTTAACAAGTTTTTTTTTAATGTTTGGGAAGGAATTGCAGATGCTGATTTATACTGAAGATAAACACTAAAAGCTGGAGTAACTCGGTGGATCAGGCAGCAACTCTGAACAAAAGGAATAGGCGCCGTTTCAGGTCAGAACCCTTCTTCTGAAAGTAAACATGCAGGTACAGCAGGCAGTGAAGAAAGCTAATGGCATCTTGGCCTTCATAACGAGAGGATTTGAGTATAGGAGTAAAGAGGTCCTTCTGCAATTGAATAGGACCTTGGCGAGACCACATCTGGATTGAGTATTGTGTGCATTTTTGGTATCCTAATTTGAGGAAGGACATCTTGCTATTGGGGCAGTGCAGCTGAGGTTCACGAGGTTAATCCCCGGGAATGTCATATGAGGAAAGATTGGAAAGACTGGGCTTGTATTCACTGGAATTTAGGATGAGTGGGGATCTGATAGAAACATATAAAAATTATAAAAGGACTGGACAAGCTAGATGCAGAAAAAATGTTTCCAATGATGGGGAGTCCAGAACCAGGGGTCAGTCTAAGAATAACAGGGAGGCCATTTAAAACTGAGATGAGAACAAACCTTTTCATCCAGAGAGATGTGAATTTGTGGAATTCTCGGCAGTAGAGGCCACTTCACTGGATGACTTTAAAAGAGAGTTAGATAGAGCTCTAGTGGAATCAAGGGATAAGGGGAGAAGGCAGGCACGGGTTACTGATTGTGGATGATCAGCCATGATCACAATGAATGGTGGGGCTGGCTCAAAGGGCCAAATGGCCTCCTCCTGCACCTATTTTCTATGTTTCAGAATGAAAGAGATCTGCCTGACCTGCAGAGTATTTTTTTTAAGGTACACAAAAATGCTGGAGAAACTCAGCGGGTGCAGCAGCATCTATGGAGCGAAGGAAACATAGAAACATAGAAATTAGGTGCAGGAGTAGGCCATTCGGCCCTTCGAGCCTGCACCGCCATTCAATATGATCGTGGCTGAAATAGGCTTGTATTATTTTTTTAAGTTGATTTTTAAGAAAGGTTAGGAACAAACACAAACTTTGCTGTTGGATAAACTGGTACAATCCTATAATGAAAAGAATATCAAATGATACTGGCAAAAAAAAAAAGAAAAAAAAAAGCTTTTTAATGGTTGAAGTTCACACAATGTGTTAAAAAATGATAAAATGATCAATTCATTCCTCTAGGTCTTCCAAAAAAAGTGCCGGCAACTTCTAGACCATGTGTGATCCTCATGGGTGAATCAGTCAGAAAACGTGTTTATGCATATGTGACAGAGACAGAGAGGGCAGGGGGCAGAGAATCACAGTTCAATTTTCCACAAAGGCTGGAGACATAGAAGCCAATTATAACATTCAATTAGCAACTTAACTGCAAATGTAAGTTAATATCTCAAAAATCTGAAAGTAATTGAAAAATTAGTATGTTGGGAAAATGAGTCTTTTTTCCCCCCAATACATACAAGCAAGCATTGTACAAAGACTTACCGTGGGCATAAGTATGTAAGCTAGCAACAAGAAAAAAAAAACATGAAACATAATCCCAAGAAAACACAGCCCCACCAAGGATGGTGAGGCCACTAAAGGTCTATTTTCCGCTTGGTGCCATAAATAAAATGCTGTAGATGTTAAATGTAGGTTCAGGAACAAAAGCTGACCAAAGCTGCAAAAGGGATGCTTCTATAATCATGTGAGCAAGCAAACTGGCCTTATCTGAAAGTGGCGCTGCAAAACATCGTGTGGATTGTCACAGTGTTGCCTTCCTGAACCAATCAGCATTACACTTGAATACTACTTTTTCTTGAAAACAAATCACTTTTTTGGTATATTACTTTTTTTCTACAACCATACGTGTATGTGGAACAATCAATTCCCTTGCATTTTAATTTGCTGTCATTAAGCTCGTAGTTAAATGCTAGATAGTAAACTGGGATCCATATAGATTTAACGAGATGCACCAACCTGTTGGGACCCTGCATGCTGAGGAAGTCTGCTCATCATGGCATCCATCTCATTGAACTTTTTCAGAACCATTTGCACTTCTCCATGAAGTTCTTTGTATTCTGCATGTTGATCGTTAAATACAGCTTTGTAACGTTCTCGTTCTTCAGGTGTTCTGATAGTAGGATACTTACTAAAACAAAAAGTTTTTTCTTTTTTTAAATTCATGTAACTCAGTGCCCCGTCTAGTTTAAAAAAAAATGATGCCAATGTTTGTGTATATAGCTCATACATATTAGCAATCAAGTAAGTACACCATTTGTATTTGCACATGCATCGGCTATCAGCATGCTATCAACCTGCTAATATTTATAGCCTAATCCATCTGTCAACATATTTTATACGTTGGTTAGACTATATGAGGAATACTGCTTTGTGTTACTATACGAGGGAAGGATAGTCCAGGATTATATGCAGAAATGTACCCCAGATTGCCTGGGATGGAGCATATCAATTATGGGGAGAGACTGGATAGACAATAGGTGCAGGAGTAGGCCATTTGGCCCTTCGAGCCAGCACCGCCATTCAATTTGATCATGGCTAATCATCCACAATCAGTACTCCGTTCCTGCCTTCTCCCCATATCCCCCGACTCTGCTATCTTTAAGAGCCCTATCTAGCTCTCTCTTGAATGTATCCAGAGAACCGACCTCCACCGCCCTCTGAGGCAGAGAATTCCACACTCACAACTCTGTGTGGAAAAAGTGTTTCCTCATCTCTGTTCTAAATGGCTTACCCCTTAATCTTAAACTGTGGTCCCTGGGTCTGGGCTCCCCCTGTAGCTGGTGTTTGTTTTCGTTGGGACAAAGGAGGCTGGGGGGGGGGGGGGGGGGGGGGGGGGGGAACTGACATGGGTTTGCAAAATAAAGGGATATAGATGGGAGAAACGTCTTCCCTGTAGCAGGTTTATCCAAATCAGATGACATAAATTCAGGATAAGGGGAAAGAGGTTATAGGGAGATTGAAGGACGAAGATTTTTTTTACCCAGAGGATGGGTGAAATCTGGAACACACAGCTGGAATGCGAGCAGGTACTCACACAATATTTATGTCTAAAAGAGAAAGCTAAATTGCTGTGGATCGTGGTCATAAATTGAATGATTATAGTTGGGTACTTCATGTAGTAGGAGACGTGATCAAAGAGCCTATTTCTGCACTGGGCGACACTAACATAAACACCAAGGTACACTGCCTCTATCTGACTATAAAACACTCTTCTTAATTGAACACTTCTATGCCCAATGCAACAGTGTGTCAAGAAAGAAAGTCTGCAAGAACTGGGGAAATTACCAAGAAAGGAGATGAGGAGAAATATCTTTTAGTTAGAGGGAGTTGAATCTGTGGAATTCATTGCAACAGAAGGCTGTGGAGGAAAAGTCAATGGATATCTTATAAGGCGAAGATTGACCAATTCCTGATTAGTATAGGTGTCGGAGGTTATGGGGAGTATGGTTATGGTTAAGAATTGGGTTGACGAAATATATGAAATAAAAATACGAAATAAAAAATACGAAGTTGGTATACGGTCTTCATAATGGAGCTTTTGTTTCTTTTTCTCTCTTTTCTTTTCTATGGCCTATTTCTTACCTTTTTTCCCCTAACTCTTTGCTTAACAGGTCTTTCTTTTTGATCACTTTTTTACAATCTCACAACTCTCTCACTTTCTTTACTTTCATTACTTTTCTGTCTTTTTAAAGCTTAAAAAATGAAGTGGTACAATAAATGTAATAAGTTATATTTGGCGTGTATTATTGTAATGCACAGTACTTCTAACAAATAAAATTATATCAAAAAAAAAGAATAGGGTTGAGAGGGAAAGATAGATCAACCATGATTGAATGTTGGGAGTAGGCTTGATGGGCTGAATGGTCTAATTCTGCTCCTATAGCTTATGAATTACTGCAAAACAATTTATGAACTTCATCAAGGCAAATCATGGCAAATTATCAAGCTGAATATTAGGAAGAAATGACCTAAAGAGTAAGATAACAGTGTCCATGTATTGATGGATGTTATCTAACAGACTTCAGAAGAGTCTCAGGTAGATTTCACACAAAAGATGGTAAATGAAGTGTGAATATGTGGAGATTGATAGTCAGGTAATTGAATTGTTGACAAGACTATTAGAAGCTAGGATATTCAATGAGTATGGTCTTTTTGGTCATAGAAACATAGAAATTAGGTGCAGGAGGCCATTCGGCCCTTCGAGCCAGCACCGCCATTCATGTGATCATGGCTGATCATCCCCTATCAATAACCCGTGCCTGCCTTTTCCCCATATCCTTTGACTCCACTAGCCCCTAGAGCTCTATCTAACTCTCTTAAATCCATCCAGTGACTTGGCCTCCACTGCCCTCAGTGGCAGGGAATTCCATAAATTCACAACTCTCTGGTTGAAAAAAATTCTCACCTCAGTCTTAAAAGACCTCCCCTTTATTCTAAGACTGTGGCCCCTGGTTCTGGACTCACCCAACATTGGGAACATTTTTCCTGCATCTAGCTTGTCCAGTCCTTTTATAATTTTATATATTTCTATAAGATCCCCCCTCACTCTTCTAAACTCCAGTGAATACAAGCCAAAAATAAGCGAATACAAGCCTCCAGTGATAACAAGCCAGTGGTCACCTGCACTAATGAAATCAAATGGATTCTGTTTGCATATATTAACATGGAATGATTGGCCTTTGTTCAATCTATGCTCGTGCTAGAAAGACAGACTTAAGGATCACATGCGAAGACCTGAAGCAAAAAAAAAAAAAATCAGACCAGAGACATAGGTTTTATGGACAAGTTCTATGTAATTCACCAGAATGAGGTGGGAAGAAAGAAGAAAAACTAGGCATCAAACATATGGGCTGGAGATCAAGGACTCAGCTAATCAACTGGTACCAGTCTTGTGCATCAGGGCAACTGAACATACACATTTTAAAATCACCAGGTGTTTTACAATTTAATCGCTAGGCCATGTAAAAAACTCCCTTTACACAGCTTTAAAAATGACAGAAAAAAATAAATGTATTAATAAGCTTGATCAATTCATCAGTTGGAAGAACTCAGCGGGACAGGCAGCATCTCCGGAGAGAAGGAATGGGTGATGTTTCAGGTCAATATCCTTCTTCAGACTGGTTAGGGATAAGGGAAACGAGACGGTGAAATAGAGGGTTAAAGAACAATGAATAAAAGATATGCAAAAATGTAACGATGGTAAAGGAAACAAGTTGTTGTAGGGTGAAAATGAGAAGCTAGTGCAACTTGGTTGGGGGAGGGATAGAGAGAATTCTCATTTTCACTGTACAAACATCTTACAATGGCCTGTTTTCTTTATCATAGTTATTTTTTTGCATATCTTTCATTCATTGTTCTTTATCTCTCCACATCACCGTCTAGTCAAGTCAAGTCAAGTCAAGTTTATTTGTCACATACACATACGAGATGTGCAGTGAAATGAAAGTGGCATATCTCTCGTTTCCCTTATCCCTAACCAGTCTGAAGGGTCTCGACCCGAGATGTCACCCATTCCTTCTCTCCACAGATGCTGCCTGTTACTACAGTTTTTTGTGTCTATCTTCGGTTTAAACCAGCATCTGCAGTTCTTTCTTACACATCAGTTGGAAGAACTATTTCAGATCATTGTAAGCAAGGGAAACTAATGTTTCAGCGAACTAACTGCAAATAAACAATGACAACATTTTGGTAACATGCAGCGACACAGCGGTAAAGTTGTTGCCTTACAACGCTTGCAGCACTGGACACCCCGGGTTCGATCCAGTCTAGGGGGTGCTGTCTGTATGGAGTGTATGTGTAAATTGGTGTGTGTAGGATAGCGTTAATGTGCGGGGATCACTGGTCGGTGTGGACTCAGTGGGCCGAAGGGCCTGTTTCCGCGCTGTATTTCTAAACTAAACTAATGCACTTCCCAGACATGGAAATACAGATGCTGGTTTACAAAAAAAAGACAAAGTCTGAAGAACGGTTCTGCCCCAAAATGCCACCTATCCATGTTCTGCAGGTATTCTGCCAGACCCAATGAGTTACTCGTCTTTGTCTTTTTTTTTAATACTCAACTGTATTAGTTAGGCAAATCTTTATCAACAAAATCTGATATAACATAACGGATCTTACAAGAATTGGAAATAAGCATGCTATTGAAATTATACAGCTTTTAATGTAATGTTGTGCAAAAGCTCCTGATCAATTCCAAATGATCTTCAGTATTAAGTCAGATTCTGTTTTGTACAATTTTCATGGACAACCTAATAATGAACATTTTGGAATTCACACTAGAATAATCACACCAAAGTACTCAAAAAATAAACAACCCCACGGAATATCTCCTGATAGGAGACAACTCCTTCAAAAGGGGAGTGATGGACAACAGTTAAAAATAATGAGCAATTTTAGCAGGAGGTGAAAGGGTAGAAATAAGCAAAGTTTTGTTGATAATTAACATGGGGCAACAACGGTTATTTGATATAACCATTTAAAAATCACTGCAATTCCTTGATCTGTCTGGCAAAATGGTTAAGAAAGTGTGTGAAGCAATCGCTACCAACACAAATTGTGGTATCCCTACACAAACTCCAGGAATAAAAACCCAATCTCTGTGAAATTGGGAAACACAACCCTATTGACTCACACACTCCTCAGAGACAGTATGTAATCCCTGTTGGCAGGCAGGCAGCCTTGCTTAGACATGTACTACGGACTGAAAGTTGAATCTTACAAAACCTGTACTCACGCTAAGTAGTCAGCCATAACAAGTGGTTTTGGAATGTGACCCGCAGGAATGTATCCACTCAGTACCGCTGGTTTCATTTCAACTGGCTGCAATTCTTTGCGGCTTGCATCAGTTACTCCAGACCTCGCTTTAGATCGCAATGCCTGCTAAAATTAAAACATAAACACAATTCGTAAGAACACAGGAATATAATGAATTGAATAAATCATTGCCCATTCAATGTTCCTCAAGTTTCAGAAATACATCTTCCTCTAAGATTTATAAAGGATACAAACGATACAAAGGACATTTATTATCACATACACCAAATGGTGTAGTGAAATTTGACTTGCCATTGCAGCACACAAATAAAGTTAAGACACAACATTAAAGAATTTAACAATAAACATAAAAACATCCCCCCACAATGGTTCCTACTGTGGGGGAAGGCAGCAAAAGTCCAGTCCCGTCCCCTGTACACCCATAGTCAGGTCTATTGAGGCCTCCGCAGTCGCCGCTATGGCAGCCCGATGCTTCAGGCCCTCTCGCCGAATGATGGAGCTCTGGCGTCGGGTGAACACTCTTAGCGGCTCGGAATGTCTGGAGCAGCCACTTCCTCCCCGGAGACGGCGGCTCTCGAAGTCCACGGGTCGCGCTGGTCGGAGCTCCGACACTGGCGACCTCGGCGTGAGATCCCAGGCTCCACGGTGTTTAAAGCTCAGCGCCGCCCGCGGCCATAGCTCTTCGTATGTTGGAGTCGGTGGTCTCAGCACTCCGGAGCCAATCGCACGGCGACCCGGGTAAGGCATCGCCCGCTCCGTGATGGTGCTTCAGCGCTCCGCTGCCGCTGAAGCTGAAGTCCTGGCCGGTCCCGGCAGGAAAACACCGCTCCAGTCTGTTGGTAGACCGCGAGGAAGGGGCGAAAACACGGTTAGGAGAAAAGCCGCATCTCCGACCAGGTAGGGACTGAGAAATATAGTTTCCCCCTTTCCCCCCCCCACTCCCCACATAAAAGACTAGAAGACCTCCAAAACAAACACTTTTAACTACCTTAAATTTAAAAAAAAGGGTGAACGGACTAACAGCTGCTGGCAGGGCAGCCATACTCGACAGCACCCCCTTGGCGTTGAGTAAACTGCAGAGTGAGTTAACTGAGCTACTTTTGATGTCATATTTGATCACATGCAACATCAACAAGCCTGAGCAAAATGGATGATATTGAAGGGGAAACCTTCCCAATGGCTTGTATCACGCTACAATGGAAAGGGATGACCAAATCTAAGTCCAACATTTATTCCCTCCACAACTACTTTGCCAAGACGTAACAAAATAAAGACACTAGAATAAGATACAACGTATGGAAGGTTGGCAGGTTGTTCTGGAAGATTGGGATCCAGGGAGAGCTAGCTAATTGGATATAGTATTGGCTTGATGGTAGGAAGCAGGGGGTAATGGTGAAACTTTGTCTTTTCCACTGGAGGTCCATATTTCGAGGTCTGCTCTATGTCTATTGCTGTTTGTCACCCATACTCATCATGTGGATGAGAATGTACAAGGCATGGTCAGAACATTTACAGATGGCATTAAAATCCAGTGCCCTCCATAATGTTTGTGACAAACGCCCATCATAGAAACATAGACAATAGGTGCAGGAGTAGGCCATTCGGCCCTTCGAGCCTGCACCGCCATTCAATATGATCATGGCTGATCATCCAACTCAGTATCCTGTACCTGCCCTCTCTCCATACCCCCTGATTCCTTTAGCCACAAGGACCACATCTAACTCACTCTTAAATATAGCCAATGAACTGGCCTCAACTACCTTCTGTGGCAGGGAGTTCCACAGATTCACCACTCTGTGTGAAAAATGTTTTTCTCATCTCGGTCCTAAAGGATTTCCCCTTTATCCTTAAACTGTGACCCCTTGTCCTGGACTTCCCCAACATCGGGAATAATCTTCCTGCATCTAGCCTGTCCAACCCCTAAGAATTTTGTAGGTTTCTATAAGATCATTTATTTATTTGCCTCTGTACTCCACAATTTGAGATTGGGTTCAGATCTGGCGATTGACTTGGCCACTCATGAATAGAAAAAAAATCACATGTGGTTAAAGTGCACATTGTCAGATTTTAATAGGGGCCATTTTTATACATTTTGGTTTCACCATGTAGAAATTACAGCAATGTTTATACATAGTCCCCCCCATTTCAGGGTACCATAATGTTTGAAACAGCAATATCATGTAAATTAAAGTAGTCACGTTCAGTATTTTGCTGCATATCCTTTGCATGCAATGACTGCTTGAAGTCTGCAATTCATGGACATCACCAGTTGCTGGGTGTCTTCTCTGATGATGCTCTGCCAGGCCTGTATTGCTGCCGTCTTAAGCTTATGCTTGTTTTGGGGGCTAGTCCCCTTCAGTTTTCTCTTCAGCATATAAAAGGCATGCTCAATTGGGTTCAGATCAGGTGATTGACGGCCACTCAAGAATGGACCATTTTTTAGCTTTGAAAAACTCCTTTGTTGCTTTAGCAGTGTGTTTGGGATCATTATCTTGCTGTGGAATGAATCGCCAGCCAATAGATCTTGAGGCATTTGTTTGAACTTAAGATAGAATGTGTCTATACACTTCAGAATTCATTATGCTACTACTATCAGCAGTTACATCATCAATGAAGATAAGTGAGCCAGTACCTTCAGCAGCCATACATGCCCAGGCCATAACACCCCCACCACCGTGTTTCACAGATGAGGTCGTATGCTTTGGATCTTGGGCAGTTCCTTCTCTCCTCCATATTTTGCTCTTGCCATCACTCTGATACAAGTTAATCTTCGTCTCATCTGTCCATAAGGCCTTTTTCCATAACTGTGATTGTTCTTTTAAGTACTTCTTGGCAAACTGTAACCTGCCGCTATTTTTGCAGCTAGCCAATGGTTTGCATCTTGCAGTGTAGCCTCTGTATTTCTGTTCATGAAGTCTTCTGCAGACAGTGGTCATTGACAAATCCACACCTGAAGAGTGTTTCTGATCTGTCGGACAGGTATTTGGGGATTTTTCTTTATTATAGAGAGAATTCTTCTATCGTCAGCTGTGGAGGTCTTCCTTGGCCTGCCAGTCCCTTTGTGATTAGTAAGCTCCCAAGTGCTCTCTTTCTTAATGACGTTCCAAACAGTTGATTTTGGTAAGCCTAAGGTTTGGCTGATGTCTCTAACAGTTTTATTCTTGTTTCTCAGTCTCACAATGGCTTATTTGACTTTCAGGGCACAACGTTTGGTCCTCATGTTGATAAAAAGCAATAAAGGTTTCCAAATGTGATGCAAAGACTGGGGGAAAGACTAGGTGCTGAGAGCTCTCTTATATACCTGCATTAAAGAGGCATTTAAACACACCTGAGCAATTGCAAACACCTGTGAAACGATGTATCCCAAGCATTATGGTGCTCTGAAATGTGGGGACTATGTATAAACACAGCTGTAATTTCTACATGGCGAAACCAAAATGTCTAAAAATACCCTTTAATAAAATCTGACAAGTGCACTTTAACCATTTTTTTTCTATTACAAATATCAAATTGTGGAGTACAGAGGCAAATAAATAAATGATGGGTCTTTGTCCCAAACATTATGGAGGGCACTGATGGTGGTATCATAGACAGTGGAAATGGGTATCAGGAATTACAGTGGGATCATGATCAGCTGGGCAAGTGGGCTGCAGAAGGGTAAATGGAATTTAATTCAGATAAGTGCTCGGTGTGGCATTTTGGGAAGAGTGTATATCAAGGCATACAGGTATAAAGACCGCCAGGTAGCGTGGCACAAGGTTTGCCGGGCAGGTACAATATTATCATAATTGGACAGGTACATGGACAGGAAAGGTTCAGACGGATATGGATCAAACGCAGTCAAATAAAACTAACTTAGATTGTGAAATCTTGATCCGGACGGACAAGTATGCCAAATAACATGTTTCCATGTTGTACGACTCTACGCTTTCATCAACAATACCCGGTATGATACTTTATTTATCAAAATGTACCTCGGTACAGTTAAATTCATTTTTGTATACTGTTCAGTACAAGTATCAGTATACAGAGGCATTTGGGTACATATTAGGTAAGCATCCCAGATACAGTACAAGTGTACAGCAGTAGTAAACTGAGACAGTATACAGTCGCCAGTTTAGTGCCATTTTCAAGTCCCATTTGTTGTAAGTGCAGGGTTCTTGATCTGACAATGAAAACGCCGTTGCAGGGTTGGCCTGGCTAAGCGTAGCTGTGGTGTCCTCCGCATCCGCTCCACCGCTGTTGGCCGCATCCAGTCCACGTGCTCCGCCTCTTGGAGCGGTTCCTGGTCTATCCCCGAGTAGTTGCTCTACTCAACAGCCAAAAATCTGTAGCCTCCCTTTGATCTGGTATTTAGTTAGTTCACATGCTTGATCAATGGTGTTTTATCATTAATGTCTTATTATTATTAATGTTTAGTGTTTTCCGAGTCATTCATAACTGTCACTGTATGTCATGTGTTACTTGTGGGCGGAGCACCAAGGCAAATTCCTTGTATGTGAATACTTGGCCAATAAACCTACTTACTTAATACCTCCAAACTCACTAACCTCCTCCCAATATATCGTTTACATGGAATTTGCACCTCCACCTGTGATCATGTGGGATTTTCAAGGGTTACATAGATGCATAAACAATAGGTGCAGGAATAGGCCATTTGGCCCTTCCAGCCAGCACCACCATTCAATGTGATCATGACTGATCATCCCCAATCAGTACACCGTTCCTGCCTTCTCACCATATCCCTTGATTCCGCAAGCCCTAAGAGCTCTATCTAACACTCTTTTGAATGCATCCAGTGAATCGGCCTCCACTGCCTTCTGAGGCAGAGAATTCCACAAATTCACAACTCTTTGTGTGAAAAGGTTTTTCCTCAGCTCAGTTCTAAATGGCCTACCCCTTATTCTTAAACTGTAACCCCTGGTTCTGGACTCACCCAATATCAGGAACATGTTTCCTACATCTAGCATGCCCAATCCTCTTAATAATTTTATGTTCCTATACGATTCCCTGTCATCCATCTAAATTCCAGCGAATACAAGCCCAGCCGCTCCATTCTTTCACTGGTTTCTTCCCACATTCGGAAAATAAAATATTAGTTTCCTACATATTGCCCCTCCATGTAAGCAAATTACTCAAATTAATAAACATGTGAACCTGAAGGGACTAATACGATTGATCTCCTAGGAACCCACATGGATCCAAATGGTGTCCTTCTGCGACAAGGAAGCAATTTACCCCTCATATTAACCATATTGCACAGAACTTTGAAGATACATTTCCAAATCACCACTTTTGCATGAAATCATGAAATGCTAAATCCAGAAACAAATAAAAATCTTCATCACTGAGGTTGCAGTGGTTCAATTAACAATTGTTCACCACTTTTTGGACAATTAAAGAAAAACTTTAAATGATCTTTCTAATTGTGATCGTACCCCTAGAATGATTGCAAAAAAAAATGCTTTAGTTTGACATATTTGCACCACAGATTTAAGTTGTGTCTGTTTCACTAGCTAACAAAACACTGTGGGTATTCAGAAATAAAAGAGACATTTAAAATTAAATTGATGACTTTAAAAACAAAATTCCTACCGTTTCTGTTGACGTGCCAGCTACTGTACTTCCCAGCTGGAAAAAAATGTGCAAGAAAATGAACACCAACTGGATACAAGCTGAAACATTTACATAGTCTGCCTGACTTGCTGAGTATTTCCTTTATTTTGTGGGGTTTTTTTAAATCCACGTCATTCAAACATTAGGGACACAGACTGAAACCAAAATAGAGCATTGCATGGAATTTAACAAATTCGCAGAATTCTCTACCACAGAAAGGTGTTGAAGCCAAATTATTAAATTATTCTATAAGGCATTAAATCTATCACACGAGGCCAAAGGAATCAAGGGATCTGGAGAGAAAGCAAGAATAGGGGACTTTATTTGGCTGGTGGCCATGCTGAATGGTGGACCAGGCTCCATGCACTAAATAGTCTACCTCTATATATATATATATATCAAATGATAACAAAGCAAAGCACCACAATTAGTTGATTTTGGCCAAGTCAACTGAAGAAGAAAATATGCAGTTTTCCCAGGCTGTCTAATCACTCCTACCCCCTCTGGATATGCTGACCCAAGTTTTAAAATTATTTTGGTTCCTCATAATTCACAATAGATCACTCCTCTGTTGAATGAAATTGCAAATATTAAACTAAACAGGAATGGTAATGGATTATTTTGTGTGCATGGCTCAACTAAATTTTTTGTGGTTGCAACCAACATGCATGTACAGGCTCACCAGGATATTAGTCAAGTGTGCGCTAATTTAAACCTTCAAACTAGAATCGCTCTCAATACTTGTTCCAATTTTGATTCTAGAAGGGGAGAGTGGTGGGGATGGTTAGGTCTACGCCAATTCCAGTGTGCGTAAAGGCATATTAAATCATTCCCCCCCCCCCCCCCCAATATCAACTTTATCTACACCTCTCAATTTTCCACACCTCCTTCACATTGCCCTTCAACCTCCTTTCCTCAAAAGGAAAACAAACCCAGTCTCTTCATTACTGAAATGTCTCATCCCAGGCAACTTTCTGGTGAATATTCTTTGCGCCTCCTCCTGTGCAATCATGCTTGACCAGAACTGCACAGATACGTGGACATTCAAACCAAATGATTAATAATATTATTATGTCCCTTCCCCAAAATATGTCATATGAGGAAAGATTGAAGACTGGGCTTGTATTCATTGGAGTTTAGAAGGAAGAGGGGGATTCTTATAAAAACATATAAAATCATAAAAGGACTGGAAAAGCTAGATGCAGGAAAAATGTTCCCAATGTTGGGCGAGTCCAAAACCAGGGGCCACAGTCTAAGAATAAAGGGGAGGTCATTTAAGACTGAGGTGAGAAAAAACCTTTTTCACCCAGAGAGTTGTGAATTTATGTAATTCCCTGCCACATAGGGCAGTGGAGGCCAAGTCACTGGATGGATTTAAGGGAGTTAGATAGAGCTCCAGGGGCTAGTGGAGTCAAGGGATATGGGGAGAAGGCAGGCACGGGTTATTGATAGGGGACGATCAGCCATGATCACAATGAATGGCGGTGCTGGCTCGAAGGGCCGAATGACCTCCTCCTGCACCTATTTTCTATGTTTCTAAAATAACAACATTTTCTATGAAGAGCAAAGAAAAACACACACATTGATTATAAAGATGCATCAGTTTAACAGAAAGATTATTACCTCAAATTCTGCATAGTTATCTCTTTTCCTTTTTGACTCGTGTCTCCAAAGCTTTAGACATACAATGGCACTGATAAGATAGAGGAACATGGTAGCAAATAGAAAGATGACTGCAGCTATTTGTCCACCTTCTACACGGCAAAATGTAGAATTCAGTGGGGTGTTGAAGAGAGGATAATAGCACAGACCACCACGGTTCATGTCATTCAAATACACTATTGCAGCGGCCAGAAAGAGGATAAAAAGAACAATATTCATGGCAAATTCAGTCAATGGCCACCAGTTGGAATCAAGTAAGATGGTGCGATAATACATGGACATGCCCAGTACAAGTAATATAATGGTGACGACCCACGCCAAGCCAGCAACAACAATAACAAAAGGAGTTTTTGGTCCATCATAGTAGTATCCTCCCTGTAAACTGTTGGCAGCGTGACTGTATGGACGAGAGTAACCAAACATATTGTACCATTCATTGTCTTTATGTATGTAGGCACAAACACAAGCAAATACACCTGCTCCAAACAGCAATTGTATTGCCCCCAAGATCCTCAGTAAGCCAGCCCATGATTTCATGTAGGAGTATTTCAAATTGTACACCTCTACCTGCTCGTTGTAGCTTTGCACAGTGCGGGTATGACGATCTAATGAATCATAGGGATCTCGAGGAAGCATAGCTTCAACTTCTTTCCGAGAGTTGTAGCTACCCCCAGAGCCTCCATATGGATCCTTGTAAGAACTCTCACCCGATTTCGGCCCTTCTTGTTTGAATTCTTCGTGAGCAGAAGGTGTAGGGGAGGCAGGCGGCGAGCACTCCACTCCATTATTGTCATTGTAAGAATCCATATTCAACTGCTGATTGTCATTTTTACCTTTGAACAAGTTTTTCACAGAATCTGGAACAAAACGTCTAACTGGTTTCAACTCCAGAGCAGTCACCGGTTCATCACCTTCATCCAAATAAAATTCACGACCCACAGGTGGATGCAGAGGTAGAGGTGGAGGTGGCAGTGGGTCTGCACTCACTGCTAAATTGCAGTCTTTCAGACTTTTGCTGCCAGATGAGGTAAGAGATGGTTGCAATAGCTGATTTTCTGTAGGGACCTCATCATATTGCGACACTCTTTCTTGATTCCTCCGAGTTTCATGGGAAGGTCTGGATTTCGGCCCTGAAGACATCAGTACGATTTTCCTCTGCGACTTAAAAATACAGTACATTTTAATTTACATATCCATTAGTTTAACAACCACACTCTGAGCTCTGAGTTGTGAGTGTCCCATTCTGTTCCAAACCAGTAGCTGCTGCATTTTGATATTCACAAGTCTTATGCCTCTTTCTCCCCCCGACACTGTTCTGTGTGGTCACTCATTTTCCCCACACTTAATTTCAGCTTATGCGAAAAGTATATTGATCGGTCCAATCTGCTGCACGTGTTGCCTGCCCGTCACTCATGTCTCCACTGACCGATATCAGCTCCTCCAGCCCAGCCAACGACAAATTTTCAACCTCAATATAATCCCATTATGGTCTCACCAATCGAAACATAGAAAATAGGTGCAGAGGTAGGCTTTTCTGCCCTTCGAGCCAGAACCACCATTCAATATGATCATGGCTGATCATCCAAAATCAGCACCCCTTTCTGGCCTTCCCCCCCCCCCCATCCCGTAGCACTAAGAGCTATTATCCATGAGAGTAACTTCCTTCAGTTCAACCCACATTCTGATCTATATTTTTGAATCTCCCATTCAAACAAACAACAATAGCTGCATGTTCAAATTCACAAGCCTCGTGCCTATTTCTCCCCCAATCACTTCCACTTCACCGTCTCATTCTTTCCTCCGAGCTATAACAAGCATTGTAGTTCAACCAGTGGTTCAAAACAGAGACAGGAAGTTTCTTTACGTCTTCAACTTTTGTGTTGGTTGTGTAAACAGTCATTTCAATTTTTGGTTCAGTATTTTAACACTTGGAACATGTTCGTGCAAATGAGATTGGAAAAAATATTAAAAACTTCATACAGCAGACAAAATGCTAATTAGCTATAAATAAGCAGTGCTTGAGATTTTTGTTCTAAACCATGTTTCAAAAAGTAAGGACTTTTAACTAGCATCCCTTTGAGGTGGAGTAAACAATTTACTGATCCAGTGACATCGCAGGAATGAAAACTGGCATTTGAATGGAGAATAACATTATTTATTTATTTTGCACTTTGTGTTAACACACAAGACTGAAGAAGGGTCTCAACCCAAAACGCCACCCATTCCTTCTATCCAGAGATACTGCCTTTTCCGGTGAGTTGCACCAGCTTTTTGTGTGTGTCTTCGGTTTAAACCAGCATCTGCTGTTCCTTCCTCCGCACTTCGTATTAATATAGGTTATAAACAACAATGAAGATGACAACACCAGGATTGGTTAAACATTAGGCTATAACGTACAGAAACATGTGGAATGTCCCAGATTTCCAAATGTGCAGGGAGTATCTCTGCCTGAGTCACTTCTGCTCAGATTTGTGGAGCTGAAATCAAGTTGTATGATATCCTAGAAAACCATTACACAAAGGAAATCATGTTGTTATGAATGAAGAACACAAGAGCAGGATGAGATCAAATGGCAGTCATTCCCTTTCTGCCATTCAATAAGATCCTGGCTGAATAAAACAAAAATAAACAACTTTCCTGCAATAACTTCATCCCTCTTCATCACTTAATAGGTAAAACGACTAAACTATTTAATAACTAGTCCTCTGCATACAAGATTTGAAAATTTCATTCTGGATGAAGAAAATTCCTCTGAAGGATCTCGACCTGAAATGTCACCTATTCCCTCTCTCCAAAGATGACAGGCAGTGAAGAAAGCTAATGGCACTTTGGCCTTCATAACGCGAGGATTTGAGTTTAGGAATAAAGAGGTCCTTCTTGTACAGGGCCCTGGTGAGACCACATCTGGAATATTGTTGTGTAATAAGACCCATACACAGGAGTAATAACTCATAGTCTTTATTGTAACACAAGCGGAGGAAACAATACAGGCTATCGTCTTCATGGTCAGCATCTAGTCTGACAGTGAGAAAGTGATATGCTATATTAGTAGTCCAGGGTAGGGTTGAAGATCTGGATTAGACTACATATGGAATGTGCAGCATGCATAATATGTGTGGTGATAGATATAGGCAAAATATATAAAGGCAGACTAATATGGTTAATGTACAAGTATTGTGTGTAGTTTTGGTCTCCTAATTTGAGGAAGGACAGCTTTGCTTTTGAGTCAGTGTAGCGTAGGTTGACAAGGTTAATCCCCGGGATGGCAGGAATGTCAAATGAGGAAAGATTGGAAAGACTGGGCTTGTATTCACTGGAATTTAGGATGAGAGGGAATCTTATAGAAACGTATAAAATTATAAAGGGACTGGACAAGCTAGATGCAGGAAAAATGTTCCCAATGTGGAGGAGTCCAGAACCAAGGGCCACTGTCTGAGAATAAAGGAGAGGTCATTTAAAACTTAGATGAGAAAAAAAATTTTCATCCAGTGAGTTGTGAGTTTGTGGAATTCTCTGCCACAGAAGGCAGTAGAGGCCAATTAACTGAATACATTTAAAAGAGAGTTAGATAGTTCAAGGGGCTAGCGGAATCAAGGGGTGTGGGGAGAAGGCAGGCACGGGTTACTGATTATGGATGATCATCCATGATCACAATGAATGGCAGTGCAGGCTAGAAGGGCCAAATGGCCTCCTCCTGCACCTATTTTCTATGACGCCTGACCCTCTAAGGGTCGCAAGCCTTTTGTGCCTGTCTAAGGATTAGACCAGCATCTGCAGTTCCTCCCTAAACACTCCTTACATCTCTTCATTGACCAGCATGGGCGTTATATAGTGACTGTGACCGGTGGCTAAAACACACCACTTTGATCCTGTCAAGCCCAGTAAGAATTTTGATCTAATTTTCAATGAGATCATTCAAGATTCTTACAAGACTTGTTTAGGATTGATGTGGAACTGTTTGCCTTGGCTGCGAGTCAAAGTCTCAAAATAATGTTCACTTTCAACGTTATCACTTTCAATCAGAGCATAGACCCAAAATGAAAATCAAAAGAATTATACAGGTGCTAGAAATGCAAAATGTGAACATAAAAAAAGTCACTTAAAAAAAAATCTAAAGGATATTTTAGATAACTTGGTCTGCATTGAATGCAGCTGGAATCCCACCACATCCGTACATGTGAAACCCCAGAGTAGCAGGATTATAAGTTTACAAAGTTGTGGAAGTAAAAGGCGCTGCCTGAGGCCGGTGAAGCAACTCCATAGAGGTGCGGCTCTGTCTACAGACAATGCTGTGTCGGCCCTGGCCCCCCAACCCCACATACCCTCCCCTCCCCTCCGGTACAAACAACACTCACTGCCCTCACCCTCACCTTCACCTTCACGGGGTTTGACCGCCGAGAAGACCCTTCTGTTGCAGCGACGGCTCCTCACCTGCCCGCTCCCTCCCTCGTTCCTTCCCTGCCCACAAAGATGGCGGACACTCCCACCCCGTCCCCCTCCCCCTCGCCCTCGCCGTCACATGACGCCCTGACGTCACACCGATACCTGTCCAGGTGTGCAGCCGCTCACCTGTGTGCAGCACCTTTGGGTTGACAAGCCACAGGAACACACACACACACACACACACACACAGTCCTCCAGTGCATGACAAAACTTCTAACTGGACATGATCCATCCTTTGTAAACGTTTTTCTAATTCCGTGCATCGCCCAAATTTGTAAACTCACTCTTTAGCCAGATTCTACTATAACTTCATTTATAAATGTGTAGAGATAAGTTTTTTTTGCCTTCCATCACAGCGAGGAGGAGATGTGCTGTGATGGATGTCTGTGTAAATTGTGTTGTGTCTTAGGTCTTTTTTTCTTGTGTGTATGACTGTAGAAACAACATTTTATTTGAGCCTCTATGAGGTTCAAGTGACAAATAAATTGTATTAGAAACATAGAAATTAGGTGCAGGAGTAGGCCATTCGGCCCTTCGAGCCTGCACCGCCATTCAATATGATCATGGCTGATCATCTAACTCAGTATCCCGTACCTGCCTTCTCTCCATACCCTCTGATCCCCTTAGCCACAAGGGCCACATCTAACTCCCTCTTAAATATAGCCAATGAACTGGCCTCGACTACCCTCTGTGGCAGAGAGTTCCAGAGATTCACCACTCTGTGTGAAAAAAGTTCTTCTCATCTCGGTTTTAAAGGATTTTCCCCTTATCCTTAAGCTGTGACCCCTTGTCCTGGACTTCCCCAACACCGGGAACAATCTTCCTGCATCTAGCCTGTCCAACCCCTTAAGAATTTTGTAAGTTTCTATAAGATCCCCTCTCAATCTCCTAAATTCTAGAGAGTATAAACCAAGTCTATCCAGTCTTTCTTCTTAAGACAGTCCTGACATCCCAGGAATCAGTCTGGTGAACCTTCTCTGCACTCCCTCTATAGCAATAATGTCCTTCCTCAGATTTGGAGACCAAAACTGTACGCAATACTCCAGGTGTGGTCTCACCAAGACCCTGTACAACTGCAGTAGAACCTCCCTGCTCCTATACTCAAATCCTTTTGCTATGAAAGCCAACATACCATTCACTTTCTTTACTGCCTGCTGCACCTGCATGCCTACCTTCAATGACTGGTGTACCATGACACCCAGGTCTCACTGCATCTCCCCCTTTCCCAATCGGCCACCATTTAGATAATAGTCTGCTTTCCCGTTTTTGCCACCAAAATGGATAACCTCACATTTATCCACATTATACTGCATTGTATACTGTATTGTATTATATTGTATGACAACACTGTGGTGGAGAGGATCCTACTCTTGGGTTGTAAGCTACCCAAGCAGAATATGAGGTTCTGTTCCTCCAGTTTGTGTGTGGCCTCACTCTGACAAGCCTTTGGTTGTTCTCGCCCATGTAAAGGAGGTCAGTCAAGGACTTTTTTTACCATTTCTTCTCCCATTGAGCAGAAGATACAAAATTATCAAAGCACCTACCACCAGATTCAGGAACAGCTTAGTTCTAACTGTCTTCAGACTATTCAACAGTCTACGCATAAGCTAGGGTGTAGTTACGATCTTCCGACCAACCTCATTGCAGATCTTGGATTTTCCCTCTGTAACTATAATGCTGTAACACTATAATCTAAAACTAAAAACATTTCACACATAGTAACAATAAAAACAATCCAGTATACTGTTTCATCAGGGACTGGATTGTTTTTATTGTTATTATGTGTGAAATGTTTTAAGTTTCCTGTGCGATGCTCCGGTATTCCCTGGGAAACGTCTTCACATTTTGCACTGTACAACTGTTGCTTTGCAAGATGACAATAAAGGTTGATTGATTGATTGATCTGCACTCTTGAAATGTTGCTCTTCCTTTAATTAAGGAAGGATGTGAAGGTGAAGAGATTTGGTCCAGGGTCCAGATTTGGTCCATGGTTTCAGGGATGTGGGGTTTCAACTGATTATAGTAACAGCAATTCTTCTTTGAGCAGAGAAGATTAAACAGACATTTAGCAGAGCTATTGAAAATCGTGAATAAATGAAACACAATTTCTGCTGGTAGATCCGCTGATTCAAGTTTGAAACTCAACACTCAAGATGTACTGTCAATTATCATATGTACCAAAAACAGAACAACAAAATTCTTTCTTGCAGCAGCATATCAGGCCTCTAAACACAGTAAATTGGCAAAATCAACATAAACAATAAAATTGGCAAAATAAACAAAAACGTTCCATAAATTGAAACACCCAATATTAGTGCAAAGAAAGCCCAGTCCCTAATTTGTAGGGTTTATGTGCCTGATGTTTGTTGGGAAAAAGCTGTTCCTGAACCTGGAGGTCAGTTTTCAGACTGTTATACCTTCTCCCCAATGGCAGGAGGGAAATGAGAGCATGGCCAGGGTGGGGTGGGTCCTTGCTTCCCTTTTTGAGACATCACCTCCTATAGATCCCTTCCATGGTAGGGAGGTCAGTGCCCAGGCAGTGTCCACCACTTTTTGCAATATTTTTTATTCCTGGGCATTTGAGTTGCTGAACCAGGTTGTGATGCTACCAGTTATCGTGCTCTCTACTGTACACCCGCAGAAGTTCAAGAGAGTAATTGTTGACATACCGAATCTCCTCAGGAAGTAAAAGCACTGATGGGCTTTCTGCACCACTGACCCACTGATGAAGACCGGTTCATGGATCCTCTTCAAAAGTCAACAATCAATTGGTTTACTGACGTTGAGAGCAAGGTTGTGGTTCTGGCACCATTAAATTAGATGATCAATCTCCCTCCTATAATCATACTCATCATTACCAATTATGCATCCCTCAATGCTGGTGTAGTTGGTGACTTTAAATATGGAGTACGAACTGCGTCTGTATACATTCATGGGTATAGAAATGTTGGAAAGAGAACAGCCAGGTGAACTGACTTCCCAAGGTGAGGGTGAGGGATTGAGCGATAATGGTGGAACAGCAGAGGTCGAGGGTGATTATCCTTTGGAGCTGCAGAACACATGGTGGTGGTTTGAAAGTGTCTTCTTCAAACGAGCTTCAAAATTCCAGATTTGCAAATGTCTTAAACATGTGTGGGGAGTTGTGAATAAACAGCAAAAGCAGTTCAAGTCCAATAACTCATCAACGAGCAACTAACTGTCCTCACCATGTCTGCAAATCCAGTAGTTTATTGGCTAACTTCCAATTTCATCCTCAATCCTTTCTATCCAGAATTATGTTGAATGATGTTGACTTACCTTCCAGCTCAGAATTTACTGGCTTGTTTTAAACGAACACTTTGTGATGTTTTAAACTCTTCGCTGAAGTAAACTTTCAGGAACATCCTTGTCTATCATTTTCTGAATCATTTATTCTTGTGCAATACATACAGAACAAGATTTGATGTAATCAACAACTTAGTTCTCTTTTATCACTACTTACATTGGGAAGAGATCCTAGATTGGTATTTGAAGATATTTACAATATAATGTAATATTACTAAATATAGTATTCCGTTAAAAAGTAGATGCAGTTGATCAAAATATCATTTGTAACAACTATATTCCAGTGAAATATTGGACTATTTAGATATTGAGTGTTTTCTTTGGCATCCTTTTACGAAGATGTTGCCAGGACTCGAGAGTGTGAGCTATAGGGAGAGGTTGAATAGGCTGGATCTCCATTCCATGGAGCGTAGGAGCATGAGGGGAGATCTTACAGAGGTGTACAAAATCATGAGAGGAGTAGATCGGGTAGATGCACAGTCTTTTACCCAGAGTAGGGAAATCAAGGACCAAATTTGGTTCAAGGTGAAGGGGAAAAGATTTAATACGAATCCGAGGGGTAACTTTTTCCACACAGGGTGGGTGTATGGAACAAGCTGCCAGAGGAGGTAGTTGAGGCTGGCACTATCGCAACGTTTACAAAACAGTTGGACAGGTACATGGATAGGACAGATTTGGAGGGTTAAGGACCAAGAGCAGGCAAGTGGGATTAGAGTAGCTGGGACTTTGTTGGCTGGTGTGGTCAAGGGGCCTGTTTCCACACTGTATCACTCTATGACTATTAGAAGTATTATAAATAATCTTACAAATTGAAAAACAATAAATCAAGCATTACTGTGATCATTAAAAGATGTAACATAATTTTAGTATGGAGTAACCTACTGTGTCCTGCATGTCTCAGTGAATTCTACAACTAAATAATGTCGATCTATTCATCTGTCACATGAATAATTCATTTATTAGGCTCAGATTGCTGTACAAGGACTTTTTGACTCATTTTTTTTAACCAAAGGCAATGTCAAATATAAATATAAATATAAATTTATAATTTGCTCCAATAACTTCATTTTCGTCTCTAAACTCTCGGAAAAAAAATGATTACATTTTCAACCCAGGGCACGTTTTATATAAACAAGCTCAATAAAAACAACAAAAAATATGACATTGACAAAAAGAATTATGGCATAAATGTACAACAGATCGATTCCTTTGGTACAATCAGTGAAGTTAACTTGTTATAATAGATCTACCAAGAGACTGTAAAGTTTCAGTTAAAGTTAGTGAGCTAAGGGGAAATTAAATCACTTTTGATGGTTCCAGAGTTTTAGATGTTTCGTGTAAACATTATTTTATGCTTAAATAATTTCAAATACTCCTTTTAGCTGCTCTGGTTCCAGCTAAACCTAAATTTGCAAAAAAAAATGCATTAGATCCATTATTTAACAGCATTTCAATAATCAAAAATAAATATCAATCTACCCGTAAGTTAGAACAGAAAAGCATTTCCGCATTAGTCACTATCATATTCCTCAATTATGAATTCCTCTTCTTCTAGAAAGACTTGTGTTATAGTAGGTTGAGGTTGGCTGCTTGGCAAGTCTCCTCCACCAGACTGGCCGACTGTACTGGCCGAAGATGATGTCCGAGTCTCTTCCTCAATGTCATGTTCAATAACACCAGGTTCCCTATCAGTTAAAGCTTCCAATGTTAGCCTGAAAATGTCAAACAGTTAACAACATTATAGAGGATGTCCAAAACCAAATTAAAGCACCATTTATCAGCTGTGAAACTTATCATTTATCAGCAACTAACTGGAAGATTTGAACCAACCCAACTACATTAATGCTCCTATTCCTTTCTTTCTTGCCAAACATTGCAATGAATGTCCGTTGCCGGACCAGCAGGTCCAGGAACAGCTTCTTCCCTGCGGCTGTTACATTACTTAACTCTGTACCTCGGTGATTGCCAGTCACCCCCCCCCCCCCGGACACTCCTTCCCCCAGAAAAATTGCACTATTACGACTGTATGTACGTACATCTCTTTATTGCTCATATTCTATGTTCGCTCTTCTGGGGAGATGCTAACTGCATTTTGTTGTCTCTGTACTGTACACTGCACAATGACAATAAAGTTTGAATCTGAATCTGAATGCAGTAATTACTACTTTTTTCCTGCACCTCACTTTAGGTTTGAGTTATCCACTATGAACCATTCATATGGGTTGAAGGTGTTCAACTGCATGATATAATCTTACAAACAGATTTGATCATGGAGAGCAACTCCTGAGTCTTACTCACAAATTTCCTTTGCAGCAAGATGTTTGAAACATCCTTCATATAAATAGAACAGACACATTATGAAAGACATTACTATGGTATAAAGATTAGAGTGTATCTTTCGGCCAAATTTAATTATTGCTAAACAAACCGATATCAGTAAGAGCTCCACTAATTTCCTATAGAGGGATATGGATCATGTACAGGCAGATGAGATCAGTTTAACTTGGCATCATGATCGGCATAAGCATTGTGGGCCGAAGGGCCTGTTCCTATGATGTACAATAGACAATAAGTGCAGGTGAGAATATCCTAGTTAATAATAAATTCTAGTGTAAAATATTTTATTAAGTAAAAAATTAGCTTGACTTTTTTTGGTTCTGAATAAGCTGAAGTTGCAAAGCTGTGGGAATCAGGAAGTTGGAGGCCAGCATTCAAGCTGCTCTGATAGTGCTTCCTGTTATGCCCAAGCAAAAGGCAATTGACAATAGTGGGAGAGGATGCGTTTCCTGGGGACTTGGTAGTTTCTGTAAACAGAAACCTTCTGGCCGTTCTGATATTGATGATTACATTGTTAAGACGGAATTGCAAATGTTGGGCTTTTGACTAAGTTCCTGTTGCTATGAAGTTTGTGATCAGCAGTTTGTGATCAATATAACCACAAGATGACAAGTATTGTACTTGTGACAAGTATACTTTGAATGGGTACAGCCTGTGATTGATTTGTATTAAACGTTATTGCTGCAACTCTGTATAAACATATGACTACGTTTCCAAAATACTATAAAAGATGCTGTATGTCTTCGTTCTTTAGAGTGTTAGCTCAGGGAGAGTTAAGTGTGTATTGCATACATGACTCTGTATCCCCGACACTCACGCTGGCTGATGATCAGTAAAGCTTGTGTTGGTTTACCTGACCTATTGTGAGTTGGCTGTTATAAGAAATGAACCTTAACACAGGAGTAGGCCAATCGGCCCTTCAAGCCAGCACCGTCATTCAATGTGATCATGGCTGATCATCCGCACTCAGTACCCCATTCCTGCCTTCTGCCCATATCCCCTGACTCCGCTATATTTAAGAGCCCTATCTAGCTCTCTGTTGAAAGTATCCAGAGAACCGGCCTCCACCACCCTCTGAGGCAGAGAATTCCACAGACTCACAACCCTCTGTGAGAAAAAGTGTTTCCTCATCTCAGTTCAAAATGGCTTACCCCTTATTCTTAAATTGTGGCCCCTGGTTCTGGACTCCCCCACCATCAGAACACGTTTCCTGCCTCTAGCGTGTCCAAACCCCTAATAATCTTATATGTTTCAATGAGATTCCCTCTCATCCTTCTAAACTCCAGAGTACAAACAAGCCCAGCCGCTCCATTCTTTCAGCAAATGATAGTCCCGCCATCCCGGGAATTAACCTTGTAAACCTACGCTGCACTCCCTCAATAGCAAGAATGTCCTTCCTCAAATTAGGGGACCAAAACTGCACACAATACTCCAGGTGTGGTCTCACTAGGGCCCTGTACAACCGTGGTAAGAAAGATCGAAGGGCATCAGTGATAAGTGGAGAAACCAAAGTTGCCATGGAAGAGTCCCAATGAGATTCACCAAGCTAATTCCCGGGATTATAGTAATTGTCCTGTCAAGCGAGGGTCTGTATTATTTTAAGTTGAGAAAATTGAGGGGGTAATCATATTGAAACAAATAGGATTTTAAGGATGGGGGGGGGGTGGGGAAGGAGGGAAGAGAGAGAGAGAGAAATTACAGGGCACATGTTTACACTGATGGGTGCAGGGAGCGTGAGAAAGTGGGCCTCCACGTCAATCCCAAGAAGACGGAGTTCAACGTTGGTGACCATGAGCTTCTCAAGACCAGTGGCAGTGCATGTCTCAAGGAAGTGGAGGACCTCAAGTACAAGTGGGAGCTCGGATGCAGAGCTTGGAGAATGACATCAAGCCTTCAATAGCATGGGGAAAATCTGGACATCTTGTATGTCTAAGGATCTCAAACCGAGATTCTTCCATAGCAACTGTAGAGACCATATTATTGTACGGGTGTGAGGCATGGACACTCACTCAAGCACTGTCCAAGTCTCCCGATGGTACCGACAACCGAATGCTCAGAAAAGATCAAAATGTCAGTTGGAGGAACCACATCACCAACACCCAGCTCTACGGGGAGATTCCACCTCTGACCAAGAAGATGAGGTGGAGAAGGACGAGGCTCGCTGGTCACTGCCAGCGCCACATAGAAATACCAGCAAACAAGGTCGTGCTGTAGGAACCCTCCCATGGAAGATGTGACCCAGGACAGCCAAATGAGACGATGCTGAAGACGTTGATGGAAGACGTATGCCTAGAGACAAAAGAGGAGCTTGCCAGCTGCATGGAGGACAAGTCAAGTCAAGTCAAGTCAAGTTTATTTGTCACATACACATACGAGATGTGCAGTGAAATGAAAGTGGCAATGCTCGCAGACTTTTGTGCAAAAGACAAACAACCAAACAAACTATAAGCACAATCATAACACACATATTCTTTTACATAATAAATAACAGAGATGTGTGGAGCGTCCGTCACCGTGCCCATTGGAAACCAGCACCACTGTGTCGTTAATGTTTTCACTGATTTAATAATAATAAATACCTGATGGTTGAATCTTGAGCAAGGGGACAATTACAACTTTGAAAATTCAGGGAGCTGAAAGCTATGGGATTCCGGCACAGACAAGAACTTGAGGCCTGTGAAAGCTATGTTCATATTGAACAGTGGAGCAGACACAAAGAGTCAGACGGCCTACTCCTGATCCTATTTTCTTCGGTTCTTCTCTACTTTTATATTGTTAACACAACTTAAAAAAAAGGTCACATTAAACCAGCAATTGTAAAGAATAAAAAGAACATAATTTCCAGGTTGGCTCAAGGATTCTTCCCATTGTCAAGAATGAAAACTAAGTTGGTATAATTTAAAATCTGATTTTTCAAATTTGTAATGCATGCTTAATAACTCTCTCCCTCATGCACAAACACACAGTTGATGCCAATCAAAGATTTCTTACGGAGGTAGAATATGAATTAGCAACAACAGCAGCAGCTTTTATGTGCAAAACAAAATCACGCATTGACATTGGGGGAAAACAATATGTACATGGAAGGGGGAAGATGCTGTGCCAGAGACTAGAGACTAGGAAGGAAAATGGAGCCAATGACGTCCAGGCAAGGAACAATGCTGGTAGGAGAGGGAACTGTGGTCTGGCCCTCATTGTCGGCTGCGGGATGCACCCTGGGAACAAAGGGCAGGCGAGCAGAGCGACGTATTTTCCAAGGAGATGGCTGGAGTCCATAAACAGCCTGTGACTTGCCTGGTACACGAGTGTGGAATTTGAACATTGCGCCAAAACATGGTGCCCCCTGCATGCGGTTTAGTAGATTATTCCTGTACACTTGCTAATCGGGGATCGGGGTTATGGTGATACTCTACTGCACTGTTTGTAAGGAAAATAATTTCACTGTGTTAACAATTAACATATGTGACAATAAAAAGCACTATTGACATACCTGGTAGTGCACCGCTTGAAAGGAAACCTTCCCACATCTTGGATAAAATTGATTTGTGCTGTACATAAACATAAATTAGAATATATTGTAGATGTAGCTCAGATGAAAATGCAACTTTAAGAACTTTGTTACGCTTGGAATGATATTGATTTCTTTTCACGACATATAAATCTTGTATTTTTCTAGCATTCTGTATATATTCTATAGGTCACTGTGTAGGAATTGGACAGCAATGTCCTGCTGTTGGATGCCGAAACAACAACCATGCAAGCTTGAGCAGTTCATTTAGAGAGAGGCAAGGATGTTTTTGCAGGCAGCTTGCCAACACAATGCAAGTCAGGTTTCGCTCACCACAATGCAAGTCTAATTGCTGCAACTCCCTGTCTTGCTCAATCTTTGTGACACCTGTGAAGTTGAGATGAACACGTACAGAGGGGCTAAAATTAAAGGTTTCCAAACTTAACAATCCAATACCTAGTAAGGTATTCACAGTGAACTGGTTTGTTTTGTCAAGTTTGTGAAAGCGGGAGGGTTAATTTTACTCGAGTGTCAACGTGCACGAGACATAATCAATACTTGCAACATGCAGCAGTTAATACTTAAACCATTACACACAATAGGTTTTCTATTGGGAAACATTCATCACAATGTTATTTGACCCATTCCATACCTTTAGAGATGGCAGAGACACGGGGCAGTAAAATCTGTAGTTTTACGCTTCTATTTTGCAAGCTCAATGCACAGCTAATTAACTGCAGCATCTACTAAATATACTTAAAATATTCTGAAGTGCATGCAAGTTTCAACTTGATTATCCCTCTCAATATAATCTTGGGGAGAGCAATACCATCCAAAATATACACATGCTCCTGCTTCTGAACTTTTGCTTAGCAAATCGCTGGTTCAGATGAAAAACACACATATACACTAATTGTTTTGCAATTTGTCTAGGTACTACAGATTGTTCCACTGATCTCCTACTGTCACATGATATGATAACGCTGGAACTAAAACCCACTCCTTCCATAATATTCTCCATCTTACCTTGATTTCTCATGGGGTTTGTCAGCAGAGCAAGGTATGGCAATAACTCAGTCTGAAGGCATAGTGGGCCTAAACAAAAATTTGAGAAAAAACCTCTGGCTGCGAGACAATTTTCCCTATACTGAAACAACAAAGAAAATAATTTGGGGTTTTAATTACCATTACCGTTTGTATATGATTATATGTAACATAACCAAGAATCCATTAAAGGGACTTTTCAGTAATGTTATTTGCAACATCCAAGGCTCTCAATTACATTAACATCCTATACAATTAATCTACGGCCTCCGTCAAAGGATAAAACAAATATAAAGGCGAGACAAATATGACAACATTTTTTGTTCACAAAGAATAGTGAAAGACCTGGATAATGGATGTGGAGAGGATGTTTTCACTACTGGGAAAGCTGAGCAGCAGAGGTTAGAGCCACAGAATTAAAGGACGTTCCTTTAGGAGATGAAGAGATTTTCTTTAGTGAGAGGGTGGTGAATCCATGGAATTCATTGCCACGAGAGACTGTGAAGGCCAATTGAATGAATATTTTTGTAGAGATAGAAAGATTCTTGATTAGTACGGGTGTCAGGGGTGATGTGGAGAAGGCAGGAGAATGAGGTTAAGAGGGAGGGAGGGATAGATCAGCCACGATTGAATGGCGGAGTAGACCTGATGGCCTGATTCTGCTCCATGATATGAACAAATGCAAATGTTGTGGCCCAAGGAAAGATGTGGGAAACGTGTTACAGGTGCACAACCTTTTATCCGAAGATCCAAATAACGAAAACCTCCGAATAGCGACATTTTTTCGTTCCTTGAAGAAAGGTCCTTGAAAACGTTCACCGAGTGCGGCCCGCAGAGGTGACAGCGGAACCTCCAGTCGGTCCTCGAAGAAAGGGGAACTAAATCCCCATTCATAAAAGAGAAGGTGAGGGTATATTGCGCGGGAGGGTTAATAATTGACAATATGCTGCTACCTGCCCGCTGAGTTAAAAAGTTCCCACGGTAGACATGATACACAGTGTATCGTGAGTCTTGCGTGGGAACTTTAACTCGGCGTGCGGGCAGCAGCAGATTGTCGCTCCCTTCAGTTTCACCCCACCTACACCCCTCTGCTTCCCGGCCATGTGTGTGACCCCGTCCCTCCCCTCTCCAGCTCCCCGCTCATTGCACCGGCGCGGGGGCTTTGTACTGTCTTCACGTCGGCGAAGGCAGCCAGCAGGACAGTGCAGTTACCGGAGACGTCAGGACCAATTGGACATCGAGCACCAGGCCCACTGCAAGCACGGAGATCCCAGAGACCCACAGCCAACAGCAGCCCAACCCAGCCCCGTTCCAACTACAGAGGAACCTGGGTTGCGGATGACGGGGCGCAGCTCGGGGCGTCGTAGGGGCCCCATCGGGGAGCGGGTTCCTGTAGGTCCTGACGTCTCCGGCCACCTGCTATCCTCCGGGAACTGTACCGCCGTTGCAGGAGAGTGGGGTTGTTTGCAGTTGCAGAGGGAGGGAGCAAGGGCTGTACAGTTCCCAGTCTCAGCTCCAGTCCAGGGGGGTGGTCGGAGACGTCAGGACCAACGGGACAGCGACCCCCAGGCCCACTGCAAGCACGGAGATCCCAGAGACCCACAGCCAGCAGCAACTCCAGCCCAGCCCCGCTCCAACTCCAGAGGAACACGTAGGGGCAGAAGCTGATGGTGTGCAAGGTGTTCTTGGGGTGGCGCAGCTCGGGCTGTGGGCAAACTGCCACTTGTCGCCTTAGCGGCCCATCGGGGAGCAAATTCCTCTGGAGTTGGAGGGGGAGGGGGGTATTGTGCTGTTTGATCGCCCCCTGCTATCCCAGGGACAGG
The DNA here is from genome assembly GCF_028641065.1 of Leucoraja erinaceus. Taxonomy (NCBI): domain Eukaryota; kingdom Metazoa; phylum Chordata; class Chondrichthyes; order Rajiformes; family Rajidae; genus Leucoraja; species Leucoraja erinaceus. Next base: position 1,368,338 of record NC_073379.1, on the reverse strand, counting down.
GAGACACAGCGGCTTTTTAGACTGGTGGGCAATCACTTCCAAAGTTCTGCCCACACAGTCAGTACACCTCTCCTACACTGCATTTCATACAAACATTTATTCTGCAAGAAAAAACGACATTGAAGACTCAAACGCGCGACCGAGTAACTGCCGGGATTGAGGCGCAAACTCGCGGCCTTGTGGATATGAGCCGAACACTCTACCACTGAGCCAGCCATTAAAATCTACGCTAAAAAATTTCCATTCCGAAGACCAACAAATTCTGAATTACGAAAAGTGTCTGGTCCCAAGGCTTTCGGATAAAAGGTTGTGCACCTGTACTTCGTATATGAGCATAACACCGCAACCTAAACTGGCAGCATAATTGACTCAATCCATTTTAGCAGTTATACTTTCTTTAATCTATTGCTAGTCTGTACTGGTGTTATTCCCATGCAAAATAACCCGGCTGGTCATAATTTGGTTAAATTGCAACCAGAATGCTAGCTGAATTTGTCAGCAAAACAAATGTTGCCCATACCTTTTTACTTATTGACAGCCACTGTGGTTTGTGTAAAGGCTTGAAACCAGCTCCTCCTTTACAATTAGCCCGAGCTCGAGCTTTGTTAGCATGAATCAGACCTCGTGTAGCCACAGATGCACTATATTTCCACATAGTCGAACGATGCTAAGAATGGATACACAAGATGTTTATTAAAGCTTACAAAAGGATTCACATTGAACAAGCCTAATTATCACACATTGTGTACAAATGGGAATGCCATAGGCTGTCCAGCCCAAAGAGTTTGAATTCCAAAGTAATCACATCTTTCCAAATGTGCGGGCTTCTGAAAAGGACAAAATATTTAGTTGAAACGTTTAAGAAGGAACTGCAGATGCTGGAAAATCGAAGGTAGACAAAAATGCTGGAGAAACTCAGCGGGTGAGGCAGCATCTATGGAGCGAAAGAAATAGGCGATGTTTCGGGTAGAGACCCTTCCTCAGACTAATGTGGGGGGGGGGGGGGGGGAGAAAAAAGGAAGAGGCAGAGACAGTGGGCTGTGGGAGAGCTGGGAAGGGGAGAGGAAAGAAGGAGAAAGCAGAGACTAGCAAAAATTGTAGAAGGTTTGTTGGGTTTAGGATAATGTTCTGATCTTTTAAAATCCGATACCAAAATTTCAGGATCACAATCCTGTAGACATAATCAGCCATATGATAGTCATAGAGCTGTACAGCAAAGAAACAATCCCTTCAGCCCACCTCTTCCATATCAACCCAGTTGACACAGGGCAAGTCCCAATTGCCTGCATTTGGACCATTGCTTTCTCAGTCCTTCCTATTCATATATTTGTCTTTTGAAAGTCATAATTATATCTTCTTCCATAATTTCTTCTGGCAGTTCATTCTACATAGGGACTCAGAGGCAACATCGTTACTATGAGTAACAAAGTTGCCTCTGAGAACCTCTTAAATATCTCACCACTTACCCGAGTCCTACGCCCAACCCTGGGGGATAAAAAAACCTGAAAGTTTATTTTGTCTGTGCCCCTCATGATCCTGTACATCTCAATCAGGTCAATATTCAGCCTCCTACATCCAAAGAAAAAGGCCCAGCCTACCTTACTGTTCCTTACATCTCAAGCCCGCAAACTCAGGTAACATCCTAGAGAATCTCTTCCATAGCCTTTTCAATCTAATTATCCTTCCTATAGCTGTGTGAGCAGAGCCTCATGCAGTACTCCAAGTGTGGTCCCACCAATCAATGACTTGTACAGCTGTATCATGATGGCCTGACTTTTGTTCTCAATATCCTTCCCAATGAAGACAAGAACTCCAAATTACTTCTTGACAACATGGTTCACCTGACTCGCCACTTTATGGAACCATGCACTTGTACTCCCAGATCTCTCTGTTCTGCAACATTCTCTCGGTGTTTACCATTTACCGTGCAAGTCCTGGCATGGTTTGACATACCAAAGCACCCAAACTTGTCAGAGATGTTTTCAAACAGCAGAACAGGCCTGAAGAGCCATCATTGATTAGATTGTAATCTCAATTCGACATTCCTGCCGACCTGTGATATCCTTTCATCATCTTGTTTATCAGGAACGTTTCTATGTTATCCGTTAAAATATTCAAAGTGTTTCCATTGTCCTTCGAGGAAGTGAGCTCCAAAAAGTTAAGTCTCAGAAAAAAAAATTCTGCATCACTACATTAAATTTAAACAGTGACCCATGGAACTAAATTCTCCCAAAAGAGGAAATATCATCCCAAAGTCCATACTGTCAAGTTCCTACTGAAAATGGAAAGCAAACAACAAATACTGGAAAACAGAAACAAAAGGAGAAAATGCTGGCATTACTCTGCAGATCGAGTTCCATCTGTTGAAAGAGAAACAGAGGCAATGTTTCTCCAAAAGAGATGCTGCTGAGTTACTTCAGCATTTTGTGTCTATCTTTGTTCCTCTTTCCCCATATAGTTTTTTTGTTTAGTTCAGAGATACGGTTCGGAAACCGGCCTTTCGGCTCACCGGGTCCGCAACAACCAGTGATCCTTGCACATTAATACCATCCTACACCCACTAGGGACAATTTTTACATTTACCAAGTCAATTAACCTACAAACCTGTACATCTTTGGAATGTGGGAGGAAACCGAACTCGGAGAAAACCCACGGGGAGAATGTACAAACTCTGTACACACAGCACACGTAATCGGGATGGAACCCGGGTCTCCGGCGCTGCATTTGCTGTAAGGCAGCAACTCTACTGCTGCGCCACCGTGGCTTTGAGTGTTTTCAGTCTTTTCTGCTTTTTTCAGAATCTTGAGTTTCTCTTAACTTGCCCCTCTCTCTCTCGCTCTCTCTTTCCTTTCACAAATAGTGAATTAAGATCCTATACAATTAAGTTAAGGTCTCCGGTAAAGGATAAAACAGATACAAAGGGTAGACAAATATGACAACACAGAAACATAGAAAATATAGAAACATAGAAAATAGGTGCAGGAGTAGGCCATTCGGCCCTTCGAGCCAGCACTGTTATTCAATATGACCATGGCTGATCATCCAAAATCAGTACCCCGTTCCGGCTTTTTCCCCATATCCCTCGATTCCCTTAGCCCTAAGAGCTAATTTCCTGCTTATCCATTATAATATCCAAGAGCCTCTTTAGTGCTCATATTATATTTGCCTCCATCACTCCCTGGAAGTGTGTTCCAAGAACCCATCACTTTGCGTAAAACACGTGCCCCGAACATCTCCATTCAGGAAGGTGGCGAATCTGTGGAATTCTTTGCCACAGTAGGTTGTGGAGGCCAAGTCAATGGATATTTTTAAAGCAGAGATAGATGAGATTCTTGATTAGTGCAGGTGTCATAGGTTATGAGAAGAAGGCAGGAGAATGGGGTTAGAAGGGAGAGATAGATCAGCCATGATTGAATAACGGAGTAGACTTGATGGGGCGAATGGCCTCATTCCGCTCCTATTACTTATGACCTTCGTCTCTCTGCTAAATTCCAGTGGATACAAGCCTTGACTGCCCAATCATAACTCTGAAGAATACGTGTCCATTTTTTCTAGCTGATATATTATGACTGAAATGTTCACCATGCAAATAAGGAGCAGATTATGAATCCCCAAAATAAATAAACAAGCCCGAATTGTAGTTTTCAATGGAACCTGGAAGGAAACCCATTTGAAGTTAAGGTACTAAATGAGATAAGTACCTTAGAATTGTTTCCACTTGTCTGCATTCCAGGGACCATCTTTAAAGTGTCAATGTATGTGAAGGGAATGGCTTCAGAGGTACATTATTTGTGAAAGTCATGTGACAAACTATATTGGTTGCGTGAAGGAGAATAGGCAAGCAAAAATTGTGTAATATGTACATTGCGCAAATGATAAAATTATGCGATTTAAAACAATTCTACTATTCTAATATAATGCTTTAGGATTGATATTGTCTCAAAAGTAGGATTTGGAAAAGTACATTTTAAGTATTGGAACTTTAGAGCAAAGTGTATTCAAAAAGAGATTGGTTAAGAAAAAAAAATATTTGAGAAATGGCCATAACAAACACAAAAGCTGCTTCCCCAAAGACTGAAATCAGTGGGAAAGAACTGCAGATGCTGGTTTACACCAAAGATAGACACAAAATGCTGGAGTAACTCAGCGGGATTGGCAGCATCTCTGGATAGTAAGAATGGGTGGACGTTCCGGGTCGAGACCCTTTTTCAGACTGAGAGTCAGGGCTGAGGGAGACACAGAGAGGAAGTGTAATGTGTGAAAAATGAGACATCAAAGGGGATGAGGCTTAAGGAAAATGTAGAATAGATCATTGTTAGCTAGGAGAAGCTGACAACAAAGCACAAACAATTTAATCAGGGGGACAGTCAGACTGCTTGGAGAACTAGGAAGGGGGAGGGATGGATAGAGAGAGGGGGGTAAAAGCAAGGGTTACTTGAAGTTAGATAAGTCAATATTCATACTACTGGGGTGCATTCTAATTCTAATTCTGAAATCAGTAAGCAATTATTAACCTGGAAAATAACATGCGGCTGAAGATCATATGAATCTTTGTTCGGTAGGCGGCGCGGCTCTGGCCAGCAGCGGCCTCTGCAGCCTGTCCGCGTTTTTATTATTTTTGTCTGTGTTTTTATGTAGTGTTTGTTATTTTATGTAGGGGTGTGTGTGTGGGGGGGGGGGGGGGGGTGGGGGGGGGGGGGGGGGGGGAAACTTTGTGAATCTCTCCCTGCACTGGAGACCCGACCTTTTCTCATCGGGTTTCCATTGTCGTTGAGGCCGCAACGAGGAGCGGCCTCCAACAGGAAGAGACCGGGGACTCAGGTGCCGACTCACCGTTGCCGTCGCGGAGCTGGCCGGGTCCGGAGCGGTGGAGGAGCGCTGCTGCTGCTGCTGCTGATGCTGTTGCTGTTGCTGCTGCTGCTGCTGCTGCTGCTGCTGCTACCGGAGAGTCGGAGGCTCTCTACAGGTCTGTGGACGGCGGCGCCGGGAGCCCACGGCTCCTTGGAAGGAGACCGCTTCTCAGGGCTCCTGCAACGGCGACTTCTCCCGCCCGAGTTGCGGGGTTGAAGAGCTCCTGGAGCGGGGCCTGTCACCACTGCCCCGCGCGGCTGGAATGGCCGCGGACTCTGCGAGCGCACACCGGGGGCTCCAACATCAAGACCCGGTGTGCGACCTCGCACCACCCGGCGTGGCTTTAATGGCCGCGGGACAATCGCCATCGCCATCGCCAGCCGGGGGCTATGACTCTGACTCTGACATCGGGGGGGGGAGAGTGCAGTGGAGAGATAAGTTTATTTGGCCTTCCATCACAGCTATGTGATGGATGTTTATGTTAAATGTAATTATTGTTGTGTCTGGGGTCTATTTGTATGTAATGTATGGCTGCAGAAACGGCATTTCGTTTGGACCTCCAGGGGTCCAAATGACAATTAAATTGACTCTGGGGGGTTCAGACTTTTGATAATCTGGAAGCACATTTCTTTCATTATAAAGGGCAAGAACTAAGGAGATGGTGGTTGACTTCAGGAGGGCGGGAAAACAACACCATACACCTCTGCACATCGATGGAGCTGATGTGGAAAGGGTCAGCAGCGTGAAGTTCCTAGGACTCCACCTGTCAGATGACCTGATGTCCACAACCAACACCACAGCACTGGTCAAGAGAGCCCAGCAGCGACTACACCCTCTCCGAAGACTACGTAAAGCAGGTCTCCCCACTACACATCTACGAACTTTTTATAGGGGGACAGTCGAGAGCACATTAACCAACGGCATCACTTCCTGGTTCGGGAGCTGCAAGGCGTACGAACGGCACCAACTTGACAGGATTGTGAAGACCGCCAGCAGGATTATTGGTGCTCCACTCCCTTTCTTGCTGGACATATACAGGAAGAGATGTATCAACAGAGCCATCTCCATCATCAAAGACCCCTACCACCCATCGCATCACATATTCTCCATCCTGCCATCTGGGAAGAGGTACAGGAGCATTAGCTGCAAAACCAGCAGGATGCTCCTCAGCTTCTTCCCGCAGGCTATAAGACTGATAAACGGACTTAGCCCCCTGCCAAAGTATCGCGCACCAACCACCAACCTGGACACACTGCAGCAGCTGTCGATCGGAACGCCTGTTGATGTTTAGTAGAGAGTAGAGTGTTTAATTTAATTTGTTCATGATATATGTATTTTTATTTCTATTTACTTGTTGTTATTTGTACTGCACACTGAACGGACACTGGTTGAGCAACGTTTTTTTGTTTCCTCTGGGTATGCGAGTACTCAGGAAATAACAATAAAGATATACTGATACTGAAGAAATGAATGAGCTCACAATGTTTATGTGGGCAGATGCAAACCAACACCCCACCCATCACAATCAAGGAAGTAATTCAAAGTGATTCACAGCCAATAAAAGTATCTTTGAGGTAAGTCACAGTAGCAATTAAAGCAGCACAATGTTCATCAGTTACACAAGGAATCACAATGGCCTGGCTCATGAATGTTTGTTACTTACATTCCAATCTACTGTTAAGAAGTCTGCATCACTTAGGTAATCGCTAGCTCGCACAATGTCGTCTATGTCACCAAAGAAATCAAGATAATTTTGGTGAAGATATAGATTGAACATCTCCACAGACATGTGTGAATTTTCAATCACCTCCTGAAATACAAATAAGACATAAAAATGTTACTCTTCCTAATATCTTGTTCACTTATGCTTAATCATGTCCTTGTAGCAATATTGCTCTGACATGGCCAGCAATCATAAACTTCCTTACACTGTCCCTTGTTCTGAATGCCAGCACGAAGATTATTCTTACCTCAGGATTGACTAGAAGTGGATCCCTCTCATGCTCAGCTAAATGGATCGGTAATGGATTCAACTGCAAGTCATTGGGCGGCTCTCCTTAAAAAACAAAATGGCCATTATTTAAGGCTGGTCAATTTTAATTTACACATTAGACTGAAAAATCAATGTCATCGCCAAGCACTGAATAAGTTACAAATCTACAATAACTGAATTTGTGTGGTGGCTTTAAATATGTATGTCAATTTTAACAAGATATAATCATTCTTAGTCAATTTAATTTCATGCAATTGTCACGGTTTCTTTCTGTCAGAGAAGGGAAAATGAGGGTGGGGCAGATCGGCCATGACCATGATAAGTGGCGAGAGCCTCGAAGAGTTTTTGGGTCTATTCCCGATCCTATTTTCTTATATTGTTATATTACTTCTTTAGTTCAATATCAAATCGTAATTATTATTTGTTATCAATTCAGACACCTTCCTGCAATAAAATGCAATGTTTAGGGGAAATAATCTCTGATATTCTCCAACACCACCATCTGGTGGTAAAAATGAAGTGCTACACCTTAATGTAAATCGAAGTCAAAGGCTTCAAAGGTCTGTTTATTGTCACGTATACCAATTAAGGTTCAATTAAACCCAATTACCATACAGCCATACTAAAAAAAGCAACACGTCACACATCTGCATAAAAGTTAACATAAACATCCACCACAGCAGATTTCCCACATTCCTCACTCTGATGGAAGGCAATAAAGTTGAATCTTCTTCCCTCTTTATTCTCCCACAGTTGGGGCAGTCGAACCATCCACATTGTTAATACATTTCAAGTTCAAATTCAAGTGAGTTTATTGTCATGTGTCCCTGTATAGGACAATGAAATTCTTGCTTTGCTTAAGCACACAGAAAATAGTAGACATTTACTACAAAACAGATAAAGGTGTCCATATACCATGATATAAATATAGACACACATGAATAAATAAACTGGTAAAGTGCAAATAACGGAAAGTGGTTATTAATAATCAGAGTTTTGTCTGAGCCAGGTTTAATAGCCTGATGGCTGTGGGGAAGTAGCTATTCCTGAACCTGGTTGTTGCAGTCTTCAGGCTCCTGTACCTTCTACCTGAAGGTAGGAGGGAGATGAGTGTGTGGCCAGGATGGTGTGGGTCTTTGATGATACTGCCCGCCTTTTTGAGGCAACGACTGCGATAAATCCCCTCGATGGAAGGAAGGTCAGAGCCGATGATGGACTGGGCAGTGTTTACTACTTTTTGTAGTCTTTTCCTCTACAGGGCGCTCAAATTGCCGAACCAAGCCACGATGCAACCGGTCAATATGCTCTCTACTGTGCACCTGTAGAAGTTAGAGAGAGTCTTCCTTGACAATCCGACTCTCCGTAATCTTCTCAGGAAGTAGAGGCGCTGATGAGCTTTTTTGATAATTGTGTTAGTGTTTAACAGGTTAATACGAAGATAATAAAAAAATAAAGTTGTGGATAATAGATAGGTCTTCAATGCTTGGCTGCAAGACATGTTGGGAAGTGTTAACATGGGGAGGGGGGTGGGGGGGGTAAGAATACAGATGGTTCGCTCGAAAAATCAATGCCTTGCATCAGCATTCTTAAAAGCAACTTGCAGATTCTGCGACTTTCTCAACAGATTACGGTATGGGAATATAACATTTGCATTTATGTTGAAAAGGATTTCAAATACAGTTGTTCAAAACTGGAACTTACTTTTGCAATACATAATTCTACCCAGAGCTCGAAACAGAAAGAGCGATTGGTCTTTGCCGCCAATGGCAGGTAGCCCACTTCCCTTTTCATGTGTCTTTGACGAATTTCCTTTACATTTTCCTCTTGAAGATGTGCCTGTTCTTATTGAAGACTTTCCTTTACTGTTTAACAAATGAATCTGATCCGGCGTGCTGCCTGAGTTGTTCAAAAAGAAATGTTTTGTGCATGAGGGCATTTATATAATTACAGATTATACCACAGAGTAACTCAGAAAATAATTTTGTGCACCAAAACTAATAAAAGCAGGGTATTATCTCCATAAAAAATTATTTTGTCTGTAGTATTTCCACATTTTAGGAAATTATCAATGAGAAAGACTGAGTCATCACTGGAATTCTATACAGTATCAATCATATTATTCTGAAATCCTATTATAAATTCAATCTTTCGCCATTCCTCTCAAAATCAGTCATCCACTTTTGGTATGTTGCATAGATACCATGTGTAGTTTGGTATCTCAATCAAGGTGACAATCTTCAAAGGTGAATTTTAATCATGAATATTGGTATGACTCTTCTCTGTAGTGAGTTATAGCTCATAATGATCCTGTTTTCATCCAATTGTAGAGTTATCATCTAATTGTAGTTACATTTTCAGCTGGTGCTCCCATATTACTTAGCACATACAGGTTAGGGAGATTGTGACACCAAACCCTCAGAGATAACAGAGACATTCCTAACATTTACAAATGCTAACCCTTGATTTATCATCAAACCAAAATACATATCAATCTATTTATTTATATAACTTTTGTGGACAAATTTATTTGCTGATATTTACAATGGAAATTCCCCAATAAAGGTGTAATTACAATCCCTGCCTTGGTGTAGAAATAAAGTACCCTTCTCTTGCAGGTTTTAGTTGCCTGCGTTCCACTATTTTCCAACCAATTCTACTTTGCTTTTCAAATCGCATTATATGTTGGCATTTAACTATATGCAAGATTAAATAAAATGTCACATATAAATAAAGATATAATGTGTGAAATAATACTTTTGACCCAAAAAGGTTGCCTATTTCCTTCGTTTCAACCCGAAACATTGCCTATTTCCTTCGTTTCGACCCGAAACATTGCCCATTTCCTTCGTTTCGACCCGAAACGGCAATTTCCTTCGCACTATAGATGCTGCCGCACCCGCTGAGTTTCTCCAGCATTTTTGTCTACCTTCGATTTTCCAGCATCTGCAGTTCTTTCTTAAACATCCTTACTCTCTCTCTCTCTCTCTCAGTTTCACCCCAAGACTACTTTTAGTCTTACCTTTCCATGGGAAAATGACAATGATATATTTTCATATTTCACATGTAATTAAAAGGTTTAGATTCATAATATATTTAATTGTTTACAATGTGCCGGGTTCCAACGACAAAGCAAAAATGACCATTGTCACACATTTAGTTACCAAACGCAAAATATTAATTGGTGTGAAAATAACTTTATAATCAAGAAGTATTAACAATTTAATTTTTCCTTCCACTTGTTAATTACCTTTCACTGAAGTAAATTGAAGACTGTTTATTGCACTTCTGATGTCTCCTGCGCTGCCCGTACAGAGCATCTCCAATACACTCTTGTCAGGAACAATAGACTTGCCAGCATTCTGCACATCAAGATAATTTAAAATAACTATTTTTTCTGAATGTAAAGAATAACCGTCCCCCTCTGTCCACCCCTCCAAAGAGCTGGCTGATTAATATCACTGATCATGTAACAGATGCATATTAGCATTTTGAAAAAAAAGATAATTTGTAAGCATGTTGAAATGTTCATGGGTGATGTTAATCTACATATAGATTGGGCGAACCAAATTGGTAGCAGCACTAAGGAGGAGCATTTCCTCGAATGTACACGGGATGGTTTTTTAAACCAATATGTAGAAGAACCGATCAGAGGACAGGCCATCCTAGACTAGGCATTGTAACGAGGAAGGATTAGTTAGCGATCTTGTTGTGCAAAGCCCCTTGGGCAACAGTGACCACAATATGGTGGAATTCTGCATTAGGATGGAGAGTGACATAGTTAATTTAGAGTCCAGGGTCCTGAACTTAAAGAAGGGAGACGTTGAAGGTATGAGACGGGAATTGGCCAGGATACCCGGGCAAATTATACTTAAAGCGTTGACAGTGGAGATGCATTGGTAAAGATTTAAAGACCGCATGGATGAACTCCAAAAATTGTTCATCCCTTTCTGGCGAAAAAATAAAACAGGGGAAGGCGGCTCAACCATGGCTAATGAGGGATATCAAGGACAGTGAGAAATCGAAGGAAAACAAAGATAAATTGGCCAGAGGAAGCAGCAAACCAGAGGACTGGGAGAAAGTTAGAACTCAACAGAGGAGGATAAAGGGGTTAATTAAGAGGGGGGGGGGGGGGGGGGGGGGGGGGGGGGGGAGTATGAAAGAATTCTTGCGGGGAATATAAAAACAGACTCTAAAAGTTTCTTGAGATATGTAAAAAGGAAAAGATTAGTGAAGACAAATGTAGGTCCCTTATAATTAGAGACAGGTGAATTTATAATGGGAAACAAAGAAATGGCAGAACAGTTAAAGGTAGACAAAAGTGCTGGAGAAACTCAGCGGGTGCAGCAGCATCTAGCAAATGGGCAACGTTTCGGGCCGAAACCCTTCTTCAGACTGACCTACCTTCGATTTGTCTACCTTTGATTTTCCAGCATCTGCAGTTCCTTCTTAAACACTTTGGCAGAACAGCTAAAGAAGTACTTTGAAACATATAAGATTGTTAAAGGCTTGTACACGCTAGAGGCAGGAAACATGTTCCCGATGTTGGGGGAGTCCAGAACCAGGGGCCACAGTTTAAGAATAAGGAGTAAACCATTTGGAACGGAGACGAAGAAACACTTTTTCTCACTGAGAGTTGTGAGTCTGTGGAATTCTCTTCCTCAGAGGGCGGTGGAGGCAGGTTCTCTGGATGCTTTCAAGAGAGAGCTAGATAGGGCTCTTAAAAATAGCAGAGTCAGGGCATATGGGGAGAAGGCAGGAACGGGGTACTGTTTGGAGATGATCAGCCATGATCTAATTGAATGGCGGTGCTGGCTCGAAGGGCCGAATGGCCTACTACTGGACCTATTGTCTATTGTCCTCACTAAGGAAGCCACAAATAATCAGGGACTGAGGATCTAGTGGGAGGGAGGAACTGAAGGGAATCCACATTAGTCAGGAAATTGCATTAGGTAAACTGTTGGGACTGAAGGCAGATAAATCCCCAGAGCCTGATGGTCTGCATCCCAGAGTACTCAAGGTGTCTAGGTTTCAAAGTCAACTTATTGTCACATGTACCAATTAAGGTACAGTGAAATTTGAGCAGCCCTAGAAATCATGGATGAATTGGTGATCATTTTCCAATGTTCTCTCAACTCTGGATCAGTTCCTGTGCACTGCAGGGTAGCCAATGTAACTCCACTTTTAAAGAAAGGAGAGAAGAAAGAAAACGGGGAATTATAGACTAGTTAACCTTACATCGGTAGTGGGGAAAATGCTCGAGTTGATTGTTAAAGATGTTATAGCAGAGCATTTGGAAAGCAGTGAAAGGATCGGTCAAAGTCAGCATGAATTTATGAAGGGGAAATCATAGAAACATAGAAAATAGGTGGAGTAGGCCATTCGGCCCTTCGAGCCTGCACCACCATTCAATATGATCATGGCTGATCATCCAACTCAGTATCCTGTACCTTCTCTCCATACCCCCTGATCCCTTTAGTCACAAGGGCCACATCTAAATCCCTCTTAAATACAGCCAATGAACTGGCCTCAACTACTTTCCGTGGCAGAGTATTCCACAGATTCACCACTCTGTGTGTGAAATTTTTTTTCCCCCATCTTGGTCCTAAAAGACTACCTTATCCTTAAACTATGACCCCTTGTTCTGGACTTCCTCAACATCGGGAACAATCTTCCTGCATCTAGCCTGTCCAACCCCTTAAGAATTTTGTACGTTTCTATAAGATCCCCCCTCAATCTTCTAAATTCTAGCGAGTACAAGCCGAGTCTATCCAGTCTTTCTTCATATGAAAGTCCTGCCATCCCAGGAATCAGTCTGGTGAACCTTCTCTGTACTCCCTGTATGGCAAGAATGTCTTTCCTCAGATTAGAAGACCAAAACTGTATGCAATACTCCAGGTGTGGTCTCACCAAGGCCCTGTACAACTGCAGTAGAACCTCCCTGCTCCATTACTCAAATCCTTTTGCTATGAATGCTAACATACCATTCGCCTTCTTCACTGCCTGCTGCACCTGCATGCCTACTTTTAATGACTGGTATACCATGACACCTAGGTCTCGTTGCACCTCCCCCTTTCCTAATCGGCCACCATTCAGATAATAATCTACTTTCCTGTTTTTGCCACCAACGTGGATAACCTCACATTTATCTACATTATACTGTATCTGCCATGCATTTGCCCACTCACCCAACCTATCCAAGTCACCTTGCAGCCTCCTAGTATCCTCCTCACAGCTAACACTGCCCCCCAGCTTCGTGTCATCTGCAAACTTGGAGATGTTGCATTCAATTCCCTCGTCCAAATCATTAATATATAGTTTAAATAGCTGGGGTCCCAGCACTGAGCCTTGCGGTACCCCACTAGTCACTGCCTGCCATTCTGAAAAGGACCCGTTTACCCCTACTCTTTGCTTCCTGTCTGCCAGCCAGTTCTCTATGCACATCAATACTGAACCCCTAATACCGTGTGCTTTAAGTTTGCATACTAATCTCTTATGTGGGACCTTGTCGAAAGCCTTCTGAAAATCCAGATACAACACATAAACTGGTTCTCCATTATCCACTCTACTAGTTACATCGTCAAAAAATTCTATAAGATTCTATAAGAATTCTATAAAATTTGAGTCTTCAGTCGTTTCAACCAATTTTGTTTGTGTGTTTCAATTTGATTGTACAATTCATAATGTTTCTCCACAGTTCATCTGCTTACCATTTATGGTCAAATCCAGCGCATCAAGTATGGTCTCAATTTTGCACTGCAAATTGTAAGCATGATTTCTATTCTGGCCATATATTTAAACTCAAATTACGAAGTGAATAACAAAGAGCTTGAATTTTTTAAGAACTTCATTCTTAAAGGGAGGTAACTGGACAAACATCCAATAAAAAGACGAAAAATATTGGAACACCTTGGACAAGGTTAACCCAAATCTCTCCTGCAAGGAATTGTGGAATGATATCTCCATGGAAAGAATAATCAGCAGTGAACTGGTCATCTCAGTGGGCAAAAACCTAGAAACAAGGAACTGCAGTGACTGGTTTACACAAAAGGACACAAAGTGCTGGAGTAACTCATCATGTCAGGAGACATTTCTGGAGAACAAGGATAAGTGACGTTTCAGGTTGAGACCCTTCTTCAGAATGGGGAAGGCCTGGACCCTTGCAGTATGAAGAAGAGTCCCGACACATGAATGTCACCTCTCTATGTTCTCCAGATATGCTGTCTGACCCGCTGAGTTACTCCAGCGCTTTGTTCGTTGGGCAAAAACTTAGCAGCATTCAAATTCCACCTCATCATGCCAAATTATTCCTATTTGGTCAAGTTATTTTAGAACCACACTTGTTCCTACGTGACAGCAGCCTATACATAGGGCACCTGTCCTCTGCTCCTGATGTTTACCCAATGAAGTGTACATTAGATGTTGTGTGAAGTCTGCGATGCTGCCTCTGGTCTGCTGACAACTGCTCCCGTATTTAACATAAACAAGTGACATTTTGGCAATTGCCAGAATACTTCTGATAGTCAACAACATATTTGAAAACTCTGGCAAAAACAAAAGCTGAAAAAACATAACCATTTGTATTAAACAAGGATTTACCTTGCTAGCCTCTTGGGCAGATATTCTACTTAGAACTTTCAACATACTCGTGGGAGCCACTGGATTAAAACTGTCAAATAAGAAACAATAATTAATTTGAAATACAGATTAAAGCAAAATGATTTGGAAATCAATTTTCTATTAGCTTTCATTGATGGAAAGTGATTAAAATGTATTAAATAAAATAAAATCTGAGTTTGCTTCTTATCAGATGCCAGTAATTTATAAGGATGTACAACCTTCATAATAAATTTCAGCTAGAGATAAGTTACCTCAACTCCCCCAAGTGAGATGGTCTTATTTTGTAAAGTATTGCTTTTTCATGGGGGAGGAATAATAGATAATTTAAGATTTGTTGCTTGTGATCTCTAATCAGTATCCCATGCGTTAAGTGCATCTATTTTGACATGGTTGAAGGCAGAATCAGAGCAGGTTGTATGATACCCATTGGCAATACTGGCTGTCAAGACCGCACATGAATAATTGTCTTTCTGGATAAATTCTTGAAGGATTACCGACAGAGATAAACATTAGAAATTTTCATTTACTTCGTAATATGATTTATCCTCAATCAATATAAAAATGATAACTCTTCTATGGCTATGGAGGAGCCAATGGACTAAGTCCAATGATTTGAGAATTAAGGGACAGAAGTTTAGGGGTAACATGAGGGGGAACTTCTTTACTCAGAGAGTAGCAGCTGTGTGGAATGAGCTTCCGGTGGAAGTGGTGGAGGCAGGTTCGATTTTATCATTTAAAAATAAATTGGACAGGTATGTGGACGGGAAAGGAATGGAGGGTTATGGTCTGAGTGCAGGTAGATGGGACTAGGGGAGAATAAGTGTTCGGCACGGACTAGAAGGGCTGAGATGGCCTGTTTCCGTGCTGTAAATTGTTATATGGTTATATGTTATATGGTTAAGTCATCAAACAAATTCAAGGCCAAAACTGTTCTGCTCAGTCAGTTCATTTTAACCAATGGTATAGTTGGGACAATTAATTCCTGTCACTAGTGAACTGAATGCAAATAACTCAAGTTTTAACACTGTCAGCATTTTGCAGGGACATAAGAAATTGAAAATGAAAAGATTAGACGTGTTTATTAATCCAGACATCTTTTAAACTCCAAAATACAATATTTATACAAGCCAAAATCAAAAACAACAAACACATTTACAATGACCAACTATAAAGAATTAGTACTTGCCTAATATTAAAGATACCCAATTCCTTTTGGATGTCATTTGGGAAGAGCAAACGTTGATTGCTGTCTCCACAAACGTTGTTAGATATTATGAACACCAATGGACATCTTGCTGTCTGAATAAAATTCCTGATTAAAAAAAAGTGCTTAAGTTTGCTTGATATAATTTAAGCCAATTCCTCAGTTAAAAATATACTCCAAATAGTTGTAAAGCAGGATCAGTTCTGCTATACTGACACAGACATAAAGAGTTGCACAGCCACTCCTGTGCTATAATTAAAGTTATTTCAAACACAACTCAAATCGTTAAGCCTATTGTCATCCATTTAAATCGATGCAAACTGTACGCACGGTTGTTGGTTAAGCCCATAAAATGTATGTTGAGATTCACTATGGTTAAGGCTACATAAACCAAGCATTGGCTTTTCAGCTTTATTTTAACCATTTACACTTCAGCTGGAAGGCTTTCTTTTGATCGGGATAGCAACTGATTCAGAGAAGTTGTAAATGATAATCAGATTGTTAGCAATAATGTGGTCTACCAACTTAATACATTGTACTGTGTGAATAGCCTTAGCTTGCCCAATTCTTTATAACACTTTCTCAAAATAAGCAGTTGGTCACTCAATGACATGCGATGAAAGTCCGTTATGCACTGGGTAATGTAGCTTTGGGATTCTTTACTGATGAGAGCTATGGAGGATCAGTCACTGAGTCTAGTCATGACAGGGAATCAATGGATATTGAGGTCTTGCTGGAAAGAAACACAAAAGGAAAAGATCAGTCATTATCGAACAGAATGGCGATCCAACCACCTTCTGCTTCTATTTCTTATTTCCCAGTGACTCCAATATCTGTTCACAGAAAATAAAATAATGTCTAATGTATGCTGTTGAGCTACAAGGTCCAGTGGTACCTACTTGGATAGCTTGTGGTGCCAAATTAAGCAACAGTCCTTACACCACTAGTGCAGCGGTAATGGAACAGAGAATCAAAAGGTTCCCTCTAACTCTGCATGAAGTCTGTACATACCTCTTTATAATGTTTTCATTCTTATTTTGGCACCCACCTTTCTCCGTATCCTCTTCTACAGTCTTAATAATAATTTAAAGGCAGAACCAACAGTAATTTTTGTTCTGTCTTATGGCTATTTATATTTAAATAGGCTCATCTATCATATTTTAAAATTTAAATGTGATTTTGCCATTTCAGCTCTACCCATTCCTAGATTAGGCTAATTCCTTGCACAAGGTAAAGCTATGCAAATAGCTATGAATAAGCATGCAAATCAGTGACTTTGTGGCCTGTACATTTGGCTGGTTTTGCTCCAATAGCTAAGAATATTGGTTGGCAGCATGCCTTTTAATTCCATTTAGCTTGCTCTGTTCCAACTTGCACCTTTTCACTGTCATTTATGATGTTACCTGCTAGGAAATGGGTATTGTTAACTTAATTACCCTATTTTAAATTGTCATGCCACCAAGTTCAGATCATCAAAGAGAGCAGTTTACATAGCAGGTTCAAACATGCCACAAGCCTAATGAAACTAAAGGCCAAATCTCAAAGTGTTATATACCTTGAGTAAAATTAGTGAGGCATTGTTGAATGTCAGCACTGAACAATAGATGCAGCTGAATGCTGAGAGTCATCAAGAGATCAAGATTTTGAGAGTTAATAAAGGGGAACTGCAAAGAGTAAATGGATTGTGGAACGGGGTACAGAGAATACATTTACAGAAAGGTTTGAACAAAAGAGACTGATTGTTCCGCAGATGTCTTCAAAGAGCCTAGTGAAAACTGTTGTACTTTCTTATGATAGCTTCACATCCACTGTTTATGTGTGATTAAGCCACCAACGCAAATTGGCCATTGCTTTGAAACATCGCCTATCCGTGATCTCCAGAGATCCTGCCTGACTCACTGTTATTCCAGCACTTTGTGTCCTACATGGTAAACCAACATCTGTAGTTCCTTGTGTAGGAAGGACATTCAGATGCTGGTTTAAAGCAAAGGCAGACACAAAATGCTGGAGAAACTCAGCGGGACAGGCAGCATCTCTGGAGAGAAGAAATAGGTGACTTTTCAGGTCGAGACCCTTCTTCAGACGGATATATAAATGGCTACCTGGTAATCAAAAAACGATGATAGTTTTTCTGTGATTCATAATTATTTGAGTAATCTTACCGTAAAATGTCATGCAAACAGGAGGGTTCTCTATAAAACTGATTAGGGATATCCTATGGGGCAAGAACAAGAGTTATTAATGACACTACATATAATGTTTTATCTAAAAGTACAGAAAGTTATCATGCACATTATAAAGCTTGAATAACCTCAGTAATATTTTAAAATTCATCAATATTTCAAAGAATATTCTTTGTAACTTTGAAGAAACCATTTATTTTGTACGATTCCAAAAGCTGAGCAACAAACAATTAATAGACCATTTGAGACATCTGAACTTTTCTGCAGATGCACATCAGGTACAAACTATCTCAAAGATTTTACATCAATTGTGTGAATTGCTCTAAAAGTTATTTTTTATCTTGCAAGGAAACAATTAAGAAGTTTTTTGAAATTCTACTCACTTCTACAAGAATCAGTTTCTTGTCTGTCTCCATAGTATCTCCCACCATCTGGAGTTTTTTATACTTGTTGGCTCGCAGTAAAAATTCTTGAAATAGAACAGACTGTGGCTTGCTCACATACGCCTGAAAGCTTGAGTCTGAAGTCAATCAAACAATATATTTACATAGATTGGGGAAAACTGAATTCATATTCTCTTCAAAGATAAAATTGAGATTATGTAAAGGATGCCAATCAGTGGAGAGCCTTATAGAAAATAGACAATAGGTGCAGGAGTAGGCCATTCGGCCCTTCTAGCCAGTACCGCCATTCAATGTGATCATGGCTGATCATCCCCAATCAGTACCCCTTTCCTGCCTTCTCCCTATATCCCTTGACTCCGCTATTTTTAAGAGCCCTATCTAGCTCTCTCTTGAAAGCATCCAGAGAACCTGCCTCCACCGCCCTCTGAGGCAGAGAATTCCACAGACTCACCACTCTCTGTGAGGAAAAAGTGATTCCTCGTCTCCGTTCTAAATGGCATACTCCTTATTCACAAACTGTGGCCCCTGGTTCGGGACTCTCCCAACATTGGGAACATGTTTCCTGCCTCTAGCGTGTCCAAACCCTTAACAATCTTATATGTTTCATTGAGATCCCCTCTCATCCTTCTAAACTCCAGAGTGTACAATCCGCTGCTTGCCTGAACTCCAGAGTGCACAAGCTGCTCCATGTCTGAAATCTTTATACTGGGTGAGTGATAAAGTGATACTATGCTACATATTACTGATTCTTTTCCAACTCCAAGAACTGAATAAGGAAGTCTTTTGGAGGAAGGCTAAACAAAAAGGTTGAAGTGGTTGAGAAGCAAATGGTAATATTGGATGAACTGGTTAGCAATTATACTCATCTTTATCATTTCCGAGGAGTTCAAAAGCACAACCTCAGTAAATCCTTATTTTTGTTTTGAAAAAGGGGGCAAATAAACGTTTTTTTGGGGGGGGGTTTTGATATCAAACATTTATGATTTCCTTGTGGGTCACAGGAGCCCAATAAGTCCCTATTAAAAATGATTACCGTTTCACAAATATCCAAGCACATACGGACATATATCAAGCGTGGAGCTACATGCCAGGAGAAAATGTTTTTTAAACAAACTGTAATTTGGAGATGGAGATGAACAATGCACTGAAAGAATATGTTCTTTTTTGCAATTACCCACTTGATTATAGATAGATCTTTTTTTTCTCTAAACGACAATGTACATCAAAATCTTCCACCAATCTCATTGTTAGCTTAAATCTATTGTGGCTACCAGCTGCCATTTGAACAGGTCTTGATGTGATAATACTATTTGCACAGTAGTGGCATGGTCTACAATATAGTTTAAATAACTTCACAATCCACTAAAATCTGCTCTTACCAGTATTACAGGAGTCGTCAAATTCATCACGAGTTTTAAATTTATTCTGTGATAATGGATTTACCCATTCGTGTAGTTGAATTCCCAGTTCCTTTACAAGAACCTGTATTGTAGCAGTCTTGCCGGTGCCTGCAGTACCCGTTAGCAGCAGAATGGAGCCATCCTTTTAGATAAAATGTAAACATATTCAATTAAGATTCATTTAGAAAACCACAAATGCTACTAAAGTTTAAAACACTCTGCTACTATAAGGAGAATTGCTTTATGTTTGATGTTTCAATGCTGATTGGAGGATGGCACAGCGGCAAAGCAGTCAGCACTGCTGCTGCATAATTCTGCAAGATAGATTCAATCCTATCCTCAGGTAATGTCTATGTAGAGTTTAAACATTTCCACTGTGTTTGCATTAGTTTTCCCCGGTGATCCTGTTTCTTTGCAGCAGATTAATTGGCTACTGTAAATTGCTCTTGATATAAGAGAGTGGCAGGAGAATGGATAGGAGGGAAGTTGAAAAAAGAGAAGGGGAGAGGGTAGGGGAGGGAGAAAAGGATAAAAGAAATAAGCAACGAAAATGGGGCTGGTGGGAATTCTCTGAAAGCCAGCATGGACTTGACGAACCTAATGGCCCACTTATATGCTGTAATAAAATATGACAGAGGACACTAATTGGTTGGAAGATAAGAGTTGGAACAGAGGCCTTGCTTTCTAATTGGAGGATGGTGCAATGTGCTGATCACATGGACGTACACAGGGTCCTCAACTTTTCGTATATTAATTAATTAGATGAGGGAAATCCCTTTGATATCCATGTTTACAGATGATGTGTAATGAAGAGGCATGGAACAGTGTATGGATAGGAGAAGCAAATAATAAAGGGATGTGCAGGTAATTCTGCTATAACATGTTTCCATAATGCTAATTGAATATGTTAACTGAGTGAGCAGTAACTGAGTGGGTCAAGAAGCATCTCTGAAAAACATGGATAGGCAATTGTTTGGGATCAGAATCTGAAGAAGGTTCCCGACCCGAAACTGTCCATATTCTCCAGAGATGCTGCCTAACCCACTGAGTTACTCCAGCATTCAGTGTCCTCTTTTGTAAACCAGCATCTGCAGTTCCTTATTTCTACTATTTTTATTAAGCAGGATGAATTGGTTATAACACAATTTTGATCGGGAACAAAGAGAATCACTTCAGTTAGTATAGAAACTAACAAGCAAACAAAAAGCTGCTATGGGTAAAAAAAATGTGGGAAAAAAAGAGACTGGTTTCATGTAACGATTTTATCTTAAAAAAAACCATCTGTTACTTTTACCATGGGTGGCCATTTGAAATTGACAAGCAATTGTTTCTATTGATACAAGTTTAGTTTGAAATATAGCATGGAAACAGGCACAATCGTCTCACCGAGTCCATGCCAACCATCGATCACACATTCGCTTTAGCTCTATAATATCCCATTTTCATATCCTTTCCCTACACGCCGAGGGCTATTTACACAGGCCAATTAACTTACAAACCTGCACATCTTTGGGGCGAGTCGGTCACCCAGTCTCACAGGGAAAATATGCAAACTCCACATATGACAGCACCCGAGGTCAGGATCAAACCTGCGTCGCTGATGCCGTGAAGCAGCAGCTCTACCAGATGCACCACTGAGCCACCCACAATGCACATTTGCACAAAGATACTCTATTAAACAATAAACATGCACCCTTTGCATTTTTAGCTTGAATAACAAAAATAAACTAATGGCAATTTAAAAGAGCTTTGTTTTTGAAAATCCTGCAGGAAAAATAACCTTGCTATGGCAAAACTTCCTAGTCCGACCTCCCCTTTCCCCCATTGACAATTGTTTTCTATAATGTGATTTAATATAACACGAAGTTTCTGCAGAACACAACTATCATGTTACAGAAAAACTACTTGGAATTGATTTGTCAAAATGATGTCATATGGCAATCAACATCTAGATAAAGGCGGGAGACCAGGTCTGCAAAAGCAAAGGGGTTTAGATATACACTGATGACAGTGCAGAGAGAAAGAAATAATCAGAAATGGATGTTGGCTTTTATTTCAACAACTTGAGATTTAAAAAAAACAGAAGCAATGCAACAGCACAAATTCATGGATACTAGATTTCACTTTAGAAATTGAATCCCAGGAAGAAGTTGGAAAGGTGACTTCTGAGTTCAGCTAACTTGATTTGTATTCCCCGAGTTTAGAAGGTTGATAGGTAACGTAATCAATGGACTCATCCATGCCTTCATCTCCTCCCGACTGGACTACTGCAACTCACTTCTCCTTGGCATCAGCTCCACCTTCGTCAACCAACTTCAACTGGTCCAGAACGCAGCCACCCGACTCATCACCCACACCAAATCCTGGCATCACATCACTCCAGTCCTCAAACAACTTCACTGGCTTCCCGTCTCCCACCGGATCACCTACAAAATCCTAGTCCTCACCTACAAAGCCCTCCACCATCTGCCCCCCCCATAACTCACTGACCTCCTCTCCCCCTACCAACCCTCACGGTCCCTCAGATCCACATCAGCCGGTCTCCGCTCCATCCACGTCCAACCTCCGCAGTTTTGGGCACAGAGCCTTCTCCAGGGTTGCTCCCAGGCTCTGGAACTCCCTCCCCCAACTGATCTGCAATTCCGTGTCCCTCACCATCTTCCAGTCCCGCCTCAAGACCCATCTCTTCACCTCTGCCTATCCTTAGCCCCATGTCCCCCTTCCTTTTCATCTGTGCTTGAATTGCCTCATATTGTGTTTTGAATTGAATTCTGTCTTTAATTTGTGTACTAGTCATGTCTCTACTATTTATTTCATTCCCCTTACATGTTTTTCCTCTACTTGCTAAATTTTTGTAAGGTGTCCTTGAGACTCTTGAAAGGCGCCCATAAATAAAATTTATTATTATTATTTGAAATAATAGTATGGTTTACAAAAATGGGTACTAAGAAACAAGAATCAGCTGCGGTGTTTCCAATTGTCAAGCAGCTTGTTATCTCACTGCTAAAACTCATTCAACAAAGATAGCCAGCCAGGGAAACACAGGGGGATTACATCTCCTACAGAGCACCATAATTATACCTAATAACTACATTTAAAAACTTGTGATGTTGTGTAAGTTCAGAAGAACAGTTGAAATTGATTGAAGTTGGAATCTGGTTGGCGAAAATATAGATCTGTATAGGGTGGTTGTCAAACGGGGAATTTAACCATGTAATATTGTAAAGTCGTGGAGAATTGAAGTACAGATAATATTTTTGGACAATAAATAGGTCAATTTTTACTTGGCAAGGTTTCACAAACATCGAAAGCAATAATAGTGGAGATAAATTGGGTAATCCCACATTCAATCATGCCAGATAATTGCACTTCTGAAAACGATACAAGACATATTAGGCACATAACTGGTATGTAATTTTTTTCCACCCATTGTCTTATACTAGAGAAATTACAGTTATTGGGAGAAATTGCAGCAATTACTGTCATTAATTCTGTTTACTATGCTCTTTAAATAAAATTCTTGTTTTCTGAGTAAATTCACTTTGTTTGATATGCAGTTGACCAGTGGCCTCCAAACGTTTCAGCATGAGGGCCACATTATATATTGGGAAGAATTTTTGCAGGCCGTAGGAACAAATAAAGAAATGTGCTGTACGGACTGGATCTTAGAGGGAATATTCCAGTTCCGATGCGCAAACAGGGGTAGTGGATAGACAAGGTAGCCGATGGTGTCCGCGAGCTTGGAATGGACTTTTGGTCACTCGCCTTTTCTCTGAATCGGAGATAGAGATGGCGAGAAAGCGAAGGGAAGAGTCGGGGCTCGAGCAGAGAAAAGTGGGAGCTGGCAGTGAGGGAGATGAAGCATTAAAGCGGTGAACAAGAGCAGGAAGCAGGCCCGAAACAGACATGATGTACCTGAGAGTGAGAGGCGAGGGAAGGGTCAGGCGGCGACTGAAACAAGTAATTATCTATGTATTCTACTGGGAGAGAGCCTGAACACTATGGGCTCCTACCTGGCACTGGGAATCCGGTTTGAACCCATTCTTCCAAAGATCCGTTCCCAAGAAAACAAATCTGTTGTGTGGAGAGCAAACGCTGCAAACATGCTACAAATTCTCTGAGTCGCTAGACTTGAGGACCCGGGGTAGCTCAGAGCTTGCTGTGGGCCGGATAAAATCTCGTGGTGGGCTGGATGTGTCCAGCGGGCCATATTTTGGAGACACCTCCACAGACTATAAAGGTTCAAATGTATTTTATTGTCACGTGTACCAATTAAGGTACAGTGAAAATCGAATAAGCCAGCTATACATTGCCTCCAAATCACCAGCTGATCATGTTGTCACCAGACACTGAAATGATTGAAAGAGAAATACTGAATTCAATGCTGGGGAAATCACCTTGTTCTTTTCTGAACAGCAATGAGAGAAATTCCTCAACTCAAGATAGAAATTCAGCGCAGATTATTTCCTCAAGATTTACATGACATGACTTCTAGTTCAGAGGAAAGTTGTTACTGTTGTGTCAGAAAACTGAGACATGATAATGAAAAGACAAAGGTTAATGAGATAAGGAGAGAAGAGGCATGAAATGTAAGGCTAGAAGGAGGAATATCCTGAACCTATTCTAGCATTAACATCATGATAAAATGAAACCAAAATGAAAGTAGTGACTCACTTGCTGATGACATCTCTTTGTTGTATGGGCCTTAAGCCAATTATCAACCTCTTCAATTTTCTTTTTGTGAACTGCAAGTTCACTCTGAAAATGGAGGAATCAGAAAAACACAGAAAACCATCATGCTTCATTTTCATGGTTAGACCTGTAGCTTTTTCAGTAACGTTTATGATATAAAGTTTGAATTAGAAATAGTTAAGCAAATCCCTTTTCAGCATTTGAAATTTTATGGCAAATTCAATTAACACGAAAAAGAAACAATACTGTAGTGGTACGTAGTGGTTAGGCCACTCTTGCTATGCGAACCCTCGGCAGCCGGGGGTAGGGTCAAGGGGTATGGGGGTGTGCCCTAGTATATAAGAACCGACCTTCCCTCTCTCGCTCTCTTCCTTTCTCTTCATGAGAGTGTCCTGCCACTTCAGCAGGAGCTCAGCTCGAGCCCACGAGGCAACAGCCTCTCAGCAGCAACAATGACTATTATGTTAGAGTGCTAAACGTGCATGTATAATCTTACGTACAACGCCTGAATAAAGAAATAATTTATTCACGACGTTTGTGCCTCTACAATACCATGTATTTCAAAATCATTTGTGGTGGATAAAATTAAAGTTAATGCTAACTAAAATTTAATAAATAAAATCGAGTTAGTCAAAACTGTGAATTACTACCATATTTGGTGAAAATATATGTATTGACGGCACATTATGTGTTTATCTCTCACTTTCTCATTTAAAGTCATAGTGATACAGTGTGGAAACAGGCCCTTCGGCCCTACTTGCTCAACAATGTCCAAGCTACACTAGTCCCACTTGATGCGCTTGGTCCATATCCCTCCAAACCCATCCTATCCATGAACCTGTCTAACCGTTTCTTAAACAATGGGATAGTCCCAGCCTAAACTACCTCTTCAGGCAGCTTGTTCCATACACCTACCACCCTTTGCATGAAAAAGTTGCCCTCGGATTCCTATGGAATCTTTTCCCCTTCACCTTGAACCCATGTCCTCTGGTCCTCGATTCCCCTACGCTGTGCATCTAGCCGATCTATTCCTGGCATTAATTCACTTGCCTTGTTGCAATACATTCAGAGAAACAGTCTTCAATTTTCAGTTTACTATTGTTCTACGCACTATATTTAATAGTAGGTATAATCTTGTTTGTATCTACTGCTTTTTCCTCACAGATTATAGCTATCATTACTCATTTTGCAAATCTCCCCTGTCACTTTGTCCTTAATCCCAAATTCTCAAAATTTCTTCAGAACTTTTCTTCAGAACACTCAACTATTAGATTAAAGCTTTATGCAATGGACAAGATCAATTTGCTTTATGATGATATGATAACATGATGAGATTTTCAAATGTATTATCTAGAACAGTGCCTGACTGTCTACCATTGAAATGTCAATCAGGTACCTTTCAGAAATTAGGCAGTTACATCAAATGTAAATGACAGATAAGGATCATAATTCTCAAAAAATTAGGATCTCAATGTTACAATGCATGTCTTCTTGGGTTACATAACTATCTTTAGACTTAAATAGTGAAAACAAAGAGCTAATCTTGCAGATATTTGTTTGGTAAATGAAAAATCTGGTACCATTTACCCAAGAGAACATCAAGAGCGTATTTAATGAAGGAAAACCTTCACAGGGGCCATAATACAAAGTTTGAATCAGAGCAACATAAGGACATATCACATCAAATGACTAAGACTGTCGATCAGATGTTAAGCTTTGATAAAAGAGAAAGAACATCAGAAAATAGAGCATTTTAGGTAAGGTGTTCTAAAGATATCAGTCTTGATAGCTGAAGGCAAGACAGATAAATGTTTGCATCCAGGGATGCTCAAGGATACAAAATTAGGAAAACCAGACTTTTCCGTGTATTGCAGAACTGGAAGAGGTTACACAAATTAGAACCAATGAAGCCATACACGGATCTGAAAGTAAAATAATCCACAAATCACCACCAAAAAATCTGAGATGTGGAATAAAAATTCACTATTATGGAATTCATGTGGGAAATGTAAATAAATAAGCACCAAATGTATTTAGAGAATTGACCTAATTTATCAAGGACAACACTTGCAGCTACTGATTCACAATCAGCAGGGTTTGCTTTGGAGACTGACGAGGCAACTTCTTCCGATGATACCGGTAGAATTATTGCAGGCTGCCGGTTCGCAGAGGGGATCCACCTGTGAGATTTGCTTTGGAAACTGATAAGGCAATCTCATCTATTGATAATCTATTTAACGATATTTTATCGAGTTAATTAAAACAACAAATTCCCTTGTCTGTACACTGTGCACTCATGGGGACGAGAAAAAGTTTCCGTAGGAATGTATTTCAACTTAAAATATGGGATTCAATGCGGGGGGAAAAAAAATGGTTTACATTAAGAGAAACTGCCATATGGGTGGCTTTCTAAGAAACTAACCTAACCATAATACAGGTTACACTCTAATGAAAGTCATAAAAGTGCAGGAATGGTGAAACTAAGACTAGAGGTATGTTAGGACATGTTTAAAAAAAAAAAAAAATGTATGTTGGGTGAAAGGAGGGAGGACAGTAAAGTAAGGAGTATACTGCAATAGTAAATAAAGCTTAGACCCATATGTATAGCCACAGAACGACTTTTTTCTAAGTAGGAATCATAGACAGAAAGAATGGAAATTTGTTTTCAAATCTATGGATGTGGACCACAACAGATGATGAAATGTATTACATATTATGCTCTTACCTGTGACTGAGGTCTATATTCATCCACCCAGGAATCACTATGATTTGAAGGTGAGTTTTGCCGATGGCGACCCAAAATCTGGTCTGTATAAGCTCCCCGAATTCTTTTATGACTCCTTGTGCTGTTCAAGTTCTTGGGCTGAAAAGTCTTTTCTCGTTTTGTACAAAGTATTTTCTGGTTCTCACCACTTGACTTTGAATAACCAGACAGTTCACTGTCTAAAACCATTGGTAAAGTAGATTTGCTGACACAATCAAAAGATGGATTCACCCACTCCGTCACCTGAAAAATCAATTTAACACAATGTTTTTTATCACATGCCAACCTGAAGGAATTCTCCAATAAGACTTTTTGTCATCTCTCCATTATTTTGTATAAGTGTTAAATATATCATGCAAAAGTATCCAGCTTGTAATAAATTAGATACAGCAGTCTTATACCCTTAAATCAGAAGCACTTGCAAGCTGAGTGACTGATTTCTACTTGATGGAAGAACAAGGACGAGTTGCACCCTGGCATCCCTCTTCTCTCCTCTCTTATCAGGCAAAAGGCATAGAAATGTGAAAACGGACACCTCCAGATTCAGGGACAATTTTGTCCCAGCTGGTATCAGGCAACTGAATCATCCTACCACAACCAGAGAGTAATGCTGAACTACTATCTACCTTATTGATGACCCTCGGACTATCCTTGCTCAGACTTTGCTAGCTTTACCTTCCACTAAACGTCATTTCCTTGTCATGTATCTATACACTGTAAATGGCTCGATTGTAATCATGTTTTGTCTTTGTGCTCACTGGTTAGCATGCAACAAAAGCTTTTCACTGTACCTTGGTACACGTGACAATAAACTAAAGTACAACCTTAGCCCGAGATTTATTTTCTGCATACCAAAATCTTTCTGATAACGTAAAACAGCAAGTTGTGTGACCGCACAAATGAGAGACAAAATAATATCTTGTATTGTGAATCAGGTACTGTATCTAAGACACGATGCAAAAAACGTAGTCTCAAAATATTGGTGCAAAATACTTTTACCTTAGCAGAAACAACCTTTCTGCTGAGAGAAGATTTTGACATCATCAACTCTGCCGGTAGTCATAAGTGGGCTATGGTCCGCACCTTCAACAATAAAGTCACTTTGAAAGTTCTGCTTTAGGAAAGAAAGAAGATGCCAATTTAGTTTCATATGCAGTTTTAAAATTCATCATTAAGTTCAACAAATACAGATCATGATTCTGTTGCAGTACTCTCATTTACATTTCTTCTGAAACCCATTTTTTGGATTCATCCTAACACCATGAACTGACAAAGTCCCTCATCGTAGGCTGATCCGAAAGATTAAGATACAGCGTCTTTGTTGGTTGGATTCAAAATTGGCATGGCTATATTAAAGAAAGGGCAGTGATGATTTCATGATTGTAAGTAAGGAATAAGAATTATAGAAGGTTTAAAGTTTGGGTATTTAAGAGATTACGTGGAAAAGTAATGATGATGATAATTTTTTATGATGAAATTTTGGTTGTTTTTTTTTGGGCTTGACTGGTTACGTTTTTTTTTTTTCTATGTAGGTTAAGATTTTTGGCTATATTAAGGGGCAATGGCATGATATTGTCTAGGACAGCTTAATTTGGGGGCTGAGCTCAATGTACAATTCCAACGGCGGAAGTCAATAATATTCGGGCCACCTTAGGTGGCAACGAGAATTTAAGGTATCCCATTTTTGATACCTTAAAATCACTCTTTTTTTTTAAATTATAATTCACTGTTATATGGTTTACTTAATAATAGTATTCTGTTTTTTCTATGTATTTTTCAACGCACTTCTTTTTTCTTCCTATGGAGGTTCAATAGACTGAGGAGATGTAAAATAACGTTAATAGGGGACGGTTACCCCACACCCAAAACCTCAAGGTATTTAACCACACCACATGAATTAAAACTAGCAAAACTAATTAAGAATGCAAGACATTAGGGGAAAAAGGAATGAAGGAATCACATTTTGTAGTTGGAACATTAGGGGTGCGAACGATCCAATTAAAAGGGGTAAGATTATGGCTCAATTAAAATCTTTAAAGGTGGATATTGCGTTTTTACAAGAAACGCATGTGAAATTACAAACACAGATGAGACTAAAAGTAAATTGGATAGGCCAAACTTATTATTCGTCATTTACTTCTAAAGCTAGAGGTACGGCTATTATTATTCGGAAAGGTATACCATTTATATCAAAGAACACTATATCGGTTAAGGAAGGAAGGTACACTATAGTGGCAGGAGAAATTTATTCTACACCACTGACACTGATAAATATTTATGCACCAAATTTTGATAACCCCCAATCTTTTAAGAAAATTACAGATACAGGCTCGAAGGGCCGAATGGCCTACTACTGCACCTAATTTCTATGTTTCTATGTTTCTATAATATTATGGAATGCATGCTTAGGATATGCAAGAGTCTTTTTACAAATATGGAAATTTAAATATTAGAGGGCATCGCTTTAAAGTGAGACGGGAAAGGTTTAAAGGTGATGCACAGGACAATTGTTTATCTCCCACAGAAAGTTGTACGTGCCAGGCAGCTGGGATTAGTTAGTTTAGCATCATGGTTGGCGCAGACCTTGTGGAATGAAGGGCCGGTTCCTGTGCTATTCTACTCTCAATTAAAACCCATTTTTACTTTGCACAATTATTCTTATTATATTCTAATTTCTTTGACAATAGGACAATCATTCTCAGAGTCAGCAATTGTTTTCTTTTCACATCATTTATTTCCATTGAAGTGACTAACTATATTAATTTGCAGAACCAACATGCTCTAAAAAGTAGCTTTATGGACGTTGCAACAAAATGCATTCTCAAAATATTGCTGTAAAACCGTTACCATAGCAGAAACAACCTTTCTACTTAGAAAAGATCTTGACATTATGAACTGCCAACAGAAGAAATTAGAAAAAAAGCATTAGAAATCAAACATGTTGTAAATTGCAGAGATGGTCAAGAACAAAGGGAATGTCAGTGAGGGAGCCCAGGTGAAGAGAGAATGAATGACACAAATCAGTAAGAGTGCTGGCTGGGAGCCGATTGGGATGAATGAATGCTCATTGCAGATGATTTATATGGAGGGAATGTAGATAGAGGAAGATGTACGAAAACTGAGGGAAGATGGAAAAATAAATCAAAGGCAATGATGACACTCTAAAATTCAAACCCCAGGAGATGCAGGACATCTGAAATAAGAAAAGTAAAGTGCTAGAAATGACAGATCAGGCCTCATCATCAGAAAACAAAACGGAGTTGGTGTTTGAAGTCAATGGACCGTCATCAGAACTGCCCAACTCGGAAGGGCCAGTTGGATGAAACTATCGATTCAATAACAGGTTGTCATATACGAGATAGACACAAAATGCTGGAGCAACTCAGCGGTACAGACAAGCAGCATCACTGGAGAGAAGGAATGGGTAACGTTTTTAGTCGAGACCTACTTCACACTGAGAGTCAGGGGAAAGGAGATGCTGATTCTCGGGTTTCTTGGAACAAGTTAAAGGACCAAAGACAGAGAAAAGTCGAAGATAAGAGAAAAAGCTGGAGTAACTTTGCGGGACCGCCAGCATTTTTCACCCATTCCTTCTCTCCACAGATGCTGTAGGTCTGTCCCGTTGAGTTACTCCAGCATTTCGTGACTATCATCGGTTTAAACCAGCATCTGTAGTTTCTTCCTACACAGAGAAAAGTCTCTGGTTTTATTTGAGATTTCCAACAGCTGTAATTAGGTGTTTTCCTTTTGCTTTTCGAATGCTGCGGATAATTTAACATCACAGGTGTGGGTGCAAATAAACTGCAGGGAGACGGTGAGAGGGCGGAGCTGGGTCTAGACTTGCCGCTGATGGTGGCGGAACGACGGGCACCGGAGAGGGCACAGAGTCCTGCAACGACTCGAGCAACATCCATACACACCTGAGCATCCGCCAGACGCCGTCCTCAGAGACACGACCCCGGCCCCAGAGACACGACCCCGGCCCCAGAGACACGACCCCGGCCCCAGACACGACCCCGGCCCCAGAGACACGACCCCGGCCCCAGAGACACAACTCCAGCTCCGGCCCCGGTTTAACACTAAACAACACACCCCCCTCGACAGGGTCCTCCCTTACCCCCCGGCGCCTGCTCACACGCCGTCTTTTAGCTGCCCAGAGTTTTGCCCGTGGTTATTCAGCGACCATATCAGCGGGAGCGAGGCCGTTGTTTCCCGGTAGAACGAAGATCAAGTGGATGGGAGTGAAGATTGTCGGGGGGTAGGATGTTTTGATGAGTTGGAGTGGTCAGGCGGGCCGGGCCGGGCCAGGCCGTGACGTAGAGGGAGAGGCGACTGGGAGTGAGGGAGGGCCCCGGGACCTGCGACTCGTGTCGGCGACATGGAGAATCGGCCGAATGTTCTGCTGACAGGTGGGAGCGCGGCCGCCCCCCCATATCACCCCCATCATCCCCCCCATCGCCCCCCCCCCATATCACCCCCATCACCCCCCCCCCCCATATATCACCCCCATCGCCCCCCCCCCCTATCATCCCCATCGCCCCCCCATCACCCCCCCCCCCCCCCCCCCCCATCCATCCCCCCATCGCCCATCACCCCCCCCCCCCCCATAATCATGTATTGTATTCTTGTATTCAAATTTTATTGTCGTTGCCTCACTTTGAGACAACGAAATGAATTTCCCGTACAGCAGTATCGTTAAAAAAAATCACAAGAAAAATAATAAAAATAAATAATAAAAATAAATAATAAAAATATAAAATCATCCCCCCCCGTACTTTAGTCATGGAGTGTGGAAACAGGCCCTTCGGCCCAACGTGCCCACACCGGACAACATCTCCCAGTTACACTAGTCCCACTTGCCTGCACTTGGTCCATATCCCTCCAAATGATGGGATAGTCCCAGCCTCAACTACCTCCTCTGGCAGCTTGTTCCATACACCCACTACCCTCCGTGTGAAAAAAGGTACCCCTCAGATTCCTGTTAACAGGGCTGCCAACATTGGGTGAGAGTTGGGAGTGAGAAATTGCGAGAGACCAAGCCGGTGGGAGCGTAGCAACGAGGGGAGTGTGCTGGGGTGGGGGGAAGAAGGTGTGGGGGAGAGGGAGAGGGTGTGGGGGGGAGGGGAGTGTCCTCCCTCCCATTGGTACGGAGCTTTTGCATTTTTCAGCTTGAAATTGTGCAGTCTGATGCATTCTGTAGCAAGTCTTTTAACCTACACTTGAATGCAATATTTATGCTTTATATTGGATTAGCTATGAATAAGGTTAGGCTAAATTACATTCCTAATTACATTCCAGAGTAGAGCCAGGCTCTGATCAACAGGTGCAGCACATGAATGATCTTAGTATATTCATGTATGGTAATCAGATTATAATCAAACACTTGGCCCATGTTGACCAACCTGGGTCTCACTGCACACCTGGTACTACGCATGACCCTGACTCCAGTTGCATACCTTCTCTCATTCCTGACCCTGAGTCCAGCCTTACACCTGGCCCCCCATTCTACCATGATCATAGCTGCTTAGGTTCCCAGTGCTGAACACTCCCATTGTCCCAGCTTTGACTGCACACCTTGACTCTGGATGCACACTTGACCTTGCTCCTAGCCCCTCTGCACTGACAATATATCTGGCCCACACATAAAGCCCCATATCTGACTCTATTACGTTCAAGTCCCCAGGTGCTTATCTAATGTGGTAATCTTTTATGGGGCACTTCACAGACCAAATTTTGTATAACAATTTTGTATAAAATTTGTTACATCCATTGGCTTCCTTGTTATCTAACATGCTAGTTACTTTGAGAAAGAAGTCGTCAATTGGTTGAACACAATTTCTCATCCATAAAATTATACCCACTCAGCTGTATGAGTATTCTACCATTTCCTTCATTTTCCTAAGAAACTTATACATACATACAAGTTATTTTCACCCCCAATACTTTCAGTATTTTGCTGTCTTCCTCTCAGCTGGAACATTTTCGAAATGTAAAGTCCAATAACTATATATTTAAGCAATATTATTCTATTAAATGTGATCTTGAGAGCACATAATATTTTATGTGGTATTCATAACACTACACAACTTTGTTTTGATTGTACCTACCAACATGCATACATTATTATATTACAGTTAATATGTACCGAGGGCAAATTTTTGTTCCAATGCTCCCCATTCCCAATTGCATATGGATTGAAGTGATTGAAATCCAAATGATGTTTCAATTGCATCAGAAAAATAAAACTTCCGGAATGGATGATATTCATTACATGATTGGTTGGAGTCAGTATCAGCAAAATTACTGTATTAAACTTTGAATCTTCAGATGTCCTGGTTCAATAATAATAATAACCTCCTCATACATTCCCCTGCAAGTATCTCTGTCACTCCTTTAAAGTATATCCCTTCTTTGAACAAGCTCTTAAACATTGCATCGGAATCAATTTCCATCTGATTACATTCCTTGAGGATGTTCATCTACGTGTTCAATTAATAATACAACGAGATTGGGGACATTTCTATTCAACCTGTCAAAGGAATTTGTGGATGTGTGGGGGGGGGGGGTTAGAAATAGTCAGTGAGGTAAACAAACATAATAGTTGAGTGGCAAATGACAATAGTGCTACCTTCCCAATATTTAACTGAAGGAAATAATGGGTTATCGGGGCTGTATGTTGTGACAGTCACACCTTGCATGTTATTTTAATATTACACATATTCCATCCCCCTGGATATTCCAAATTAATAGGTTTTGGCAACAAATTAAAAATCAGGCTAATTACAAATCAATAACATTAGCCAACTCCAAAACACGAAGCGCTGAGCATTGGGGTCCAGACACCATGGACAACTGGCCTCAGTTCCCCGCTCAAATCTGGCAGTGCTCTCTGTCTGAACCAGGGACCACGGAGTGTTTTTGAAAGTGGTGAGGCTGAGC
This sequence comes from Leucoraja erinaceus, assembly GCF_028641065.1. Lineage (NCBI taxonomy): Eukaryota > Metazoa > Chordata > Chondrichthyes > Rajiformes > Rajidae > Leucoraja > Leucoraja erinaceus. Next base: position 1,334,291 of record NC_073379.1, on the reverse strand, counting down.
GATCACTGATCACTGGCCTTGGGGGTACTTGGCGAGGGAGTGGAGCAACTGAGTGGGGTTGGGACTTTTCAAATTTGATGTATTAAAATCATGTTTTAGTGCATTGTAGAAGTATGATTTCAATGTTTTTGTTTAAAGTATTTTTAAGAGGTAACTTTTTAAGGGGTAACTTTTTCCACACAAAGGGTGGTGGGTGTATGGAACAAGCTGCCAGAGGCGGTAGTTGAGGCAGGGACTATCCCAACATTTAAGAAACAGTTAGACTGATACATGGATAGGACAGGTTTGGAAGTATATGGACCAAAAGCAATTAGTGTAGCTGGGACATGTTGGCGGATGTGGACAAGTTGCGCCGAAGGGCCTGTTTTCACACTGTATCACTCTATGACTACATTATACCTCCACCATGCATGAATGCTTCAAAATCAAGTGGTCTAGTTTTATTGCCATATACTCAAGCATAGAAACATAGAAAATAGGTGCAGGAATATGCCATTCGGCTCTTCGAGCCAGCACTGCCATTCAATATGTCATGGCTGTTCATCTAAAATCAGTACCTCTTTCCTGTTTTTCCCCATATCCCTTGATTTCGCTAGCCCCGAAAGTTAAATGTAACTCTCTGTTGAAAAGATCCAATGAATTGGCCTCCACTGCCTTCTGTGGCAGAGAATTCCACAGATTCACAATTTTCTGGATGAAGAAAGTTTGTCCTCATCTCAGTCTTAAATGGCCTACCCCTTATTCTTAAACTGTATGACCCCTGATTCTGAACTCCCCCAACATCGGAAACATTTTTCATTCAGTTACAGTAAGTGAGAATCTAGCAGGAAAGCAGGATGCTTTCTCCAACCACCCCCATTTGAAGGCCACTATCTTCCACCATTTCTACCCAGTGCTTGGTACTTACTTCCAGCAGCCACTGGTTGTCCTCCAGGATGCACCGAGCCGCAGTCTGATCCATGCCGGTCACCTTGGCGAATTCGGCACAGAGACTTTCACGGCAGCAGCGCAACGCCTCCGACGGCCCGGGACTCTTGCACCGAGGCTGCTCCATGGCCGGAGCTGCAGCGAGCGACTCGCCAGCCCCGCAGACACTCGCCAGCCCGGCAAACACTCGCCAGCCTGGCAAACACTGGCCAGAACCTGCTCCCCGTCCGCATCTGTCCCCGCCACTGCTTCTGCTTCCATCCCTCCTTCAGCCCCAGCTCTCCAACACCCACAGCCCATGCAGTTGATATGAGTTTTGAAATTTTCGTTGATCACAGAATTTCTCATGGCAGAGCGTGAGAAATTTGTGATCAGTGTGAAAGCGAGAGAATTTGGCTAAATGCGTGATTCTCACACTCAATGTGTGAGAGTTGGCAGCCCTGTGTTAAATCGTTTTCCCCTTCACCTTGAACCTATGTCCTCTGATCCTTGATTCCCAAACACTGGGCAAGAGTCTCTGTGAATCAACCCAATCTATGCCTCATGATAATCATGAAGCAAAAAATATCATGTTTTTCTCAAGTTTATTGACAATGCAAAGAAAAACTGTAATCAAACTGCTTGTTCAAAACTGAAGCAAATAAAGGCAAACAGAAGAACTAACCTTGGAGGTGAGAGAGAGAGAGAGAGAGAGAAAGAGAAAGAGGGAGAGAGAGAAAACAAAACACATAAACTTTACAAAAACTAACAAAATCATACATAAATAAACTTTTCATAAACTAACAAAAATAAACAAAAACATAGCTAATTTAAAAAAATTCATATAATATCCCTAAATGATGGGTAAAAATTACTAAATAACGTGGGTGAATGAGGGACTGTACCTGTACGGCAGGAAGCACAGACAGAACTGATGGAGACCGTGCATGTGTCTGTACTCGAGTGAGTCGCTTAATGATACACAAATCCATCACGTACAGCTCCTGTCCACTGACCACTTTTGCACTGGCGCCGTATAGACGTCGCTAAATATGACGTTGTAGTGGGACGCGAAGCGGTTCGGCGAAGAACGAGGCGGGACACGGAGTTTGTCCAAACCAATGATTCTTTAATACTATTCTAACGACTCCCTACAAACCACCCCGGTGCGCCAGCGATCCCAACTTTATATACTCCCCAGGGGAGCCCGTGACCAGCCCATAACCTCCACCTCCCGTCACCGAGACACGTGACCCCCTTCAGAGCCGAAGGTTTGTACTGCATGTGGCTCACCAACAGGGGCCGCCACGATGTCGTTAAATATGCTAAATTGACATCGCTAAATATGCTGTGCCTGTATAATAAAATTACAGATATGAAATTAAACACAAAAAATGACCCAAAAATGCATTTACATATATGATTAGCCTATTTCTCACTATTTCTCCCGGAACCCCTAGTGCCCTCTCGCGGAACCCTAGTGTTCCGGGGAACCCCGGTTGAGAAACGCTGGTCTACTCTATCTATATCTCTCATAATGTTATATATTTCTATCAGGTCTCCCCTCAACTTCCACACTCCATCTGCTTCCACCACCACAACTGGCAGTGTGTTCCAGGCACTCACCTGGTATGGTACCTTAACAACATGGTTAACATTCTGAAAATTGACACCATGCTGAAGGAAACATTAGCACATATGAGACAATGATTTTGGTGATAGTCTTCAGATAGATAAGTCATGGGAACATTTAAGTGGAAGGATGTTTCTGAGACTCAGGGAGAACAGAAACCATGGAGATGGTAGTTAAGAGGAGGACACAAGGAACTGCAGATGTTGGAATCTTGAGCAAAACAAAGATGAAGTCAACGGGCCAGATAACGTCTTGTTCAGATTGAAGAAGGGTCCTGTCTTGAAATGCCGTCTGTCTGTTGCCTCCACAGATGTTGATTGATCCATTGAGTTCCTCTAGTGCTCTGTGAGATGAAAATTTAAATGTCCAGGACCCAAAGTGACTTAAAAAAACAGTGATTTATGTTAAACACATTACTACGTAGCGCTATTAATATATTAATGTTAACTGGGGCGGCACAGTGGTGCAACAGGTAGAGTTGCTGCCTCACGGTGCCAAAGGTCTGAGTTTGTTCCTGACCTCGGGTGCTGTGTGTTTGGAGTTTGCACGCGTGTTTCCTCTGTGTACTGCGGTTTCCTCCCATATCCCAAAGATGAGTGAGCTTGTTGGTTAGTTGGCCGCTGTAAATTGTATGTTGGGAGTGGATGAGAAAGTGGGATAATATAGAACTGTTGTGAACGGTTGAATATTGGTCAATGTAGACTCAGTGGGCTGAAGGGCCTGTTTCCATGCTGTCTCTCTAAACTAACCTAAGCGAAACTGAGAGATTTTTCTGTGCAATTGTCATATAATTTCAGGCATGCAGAATTTACAACACCACAAAGTGCTTTAATCTGCAGACATGTTGCAGTGTTTCACCAGTATGCATTTGTAATTGTCATACTAGGAATGTCGTTTTTGGGTGCGTTGTCTTTTTTGTTCAAAGCAGGTTTGATGGTGACTCATTCGTATTAGAACCAAGGTTGGAGTTGACAGGACATTAGTGTGCGATTAATTAGCATAAGGTGGAGCCATGGTGTGAAGATTGCAGGCAAAACATTGGGTTAGAAGATAAATTCCCAATTTCTGTTCAGTGCCTTTGTTTTACAGCTGTTAAATTGGTCCTTCTGCTCCTTTCCAAATGTGCTTCTGCCGGCTTTTTGTGGAGTAAATTCAGTATCTGCACACTGCATGGTACTTGTCTTTTCTCAGTGTATCTATAATTCTTCCATCAATAACATCAATGTATATTGCCTGTCCTCTACCTCTTTGGTAAGCAAAAATCGGGCCCTTCTTAAGACATCACTGTGGTGGACCAAATCATGAACAATGACAAGATGGAGTAAAGGAAGGAGATGGGGAACTTAGTGACATGGTGCCAGGACAATAACTTCCCCCTTAATATCAGCAATATGAAGGAGCTAGTTATTAACTTCAGGAAGCATGCCCCAATCACCCTCAATGGTGCAGAAATGAAAATGGTTGAGGGTTTCAAGTTCCTTGGCATTAATATTACCAATGATATGTCATGGACCAACCACATTAATGTGACCACCAAGAGCAGAATAAGGAAATTCTGCATGTCTCCAGTGATTCTTACAGATTTCTACAGATGCCCCCATATAAAGCATACTGGATGGTTGTATTACACTTTGGTTTCAGAACAGATTTGCCCAAGACCATCAAGAAATTGCAGTGAATAATTTAACCTATTAACATTCCTTTTGTCCTTACAGCTGATAACCCAGTCTAATTTTGTGCCATCTGCAAACTTGGAAGTATTGCACTGAATTTTCATTTAAGGCTTTAATATAAATAGTGTTGAGCTGAAAGCACAGTACTGAACCTTGTGGCATATTGTCATGAACTGACTTACAGTTAGATGAAGATCAAGTTATTCCTACTCAGACATTCCATCATTCCTTTATAGATGCCAATATGTTATTGCCAAACCATGCAAGCCCTTGTTTATTGTGACAGCCTTTCTGCAGATCGAGAGATAAACTACATCCACTACATCCTCCTTAACTACTTTGCTAGTTACATCATTAAAAACCTTGCTTTCTGTTACACTATCTCGATTCGTTAATCATACTATCTAATGGTTCAGCATTTTGTCAATACAGGTGCACAACCTTTTATCCGAAAGCCTTGGGACCAGACACTTGTCGGATTTCGGACATTTTCGGATTTCCGAATGGAAGATTTTTAGCGTAGATTAGGTAGGTAGCGCGGGCGGCTTGAAAAGTCTGGAGCAGCTGCCTCCTCCCCGGAGACCGGGAGAATCATTGCATAAATGTTAGTCAGTTAGTTTGGAGGGATTTTATGTGGTGGTGGTGGAGTAGGGGTGAAGGGGGAAACTTTAATTCTTAGTCCCCTACCTGGTCGGCGACTCCCAACCTCGCGGAGCTGGGGGCTCCGTCCAGCCTCGGGCGGCGCCGGTTGGAGCTCCGACCCCGGCAACTCTACCCCTGGCTGCGCGGGCTCCAAATCCAGCGACGCTCCGCGAATGTTGGGGAGTCGGCGGCCACAGCGCTCCGGAGCTTGCCGCACGGCGACCCGGTAAGGCATTGCCCGCTTCCCGCTGGTATCCCAGCGCTGCGACGCCGCCGACTCCCAACATACTCGGAGCCGGCCGCGGCCACGGGCCGCGCTGGATTTGGAGCGCCTCGCAGCCAGGGGTAGAGTTGCCGGGGGTCGGATCTACAACCGGCGCCGCCCGCAGCCCCACCGGCCACAGCGCTGCGGAGCTTACTGCACGGCGACCCGGTAAGGCATTGACCGCTCCCCGCCTCTCCGACCAGGTAGGGGACTAAGAATTAAAGTTTACCCCTTCACCCCCCCCCCCCCCCCCCCCTTCACATAAAAGCCCTCCAAACTAACTGACTAACATTTAAGCAATGATTTACAGATGTTTAAGCGTCTCCCGGTCTCCGGAGAGGAGGCAGCCGCTACAGTAGTACAGACCTGGGTTGACCGTGGGTCGTTTCGGGTCAAGTTTGGCGCCAAACGCGAGCTTTGGTGCGCAGACGACATCCTGGAAAAAATGGCCGGTTTTCGGAGTTTTTCGGTTTCCGGAACACCGGATAAAAGGTTGTGCTCCTGTAACTGACATCAAGCTAATTGATATTTGTTTTTCGATTTTCTCCCATATTCATATTATGTTTGGTACTTTCCAAGTTGCAGGAAATATTTCAGAATCTACTGAATTTTTATAGACCAACACAAAAACATTAACTAGATCAGTTAACATTAGTATCTTGGGGAACATGATATTAGTTCAAGTGCAAATGTAACATATTAAAATATATTTAATTTCAATTCTTTATCTTTTAGTGCAAGTAATTATTTTGAGATTCTCAAGTTATTGAACCTTTCTGCATGATTTCTGCTTCATTAATTGTGCCTTCATCATGAAGACATTTAATATTTGACTATTGTTTCAACCATTTATTCTTCATTATAATTCTTATGTCTTTATAGCATTTACTGTTGGTAATCTTTATTTAAGTAAGTTGTGGAAACTCATAAGGTTTTTTTTCCCTGCTAACATTCTGAAATTCTACCTTCTATCTTTTTTTTGACAACCCGTTACTTCCTTTGAAAAAAAACATCTTTTGCAGTGGTTTAGTGGTTTTGGAAGAGATAGTGGCAGGATCTGAGAAGTAACCACAAATAAAATGTCAAGCAGCATAAGATGATGAAGAAATAGATAAAGGGAAAATAAATGAATGAATTAATAATTTTATTGGTCAAGTATTCACATACAAGTACTTTGCCTTGGTTGTGAAAATGAGGGTAGTCTTAATAAGGAGCACAATTGCCATGTTTATTTTTGATAAATCGTGTTTGACAAATTTGCCCACATTTGTTGAGTATGTAACATGGAAAGTTGATGGAGGGGCAACTGTATTTAGATTTCAGAAAAGCAGTTGACAAACTGCTCCATATTAAGCTGGTGCATAAATTATACGTGCATGGTGTCGGAGTAAGTGTGTAATGGCAAATTTCCGACTCTTCCAGTGTCCAATTTTCCGTTGCCATTACTACACAGGTATGTAGGAGTGATCTTACGCAGACCAAATAGAACAGATTTTCCAGTCGTTATTTCCAGTTTAATTGGTTCTTTATTGAAGTAGTTGTACAAACAAACAGATGAACGTACCAGGCTTTCCTTATTCTGCATACAAGTTGTAGCTAGCCATTCTTCCCGGTCTGGTGAACAGTATGATCTCCCTCCCTGTGCCTGGTCTGCCACTCCCTGTCCACTATGCCCATATATATACACGCCCCTCTGTGCATCTAATGACCGCCCCCCAAGTGTCCAAAATAATATTGCAAGATATATCTAGACAAAATGATATAATATGCCAACAGTAGCTAGCCTTAACATAAATGGCTCCTACAAAGTGTGTTAAAATGGATTGGAAACTGCCTGCATTATAGGAAAACGTTTGAATAAATGGGCTCATTTCAGATTGGAACAAGGTAACTAGTGGAGTTAATACTTGGTCTGTTGTTGGCCAATATATATAATGACCCAGAGAGTGGTGGTGTTATTCTGGCAGGATTCTTATACCAGTGGTATTCTGCAGGGACGTGTGGAAAGACCTCTGTTGTTTGTGATATACATATACATATATATATATATATATAGGTTACACAAAAAAAAGCTGGAGAAACTCAGCGGGTGCAGCAGCATCTATGGAGCGAAGGAAATAGGCAACGTTTCGGGCCGAAACTCTTCTTCAGACTGATCGGGGGCGGGGGTGGGTGGGGACAAGAAAGGGAAAAGGAGGAGTAGCCAGAAGGCTGGGGGATGGGAGGAGACAGCAGGGGGCTAAGGAAGGGGAGGAGACAGCAAGGACTAACAAAATTGGGAGAATTCGATGTTCATGCCCCTGGGGTGCAGACTCCCCAAACGGAATATGAGGTGCTGTTCCTCCAATTTCCGGTGCTGCTCGCTGTGGCCATGGAGGAGACCCAGGACAGAGAGGTCGGAGGCGGAGTGGGAGGGGGAGTTGAAGTGCTGAGCCACCGGGAGGTCAGCTTGGTTATTGCGGACCGAGCGGAGGTGTTCGGCGAAACGATCGCCCAACCTCCGCTTGGTCTCACCGATATAGATCTGCTGACATCTAGAGCAGCGGACGCAATAGATGAGGTTGGAAGAGATGCAGGTAAACCTCTGTCGCACCTGGAACGATTGCTTGGGTCCTTGAACGGAGTCGAGGGGGGAGGTAAAGGGACAAGTGTTGCATCTCTTGCGGTTGCAAGGGAAAGTGCCTGGGGAGGGGGTGGACCGAGAGGGAAGGGAAGAATTGACAAGGGAGTTATGGAGGGAGCAGTCTTTGCGGAAGGCAGATATGGGGGGAGATGGGAAGATGTGGCGAGTTGTGGGGTCACGTTGGAGGTGGCGAAACTGACGGAGGATTACTTTTTGTATGTGACGGCTGGTGGGGTGAAAGGTGAGGACTAGGGGGACTCGGCCCTTGTTGCGAGTGCGGGGATGGGGAGAGAGAGCAGTGTTGCGGGGTATGGAAGAGACCCTGGTGCAAGCCTCATTTATGGTGGAGGAGGTGACAAGGGAGTTATGGAGGGAGTTATGTTAAACACTATATATATATATATATATATATATATATATATATATATATATATATATATATATATATATATAAATGATTTGGACACAAATGTAGATGGGCTGGTTAGTAACTTTGCAGACAACACCAACATTGGTGGAGTTGCGGACAGTGAGGAAGGCTGTCAAAGGATACAGCGGGAATTAGATATGGGCAGAGAAATGGCAGAGGGAGTTTAACCTGAGCAAGTGTGACATGTTGCGCTTTGGGAGGTCGAATGTAAGGATACGGTATACAGTTGATGTGCAGAGGGATCTTAGGGTTCAGGTCCATAGTTCCCTGAAAGTTGCACACGTCAATAGAGTTGTAAAGAAAATGTACGGAATGCCTGTCTTCATTGGTCAAGGCGTTGAATACAAGAGTGAGGAAGATGTTACAGTTAAATAAAGCTTTGGTTAGGCCGCATTTGGAGTATTGTGTGCAGTGTTGATCGCCCCATTACAGGAAGGATGTGGAGATTTTAGAGAAGAGGCATTTGAAATTGAGGTGTGTTGAAATTTCTTTTGGAGAGGATAGGGAATCTCTGGAATTCCCTGCCCAGGCAGGTGGTGGAAACTGACAATGAAATACTGTCAATATTTTTCAAAGACAGAAGAGTGTGTGACTTGGAGGAAAACCTGCAGGTGATGGTGTCCCCAAGTGCCTGCTATATTTGTCAGTAGAGAAAGCAGGTTTGGGAAAAGCCCCTCAAGTAATTGGTGTCCATTTTATATATGGTGTACATTGTAACCGTTTTATATCAGTGTTGAAAGGAATGAACATTTGGGATGGTTGATGTGATATCAGTTAATTTGACAGCTTTGCTCTGGTTAGTGTTGAATTTCTTTAAATTTGTGATGCAGCACCCGTTCAGGTAGCTGGGGAGTATTTCATCATGCTCCTAACATGCGTGAGTGAAGTCACATGCAACATGATAAACAGCCTCTGCTTTGCTCTTGTAGCCACGTTATTTACAAAGCTGGTCCTGTTGTGTTTCGGATCATTGAATGTTGAGGGTACAAAGTTAACGTTTCTCATGTTGGTGATGGTCATGGCCCAGTACTTTCAGGTGTAAACATTACCTGTTGCTTATCAACCCATGCCTGCATATTGACTCAGTCTTGCTTGCAGTAAGGGCTGTTTCATTCGGTGAGGATTTTTAATGGCTAAAGCATTATGGTTCCACTCAAAGGTGCATCTGTAGCATTTGGGAGATCAAGATGGGTAACAATTTGGGAAAGTGACACACTGGTCAACCTGAGGAGCACCTTCAGCAACAGACTGGTTCCACCAAGATGCAGCACAGAACGCCACCGGGGATCCTTTTTCCCTGTGGCTATCAAACTGTACAACTCCTCTAGACTGACAACCACCCTCCCACCCACCCACCCACCCCCAATCTTTGCACATTCTGAATCCTGGACTTCCCATTCATCACTTTAATTTCATGTATATTGCTGTGTTTTATGACTTTTGGCGGACCAATTTCACTCCTGGGATAAATAAAGTTATAACGTATCGTAAGTGACCACCGCAGGTAAAAGTGAGTGGGGTAAATGCATTAGGTGGTGAGATTGAGTAAACAGAAATATGATTGAATCTATTTTTTTAAATCAACCCTTTCATGTAGATTAATCTTTGCTTTTGTGGAAACTCCATTCATTTAGTTACATAAACACAGTAAATAGTATTTCTTAAGGAATATATTTGCTAATGCTCAATTTACGCAGGCACGTTTTAACAAAAGTTCACAACAGTGTTTATCTGTGTCGTGTTGGCAGGTACTCCAGGTGTTGGCAAAACCACCCTTGGTAAAGAGTTAGCTGGAAGAACTGGACTGACATATGTGAATGTGGGAGAACTGGCAAAAGAAGGTGAACATAGCTTTACATACTGTGTGAAAATATTAACCTGCAAATTACTGGAACAGATTTTTTAATGACCAGAGCATTTTATAACTAAGTTATCTGAATTTGGTATGCTTCATTTATTATGACATCTGATGGTAAACAGTTCTAAAAATCTAAACCTCTGATGAGGATTGGTAATCCTTAAAAACTGATGTTTTTAAAAAGGGATTGATATTGCAGAATATATACTTCCAATCTTGTTAAGCAAAATTTTGTATTTCATCTTTCAACTCATTTTTAGGAAATAAAGCTGTGTTCGAGAATATTGTTTATCATAAATGAATTTAGCTCTTTTAAAATGTTTGCTCTGCACTTAATTTTCAAACGTTGCAGAAAAGACTAAGAGCATCTGGACAGATTGCTTTTGATGTTTGTGTTTTAAAAAGTGACATATGTTTTTTTAAATATATAGAAAAGCCTATTTACTTACAGTAAGATGTCTGAAATCTGTAATTTCAGGATGCTGAATGGTAATTTAAGCACACAGTGATGAAATGTTGGTTCTGAAAAACGCAATTAATGCTGCAAGTGGATGTCTAATTTATTTCAGTTTATCTGATTGAATTCCTTATTTAAACTTAGTGGTTGTGTTCAAGTCAATGGATAAATGTATTACATTTCGATTAAAAGGTTTGTGGAAAGTGATAATCGTTGCTTCAGATGAATGTGTAGCATTTTTCCTAATTTTAAGTATTGTATCATGTATCAGTGCATGAATAATATTTGTGAATTTTTCTACAGTTTCTCTCAGAATTGATGTTTCTGATCAATATATTTCTAATATTTTTTGCAAAGGTCAACTATATGACGGTTATGATGAAGAATACTCATGTCCTATTCTGGATGAAGATGGGGTCAGTATTGTAGTACAACCATGCTATAACCCAAAATGAATTGATTTATTTTTAATGCATTGAATTCTTTCACTTCCATTTATTTTGTATTCATGGATTGATTTCTTCAATCAAAAAAAGTCAGTTTTTTTGAAATTCCAAATTCTAATCTAGGACCCAAGACAGTTGAAATTCTTTCCACATGGATATGGATAGGCGACATGGATATGGATAGGTGACATTTCGGGTTGAGACCCATCTTCAGATGATTGTAGAAGGGAGGAGAAAGCTGAAAAAGAATTGAGGTTGGGACAAAGCCTGGAAAATAACAGGTTGACTGACAGATTGTTGTACCAGTTTGCCTCCTTTTCATCTCCAGTTTTTGTCTCCTCATCTGCCAATGACCCCCCCCCCCCCCCTTCAGTTGTATCCACCTGTTATTCACCAGGCGTTGTCCTGCTTTCATCTCTCTTCTAGTTTTTCCCACGCTACTACAGTTCAAAGAAGGAGCTCAACCTGAATCGTCTCGTACCCATGTCCTCCCGAGATACTATCTGACTGCTGAGTTACTCTAGCACTTTGTTTTCATTTTGTAAAAGAGCATTTGCAATTCATAATCATAATCATATTTTATTAGCCGAGTATGTTTTGCAACATACGAGGAATTTGATTTGCCATACAGTCATACCAATAAAAAGCAACAAGACACGCAAATTACATTTTAACATAAACATCCACCACAGCAACTCCTTCACATTCCTCACTGTGATGGAAGGCGAAAAAAAAGTTCAATCTCTTTGCTTCTTTGTGCTCTCGGGGGCCTTGAGTCTTCCATTGACGGGACGATCGTCGGTCCCTCCGCATCGGGGTGATCAAGCTCCCGCATTGGGGGGGGTCTCAGCTGCCTGCGCCGGGCTATCGGACCCCGGGTTGGGGCTGGCTGAACCTCATGCGACTCTGGAGTTTCCCGACATCAGTCTCTACCCGAGACGGCGAGTTCTTCGATGGTGAAATCCGCAGGCCGCGGTTGGAGCGTCGATACCAGGCAAGGGATTGCAGGCTCCAATGGTAATGCCCCGTCCCACTTAGGAAACCTGAACGGAGGTTTTTGTCAGTCTCTCCCTACCTGCTTCCACTACCTACAACCTCTGGCAACCACCTGCAACCTCCGGGAAAACGCACGGAAACCTTGGGTGGGGCGCAAATTCTCCAGAGGTTTCCGTTCAGGTTTCCTAAGTGGGACAGGGGCATAAGTCCACGAACGACCCTGCGGTGCGGCTCAAAGTCAGTCTCGAGCAAGGCCACCAACTCCATGATGTTAGGCTGCGGAGCGACAGGTGATATGATCCGGAAAACAATCACACCTCCGACAGGATAAGAGACTGAAAAAAGGTTTCCCCCACCCCCCACATAAAACAAACCAGAGAACATTAACACGTACTTTTTAAAACTCACTAAAAATAATATAAAAGACAAAAAGTCAGACAGACTCGGCGAGGCTGCATTGCTGATAGCGCCACCCGGTGCAATTCCTTGTGAATCCACACGTCAACTGCCCTTCGCTTTTCATTCTGCTCCATCGCTTCTACCTGCCTTAAAATGTAAAGTCTTCACAAAAATAACAGCTAATGTCTCTAGTTTGAAGCTGAATTGAGGTTGTGACAATTCTGCTCTGCTTGTACTGGACTCGGGCTAATGCATTTATTCATTAATCCATTTAACTTTTTTTCAATGAACCAGTGTATAGACTGGGTTTCATTAGAACGCGATCGCAAATAGTGGTGAACTGGTGATGATCTTCTTGTTTGTATTTTGAGAGATTTTGTGCATGTAATCCACCATTTTATTCTGACAAATTTTTCTCCAAATGGAATTTGCTCTGCAGGTGATTGATGAACTTGAGGAGAAGATGAGTGAAGGTGGAGCAATTGTCGATTACCATGGGTGTGACTTCTTTCCAGAGCGCTGGTTCCACATTATCTTTGTCCTTCGAACAGATAATTCAATTTTGTATGACCGATTAGAAAGCAGGTAATTGTTATGTTCATTCATCTAAAATAAAGTATTCCTAAAATAGCTTGGCGTTCATGTACTATTTCCCCTAGTTACTCATTTGTTGAGTTGTTCTTTGGGAGGTGGCAGAGAAAGGTGAGGCAAGTGCCTTGGTAGTGCGTATTGTTTTCAAGGCTATAATTTCTTGTTTATACTCTAATAATTGACTAGTACAATGCATACGACAACAGAGTTGACCCCAGTTTTGCTTTGACTTCATACCGTCAGAAACACCTTTGTGGGTATTAATTAGAAGAAAGTATCCAACTTCACTTGTCCTATTTCTATTGCAAAATCCCTGTCAATTAAACCATTTATCAAATTAAGATTAGTTTTACTTGGCATAGATATGGACATCATTCTAGATTGTAAACCAATATCTCCACAATTACTACTCATGTTGTTCCAATTAGGCAAGTAGAATATTTACTTCACATGTTTCTACTGTCCCACTGGATTATGAATCTTGAACACACCATATCCAAGTGGTTCAGTTGAGTGATTCTATGTTAAATATACAGCCCATCAATTTGCCTTTGTTTTAGTCAAGCAAAAATGTAGTATTCCAGGATTTTTTGTGTGATCTTTACATTCGCAAGATAGAAACATCGAACAATGCAGCACAGGAACAGGCTCTTCGACCCACAACGTTCATGCCGACATGATGGACATAAACTAATCTCCTTTCCACGATTCATATCCCTCCTTTCCATACATATGCCCATCTAAAAACCTCTTAATGCCACAATTGTATATTTGTCTCCATCATTCACCCCTGGCAATGAGTTCCAAGCACCCACCACTCGCTGTGTTAATGTAAAAAAAATTTAACCTCACACATCTATGTTAAACTTTGCTGCTTTCACCTTAAAACTGTGTGCTCTAATCTTTGATATTTCTACCCTAGAGAAAAAAGATGCAGACTGTCCCCCCTAGCTCAGCCTCTCATAATTTGGGGGAGGACAAAGAAGCCGGCGTACTTTGTAACATTGTCAGCGCTGTAGATAGCCGCTATTTGTATACCTTGGGTATGCGAGCAAAGAATTTCACTGAGCCTTGTCACAATAGACAAAAGACAATAGGCGCAGTAGTAGGCAATTCGGCCCTTCGAGCCAGCATCACCATTCAATGTGATCATGGCTGATCATCCACAATCAGTACCCTGTTCCTGCCTTCTCCCCATATCCCTTGACTCAGCTATCTTTAAGAGCTCTATCTAACTCTCTCTTTAAAGCATCCAGAGAATCGGCCTCCACTGCCTTCTAAGGCAGAGAATTCCACAGACTCAGAACTCTCTGGGTGAAAACGTTTATCCTCATCTCCATTCTAAATGGCCCCCCCTTATTCTTAAACTGTGGCCCCTGGTTCTGCACTCCCCCAACATCGGGAACTTGTTTCCTGCCTCAAATATGTACAATCCCTTAATAATCTTATATGTTTCAATAAGATGCCCTCTCATCCTTCTAAATTCCAGTGTATACAAGCCCAGTCGCTCCATTCTTTCAACATGTGACAGTCCAGCCATCCTGGGATTAACCTCGTGAACCTACGCTGCACTCCCTCATCAGCAAGAATGTCCTTCCTCAAATTTAGAGACCAAAACTGCACACACATGTGACAATAAAGTATTCCATTCCATAATTTTATATAGGTGAATCGGATAAGATCCTTTTCTCCTCTCCGCTCGCCTTACAATCCATTTCCAGTCCTCCCCCTACCCTTTCCTCTCCCCCTCGTCCTTCTTACCCACACATGTTATCCACCAGACTCCCTCTCCTCAAATTCATTTATCCCTCACCTCTCTCCGAAGATTCCCAACATCATTCATAGCCTATCTGATTCCAGCACTGGTATCTTTTGTTTTCCCACTTATCAACTTCCTAACTCTCCACTCTCTCCTTCCCCCCCCCCCCCCCCCCCACCACCGACTGGCCCCCCTCTCGCCAACTGCCCCATACCTCTGTACAGGCTATCTTCCCTCTACACTCTCAGCCATGGTGCAGCTATTCAACACGAAGCATCACCAATTTCTCACACTCCCCCACCCCCTGCAACCCAGATACTAGTCAATCCTCCAGTATATTGTCTGTTGCTCCAGATTCCATCTGCAGTCTCTTGTGTTTCAAGCCCATTATCATTTGAAAAACATAATGGTTAAATTCCTTAATTTAGGGATTAAAAAAACATCTGATAATGGAAATAATTTGTTTAACTTTATTGTTTTTAATTTTCCCATAAAAGTATATTGTTGCGAACTATCCCATTATTGAAACAATGTATATAGAGCATTCTAGAAGTCATTTTTTCAAAACTCTCAAATGTTTTCTTTTTTCTTGTTGCTTATAACTTTTTATAACTTCTATACCATTAAAGTAACAAATCAAGCTACATAGCTCAAAACGTCTTTTTTTGATTGTAGTCATCACTTAATTTGTGTTCATTATTCAGGGGATACAGTGGAAAGAAACTTCAGGACAACATACAGTGTGAGATTTTCCAGACCATATATGAGGAGGCTGTGGAATCTTATCGAAAGGAGATTGTGTATCAGTTGCCCAGCAACACGCCTGAGGACCTGGAAGGAAACTTAGACCAAATTGTACAGTGGGTCGAACAGTGGATGAAAGATAACAATTAAACGCTGCCAATTATGGAAGGTTTTGCGCTGAGAAGCTGGGTTGCTGGCACAAATTGAAACTTATATGCTGAGATAGCTATTTGTATTGGGCTGTCTGTTTATAAAATTGTGAAAAGGCACTGGTAATTTAAGCAGTGGAAAACACAAAGAACATGCAGGCTATATGAAAATTAATTATTTGTTAAATATTTGGGGACGGAATTGTATGATAATCACTGCAGATATTTTGCTCTTAAACCAAGATATGTACGTCTACCAATATGAGAACGTGACCGTTCATTTAAATTTAATTTGTTTTCGTTTAAGACGTTTAAGCCAAAATATCTTACTAGTTCTTTGGAAAAGAAAGTTAAAATTATAACTCAAATCATAGTGTGTATTATATATTTTTTTGTAATTTAACCTTTGAAATGTAATTGGGTTATTTCTTAATGAATAAAATAAAAAGGGGTGTCACTTTGGGCATTCTTCACTGAAACTGTTGTTACATGAACCAAATATTCTTATGCATTATGCAAATTGTGCTTCAGTTTATTCCATTTATTCAACTGGCAACTATAAATATTTACAACTAAGCAACAGAAGTGTGAACATTTTAATCTGAAATTCGAATTATCATGACAAATTGAATTTTTTTTGACGTAAAGATGCAGAGAATACAATTAATAGGCTTAAATCTGCACCTTTCTCTACAATGTCTGATCCCTCCCCCACACCCTCCTCCAAATTCCTGGCTCCCTATATCAGACATAATTCTCAACCATAAAATGTGTTGGAAGAAAACAGAAGGGACCAATGCTTGACAAATTAAATTGTAATTTCTTCCTGTATTAAGGGCTTTATATTCTAGCAGCTAGATAGGAAACTGACAACAATGAAGCAACAGGGAGATGTGTAGAGTTTGCCTTTGTCAAGATTATCAGTTAGTTACTGCATGCCTCCACTATTTCCATCTATTGTTCAGGATATGTTTTTTATTGACCCTTCAGGTGTCCGTGGAGCTATGTTTTGCATGAGATGTATAAAAGTTTCCAATCCAAGAACGCTTTGCATTTTCGTTCAGCAATTACAGGTACTTCTGGTTATTTTCGTCAAACCAGACCTGGTGTACTGTATTGTCATTAGTGGTGCTTTTAATTATATGAATTTTGGAATAGTCTGGGATCATTGAACACTATGACTCCTGTTCGAGTCAAAGGGTGATACAGTGTGGAAACAAGCTCTTCGACCCAACTTGGCCACACTGGCCAACATGTCAAGTCAAGTCAAGTGAGTTTATTGTCATATGCCCCTGATAGGATAATGAAAGTCTTCCTTTGCTTCAGCACACAAGATGTCCCAGCTACACTAGTTCCACCTGCCCGCGTTTGGTCCATATCCCTCCAAATCTGTCCTATCCAAGTACCTGTATAACTGTTTCTTAAATGTTAGGATAGCCCTGCCTCAACTATCTGGCAGCTTATTCCATACACCCACCACCCTTTGTGTGACAGAGTTACCCTTCAGATATTTATTAAATCTTTTCACCTTAAACCTATATCTTCTGGTCCTCGATTCATCTGGGCAAAAGACTGTGCTTCTACCTGATCTATTCCTCTCATGATTTTATACACCTCAATAAGAGGTCACCCCTCATCCTCCTACGCTCTGAGGAATAGAGTCCCAGCCTACTCAACCTCTCCCTAAAGCCCAGACCCTCTAGCCCTGGCCCATCCTTGTAAATCTTCTTTGTACCCTTTCCAGTTTGACACCATCTTTTCTGTAACATGGTGCCCAGAACTGAACACAGTACTCTAAATGCGGCCTCATCAATGTCTTATACTACTGCAACATAACCTCCCAGCTTCTATACTCAATACTCTGACTGATAAAGGCCAATGTGCGAAACACCTTTTTAACCACCCTATCTACCTGCGACTCCACCTTCAAGGATCTATGCACCTGCACTTCTCGATCCCTCTGCTTTTCAACACTCCCCAGAGCCCTACCATTCAGTGTGTAGGTCCTGCCCATGTTAGACTTACCAAAATGCAACACCTCACATTTCTCTGTATCAAATTCCATCAACCATTCCTCAGCCCACCTGGCCAATCAATCAAGGTCCTGCTGCAATTTTTCACAACCATCTTCACTATCTGTAAGGATGAAAGGGGAAAGGTTTAAATGTATATGTAGGCAAGTTTTTTTTCTCTCCACACAGAGAATGGCAGATGGGATTAGTTTGGCATTATGTTCTGCATGGGCTTTCTGGGCTGAAGGGCCTGTGTTGTACTGTTCCATGTGCATATCAAGGGTGAGTACAATAAATACTTTAAAACTTACAGATTCTAAGATAGACACAAAAAGCTGGAGTAACTCAGCAGGACAGGCAGCATCTCTGGAGAGAAGGAATGGGTGACGTTTCGGGTCGAGACCATTCTTCTAAACTGCGGAGCCTCACTCTAAATAAATCTGCAAACCCCTGTAAATTAAAATATAATTTTGACTAAGAAATGGAAGTTGAAGTGGTGGAAAGGCAAGAAAAAATATACCATTTTAAAACGCAAAGACAAACAGTATTTAAATAAACAAATTAAGTACCTTACAACACATCTTTTTAATATGCCTTGTGTTTTGCATTATCTTTTGCATTATACGTGTTTTTGCACCGTCTATAAGAGATGAGAACTTCAACCTGGATAATCAAGAGTTAAACATAATTAGAATTCCCAACATTTCCAAGCTGCCAGTGTCTTTGGAAAGGAGAAAGTATACAATTTGGGGAAAAAAGTAATTGCAGTGCAATGAATATGAAGATAGAATTTAAGCTGCATTTTAGAATTTGACTAATTTGTAAGGGAAAGAAACAGGTCAAATGTCTCATTTTTTCAGAGGACTTAATGTTATGCCACAGTTAAAATTGTAATGATGTCCTGGACAGGGACATGAAAGTGCTGAATACCTTCTCTGCATTATAGAAACTTTCCTTTTCCAAAGGAGTTGCTGGGTTTATAATTCATAGAATATTAATAAACTTCTGAACTAATAGCAGAAACTGATGGCAATACTCGTCAGGCCAGTGTGTGTGAAGAGTAATGAAGAAAATATATATGCGGAAAAGTTTGCAGATTGGGGAAAATATGAGAAGAATGAATTGCCAAAAGGTTTTTATAGAAGTGGAAGAGATAAAGGACCAATGTATTCATAAGTCATAGGAGCAGAATTATGCCATTTGTCCCATCAAATCTACTCCACTATTCAATCGTGACTGATCTATTTTTCCCTCTCAACTCCATTCTCCTGCCTTCTCCCTGTAACCTTTGAAACCTTTACTAATCAAGAATCTGTCAATCTCCGCTTTAAAAATACCTATGCCAATAAAGTCTACCAATTCACCATCCTCTGACTAAAGACATTCCTCCTATCTAAAGTGTAAACAAGAGATTCACACAATATGTAATCCAAGATCATCTTTAATCGTTATGCAAACTATAGCAGTACAGTAGATCGTTAGTTGTCAGAGCATCCTGACTGCTTCCAGAACTGAGCAGTATAGGAAGTGGGTGTTAATATAAATGGTACAGTAAGGTGGGGTTAGTGATGCTAACCTGTTATGAGTGGTTGTCATGCATAAACCAATCTACATAAAGGTACATCCTTTTATTCTGAGGCTGTGGTCTCTGGTCCTAGATTCTCCTAGATGGCCATTGTGGCTAAAGGGATCAGGGGGTATGCAGAGAAAGCAGGTACAGGATACTGAGTTGGAAGATCAGCCATGATCATATTGAATGGCGGTGCAGGCTCGAAAGGCCGAATGGCCTACTCCTGCACCTATTTTCTATGTTTTCTAGTGTTTAAGACTTGCCTCAACTTTGACCACTTTTAAAACAAGGCTGAAAACATTTCTGTTTACTTTAGCTTTCAGCTAAATCTTAACCACATTACACTTTTAACTTTTGCACTTTTTATAATGCATTTTTCATTTTGCTTTATTTTCTTTTAATTCTTCTATTGCATTTTATTATTTCATTTTATTGTATGACATGTTTTTATGTGAAGCACTTTGAGTCTGCCTCGTGTATGAAATGTGCTGTATAAATAAAGTTGCCTTGCCTTGCCTAGTGGAAACATCCTCTGCACGTCCACTCTATCTAGGCCTTTGACTATTTGGTAGGTTTCAATGAGATCCCTCCCCCTCGTCCATTCATTGAGAAGAAGTGTTCAGGTGCAGTTTGGTTGGGAGCAGCATCTTCCCATCCCATCTTGTGCTGGGAGGGAGGGAGGTAGAGGTGACATCACTGGAAGGCGGGCCAGCCATGTGATCAGGTACTTCGGCCATTTTCCGGAGGGAGTGGAAGTGTTTCCAGGATCCGGTTCGGTAAGAAACAGGGTTATAAATGTGGGGGTGACAAGGGTGGTCTGACCTGCAGTGAGGTGAGATGAAGTGAGGGGAGGGTGGTGTCCAGGAGCAGGCCCCGGGACCATTTTGAACCGCTGGCCGACAGCCCTCGTCCCCCTCCCGGCGCCCCGATGCCGGGCACCATTCAGCTGCTTCTGTAAACACCCTCACCTCACCTCACCGCCCGGGCAATGGGTTATCTTCCGAGATTTCCACTGTACGGGTGAGAAGTTCTCCGCTTCACGTTTGAGTAGCCTGGAGTGAAGTTGCCGGGGAAGAGCTGAGGCTCCGCATCGCCTACACCTGTCCACATTTATTTTGCGGTAGAGATAACATCTGTGGAGGCGAGTGGACAGGCAAGGTTTCATGTCCTGAACCCTTCTTCAGACACGAACTCTTTTTCAGAACAGGGAAACCGAATTATTTAGTTTGCTGATTGCATTTACTCCAATGCATTTTTGATTAAACAACCCATTCAGAGTGAGGAACAGCTAAAAACAGCAAACAGCAAGGTATTAAAAGGGTTGTTTCTTGTAGTAAAAGGGTTATATGGTTATATATGGTTATAAGGGTTAGTCTCTGAAACTGTAGGGTGGTGGCGAGAGACTGCAGATTCTGGAAATTTGATATAGATCTGAGAATTGTTTGTTTTCTGCAACTGTCACTGAGATTGCCATCGTTCCCAAATAAAAAGTTGCAGCTACTGATCGGTGATGTGGCGTTGTTAAATTACCCTGAGTAGGAATGCAGTTTACAATTGTTGATGATAATTTATGCAACTTTATAATATTTTATGTGGGTCTTTTATTAAGCATGGCAATATTTCTAAATCTCGAATGGTAGGAGATTATTGACATTGTCATACATTAGTAGATCACAGGATTTGGGACTGTAATAAGGAGAAGGTTACAGGTGAAAAAGAATTGCCTGCATTTGTAACTTATTGCAATTGGTTTTATGTCTGTTAAAAGAACAATTCATTTTCATCAGCTGACTTGCTCACAATTTAGTGGGGGGTTTTCCGTTACCACTTAACTATAACTGCTTTAATTGCCCTTGTTGACTTTTTTTCTTGCAATTGCTTATGTAAATTAATGGAAGATTTTTGTTTTGCTAAATCTATCTTACAGTATTACAGATTTTAAAATTATGTACAAAATAGGATAATGTGAAAGGTATGTGCAAACAAATGTTCTAATATGCTTGAAAATTGAACATGGTTCTGGTCAACTTGAAAGAAAGATCAGCAGTGGGAACAAATACTGTCATCAAAGAGGGCAAAATTAGCAGAGAGCATAGGCAGGAGCACAGCAAAGAGAAAGAAAAGACCAATGGTTTAAATTGCATTATGTTTCAATGCAAGAGGCTTATGGATAAGATGGGCAATATCACATCTAGGGTTGGCTCGGGATACTGGAATACTCTAGCCAAAACAGAAACATGGATCAGAGTAGGGCTGGACTGGAAACTCAGTGTTCCAGGGTACAGATGTGATAGGGATGAAAATAAGAGAGAGGGTTGCTTTTTTGATGGGGTGGATATAATTACAGTTTTATGAGAGGATATTCTTGGGGGATCATCTTGTGAGGCTATATGGGTATAAACTGTATTTAGATACAAAAAGGGAATAGGTGACGTTTCGGGTCAAGACCCTTCTTCAGACTCAATCCAAAACGTCACCCATTCCTTCTCTCCAGAGATGCTGTCTGACTACAGCATTTTATGTCGATCTTCAGTTTAAAATAGCATCTGCAGTTCCTTCCTACACAAACAAAAAGGGAATGATGACTTATACATAGACAATAGGTGCAGGAGTAGGCCATTCGGCCCTTTGAGCCAGCACCACCATTCAATGTGGTCATAGCTGATCATCCACAATCTGTACCCACACACAATCTTTAAGATAGTAGCTCTGTTTTGAAAGCATCCAGAAAAACGGCCTCCACTGCCTTCTGAGGCAGACAATTCCACTGATTCACAACTCCCTGGGTGAAAAGGTTTTTCCTCATCTCTGTCCTAAATGGCCTACCCCTTATTCTTAAACTGTGGCCCCTGGTTCTGGACTCCCCCAACATCGGGAACATATTTCCTGCCTCCAGCATGTCCAATCCCTTAACAATCTTATTTGTTTCAATAAGATCCCATCTCATCCTTCTAAATTCCAGTGTACACAAGCCCAGCCGCTCCATTCTTTCAACTTATGACAGTCCTGCCATCCTGGGAATTAACCTCGTGAACCTATGCTGCACTCCCTCAATAGCAAGAATGCCCTTCCTCAAAATTGGAGCCCAAAACTGCACACAATAATCCAGGTGTGGTCTCACTAGGGCCCTGTACGACTGCAGAAAGACCTCTTTGCTCCTATAAATTAAATGAAATGTCTTTATTTGTCGTTGTAAGCAATGCATACAACAAAATTGTTATTGCCACTCCATTGGTGCATAATATACAAACATAAAAACACAGGACACAATTTAAAAACAATGTTAAAAACTAGATATCAAAATAAGTAAGTAATTCGTACTGCATATGGTGATAGTAAAGTTCAAGGAAGAGTGCAGCATGAGTGTTTTTTCATATTGAGTGTGAAGATTGCTTTGGGGAAGAAACTGTCTCTGTGTCTGGAAGTGTGTGTTTTGGCTGACCTGTAACACCTGACAATAGACAATAGGTGCAGGAGTAGGCCATTTGGCCCTTTGAGCCAGCACTGCCATTCAATGTGATCATGGCTGATCATCCCCAAGTACCCCGTTCCCACCTTCTCCCCATATCCCCTGACTCTGCTATTTTTAAGAATCCTATCTAGCTCTCTCTTGAATGTATCCAGAGAATCTGCCTCCACTGCCCTCTGAGGCAGAGAATTCCACAGACTCGCCACGCTCTGTGAGAAAAAGTGTTTCCTTGTCTCTGTTCTAAATGGCTTACTCCTTATTCTTAAACTGTGGCCCCTGGTTCTGGACTCCCCCAGCATCGGGAACATGTTTCCTGCCTCTAGCGTGTCCAAGCCCTTAACAATCTTATATGTTTCATTGAGAATCCCTCTCATCCTTCTAAACTCCAGAGTGTACAAGCCCAGCTGATCCATTCTCTCAGCATATGACAGTCCCGCCATCCCGGGAATTAACCTTGTAAACCTACGCTGCACTCCCTCAATAGCAAGAATGTCCTTCCTCAAATTAGGGGACCAAAACTGCGCACAATACTCCAGGTGAGGTACTACTAGGGCTCTGTACAACTGCAGAAGGATGTGTGGCGTTTTTGATGCCAGAGGGCAACAGTTCAAAAAGGTGGTGACCGGGGTGTGTGGAGTCTTTGATGATACTTAACTCCTCTTGTTATGAAGGCCAACGTGCCATTAGCTTGTACTGAAGTCATGCAACATGACTTCAGGACTGTATTATAGGCCTGCCTGAAGTCATCAGGAATTAGTGGAGTCGGCTTGCTATAAGAATAACAGGGGAATATTAGAGGCAACTGTGTGCAAAAGCTTCCGTAATCAATATCCAGTGAACCCTAATAGGGAGGTGCAGCAGCACTGGACCTTCACTTGGTGAATGAAATAGAACAAATGATTGAAGTATCAGTAGGAGAGCACTTTGGCACCAGGGACAATAATTCTATTAGTTTTAAAGTAATTATGGAGAAGGATGGTACTGGTCCACATGTTAAATCAACATCAATCAAATCCTTGGCGATTATATGAAGTGTAGGAGTACACTTAACAAAGCAAACAGGAGGGCAAAACAAAGACATGAAATGGAGCTGGAAAGCAAGGTAAAGTGAAATCTTGAGATTCTGCAGATCTATATTAAGATTAAAAGGGTGGCCAGAGAGATAAGTCTTAATATCAGGATGGCTATCTTTATGTAGAGCTTCACAAGATGGGGAAGATATTAAATAAATATTTCTGATCCGTTTTTACTGTGGGAAAAGATCATGGAAACTAATGCATTGAAGTATACAAGTTGTGATGTCTTATACCACGTGCAAATTATCAAAGAGGGAGCACTGGCAGTTTGAAAGCAAATGAATGTGGATGAATCCCGAGGGCCTAATCAAGTGGCCAGAGGCTCAGAGTTGGGCCCATTGCTGTTTGTGGTTTACATTAACAATTTGGATGAGAATGTACAAGGCATGATTAGCAAGGTTTCAGATGGCACCAATGTAGGGTTATCGTAGACAATGATGATGGTTATAAAAAATTACTTGATCAGCTGGGCAAGTGGACTGAGGATTGGCTTAAAGAATTTAATTCAGATAAGTGCGAGGCATTTTGGGAAGTCAAACCAGGGCAGAACTAAACTAACTTTCACAGTGAATTGCAGAGTGTTGGAGAGCAGAGGGAACTAGGAGTACAGATTCCATAAGTGCTGTCACTGATAAATAGGATGGTAAAGACGGTTTTTGCTACATTGGATTTCATCAGTTAGGGTATTGATTATAGAAGTTAGGGCGCTATGTTACGGTTGTATAGTTGGTGAGGTTGCATTTAGTGTATTGTGTTCAGTTTTGGTCACCCTGCGGCGGTCCCGGAGATTAGCCCACTCCTTTGGTCATCCCCCTCGGCTTTTGAGGGACAGGGACGGTTGTCTGCCCATGGAGTTCCCGGTTCCAGATGTTTGCTTCATCTTTAGCCACAGGTTTAATTCTGGAAGATTGAAAGGTGGCTAGATTTGTACCATTATTTAACAAGGACAAGCCAGGGAACAACAGGTTGGTGAGCATGATATCAGTGGTGGAAAAGTTTTGGGGGGGATTCTGAGGGATAGGATCTACCAGGATTTGGGTTGGCAGGGACCAATTAGAGATGGTCAACATGCCTTAGTGCGTAGCAATTGTGTATCACAAATCTGATCAGAGTTTATTTGAAGAGGTCACCAAGATAAGTGATGAGGGCATAGCAGTGGACATTATCTATAAGGATTTTAGCATAACCTTTGACAAGAAACCACATGGTAGGCTGGCTTGCAAGATTAGATCACTTAGAATCTAAGGTGAGCTAGTAAATTGGATTCAAAATTAGCTTGGAGGAAAGAGTCAAAGGTAGTTCTGGAGGATTACTTTTCTGATTGCAGGCCATTGATCAGTGGAGTGCCGCATGGTTTGGTGCTGGGTACACTCCTCTTTATTATATATGTTAACGATTAGGATGACAGTGTATTTAACATTGTTAATAAATTTGCAGTTGACACCGAAATTGGTGGCACAATGGCCAATGAGGAAGGATTTTAAGTGTGAGGTGTTGCTATTAAGGGCCTGTCCCATTTGGTGATTTTTTTCGGCAACTGCCGGTGTCAAATCAGTGTCGCCAAAAGATTTTGAACATTTCAAAATCCAGCGGCGACCTGATACGTCAGTCAATGATGCCGGCAGTCGCCGAAAAAATCAGCCAAATGGGACAGGCCCTTTATGGTGTTATGTCAAACTGGGTCAGGACTTACACAATAAATGGTAGAGCCCTGGAGAGTGTTGTAGAACAGAGAGATCTAGAAGTAGAGATGCATGTTTCTGTGAAAGTGCAATTCGGGTGAATGGGGTGGTGAAGAAGGCATGCTTGCCTTCATTGGAAAGTGTGTTGAATATAAAAGTTAGGACGTCATGCTACAGTTGAACAAGTCGTTGGTGAGATCACACGAGGAGTTGACATTTCTGTGTGCAGTTCTGATCGATCAGATGTTGGAAAGATGTCATTAAGTGGAAAGGGTGCAGAAGGGATCCACCCCCAGATTATTATAGGATCTTGCAGACTTGAGTTATATGGGGAGTCTGGACAAGCTGGTACTTGTTTTGTTAAAGCATAGGAGGCTGATGAGTGACCTTATTGATATATACCAGATCATGAGGGATATGGATAAAGTATTTTTCCTCAGGATAGAATATTTAAAAACCAGAGCATTGCTTAAGGTGAGAAGAAAGATATTTAAGACGGACCTCGGGCAATGTTTTCACTTTGATCTAGATCTGGAATGAACTACCATGGGAAGCCATAGAAGTAGATACAATTAAGACTTTCAATAGATGTTTAGATATAGATATATTGGAGCAATAGGACACAAATCCAGGCAAATTGGTCTCGCCCAGAGTGCTAATTTGGTTGACATTGATAAGTGGGTACAGAGCCAGTTGTCATGCTTTATAGATCTGTCTAAGCAGAAAATTTAAGCGCCATAAAATAACAATGATTCTAATTGTATTGCTATTGCTTATATTTCCATTAAAGGAATTGTATCAGCTGACCAAAATTATGCTCTTTGCATTTGGAATTCATTGTGGATTTTTTTTACACATTGTAGGGTAGATTTTAACTCTTTGTTTTGAAAAAAACAGAGGGTGGAATCATGTCAGAACAGATTAATGAGGTAAAATCATACTATGGAAATTCTTCGGTGATGACAATAATATGGATTTTAAAGGGTGAGGAATATATATTGCTGCTGTGGCAGTAGATTGTTGTAATAGAATGATGAGAGGCATGCATGAATTTGAATATAAGGAAATATTTAAAATACAAATGTAATTGCTTTGCGTTACCTATAATGGTTGGAAAAAGAAAATAACTTTGCAACAACCTACAGAAGTAAAGCATTTGGTGTGGAAAAGGGAAGATAAATCTAGATAACTGCTTGATAAATCTTCATTAAGATGTTGAAGAAAACTATTGGATGAGCTATATTTAGAGAATGGAAGGCTAACGGAGATAATTTAGAATCACTGAGTCTGGAGTAAACTTCACGACAGAACCAGTGAGTAAATGTGATGTCGTGGTAGCCAACTAGTACTAGCAAAAGTCCTTGTTATCAAAGCTTAGAAGATTGGAAGCTTCTTAATTTGAACTGTTTTATGAGCATTATTGAGAGTTTGGAAGACAAGACCAGATGGAATGCTTCACAGGTCACTTCTTTCAATATAGGTAGAAATTACAGATGCATTGATCAGAATCTAGGAGCCAGTTTTGGGTCCATTGCTCTTTTTGATTTTTATACATACAGTGCCCTCCATAATGTTTGGGACAAAGACTCATCATTTATTTATTTGCCTCTGTACTCTACAATTTGAGATTTGTAATAGAAAAAAAATCACACGTGGTTAAAGTGCACCTTGTCAGATTTTAATAAATGCAATTTTTATACATTTTTATACATGTAGAAATTACAGCAGTGTTTATACATAGTCCCCCATCTCAGGTCACCATAATGTTTGGGACACAGCAATGTCATGTAAATGAAAGTAGTCATGTTTAGTATTTTGTTGCATATCCTTTGCATTCAATGACTGCTTGAAGTCCGCGATTCATGGACATTACCAGTTGCTGGGTGTCTTCTCTGGTGATGCTCTGCCAGACCTGTATTGCAGCCATCTTCAGCTTATGCTTGTTTTGGGGGCTAGTCCCCTTCAGGTTTCTCTTCAGCATATAAAAGGCATGCTCAATTGGGTTCAGATCGGGTGATTGACTTGGTAACTCAAGCATTGACTATTTTTTAGCTTTGAAAAACTTCTTTGTTGCTTTAGCAGTGTGTTTGGGATCATTGTGACTGTGATCATCATTCTTTGGAGTGCAGATGGTTAAGGGGGGACTTGATAGATGTCTTTAAAATGATGAGAGGGATAGACAGAGTTGACGTGAATAAGCTTTTCCCATTAAGAGTAGGGAAGATTCAAACAAGAGGACATGACTTGGGAATTAAGGGACAGAAGTTTAGGGGTAACATGAGGGGGAACTTCTTTACTCAGTGGTAGCTGTGTGGAATGAACTTCCAGTGGAAGTGGTGGAGGCAGGTTCGATTTTATCATTTAAAAATAAATTGGATAGGTATATGGATGGGAAAGGAATAGAGGGCTATGGTCTGAGTGCAGGTAGATGGGACTAGGCGAGAGTAAGTGTTCGGCACGGACTAGAAGGGCCGAGATGGCCTGTTTCCGTGCTGTAATTGTTATATGGTTATATTGTCTTGCTGTAGAATGAACGGACGGCCAATGAGTTTTGAGGCATTTGTTTGAACTTGAGCAGATAGGATGGGTCTAAAAAAAAAATGTTTAAATGGTGGCAGTGTGGGCACATCTTCTTCCCTGTGGCTGTTACACAACTTAACTCTGCACCTTGGTGATTGTCAGTCACCCCCCCCGGACACTCCTTCCCCCAGAAAAATTGCACTACTCCTACTGTATGTACATATATATATTTTACTGTTCCATTATTCTATGTTCGCTCTTCTGGGTGAGATACTAACTGCATTTCGTTGTCTCTGTACTGTACACTGCACAATGACAATAAAGATTGAATCTGAATCTATGCACTTCAGAATTCATTATGCTCCTACCATCAGCAATTGTATCATCAATGAAGATAAGTGAGTCAGTTCCTTCAGCAGCCATATATGCCCAGGTCATAACACCCCCACCACTGTGTTTCACAGATGAGGTGGTATGTTTTGATTCTTGTGCAGTTCCTTCTCGCCTCCATACTTTGCTCTTGCCATCATCTGACATAAGTTATTCTTCGTCTCATCTGGCCACAAGACCTTTTTCCAGAACTGTGGTTGTTCTTTTAAGTACTTCTTGGCAAACTGTAACCTGGCCATCCTATTTTTGCGGCTAACCAGTGGTTTGCATCTTGCAGTAAGATGAAAAGACATTGGGTTAATTAGATTCCTTCGTGTTAGCTGGCATGAGGTTCCGCAGTTATAGACAATAGGTGCAGGAGTAGGCCATTCGAGCCAGCACCGCCATTCAATGTGATCATGGCTGATCATCCACAATCAGTACCCTGTTCCTGCCTTCTCCCCATATCCCCTGACTCCACCATATTTAAGAGCCCTATCCAGCTCTCTCTTGAAAGTATCCAGAGAACCGGCCTCCACCACCCTCTGAGGCAGAGAATTCCACAGACTCGCAACTCTCTGTGTGAAAAAGTGTTTCCTCATCTCTGTTCTAAATGCTTACCCCTTATTCTTAAACTGTGCCCCCTGGTTCTTGACACCCCCAACATCGGGAACACGTTTCCTGCCACTTGCGTGTCCAAACCTTGAATAATCTTGTATGTTTTAATAAGATCCCCTCGCATCCTAAATTCCAGAGTGTACAAGCCCAGCTGCTCCATTCTGTATGACAGTTGCCATCCTGGGAATTAACCTTGATGCATTTTATGATGCATTTTAGGAAATGATATGACTGTTCTCCTGTTTTTAATCAGAAATATCGGTGCCAGTGGAACTGCAAGCTGGTTCCTGGTTAAATATTATTCCTGTGGATTTGTGAGAAGGCAGTAGGTGAAAAGCAAGAAAGAGGTGAAGTCCCTGAAAGATGTACGTCCATTCCGTGTTTATCTTATGCACAAATAAATTGTTGGTAAAAATGTCCACATTCCATTGGTGAAGCCTTTACAATGCAACATGAACCAGTCACTCGGGTGGGGCTGAACAAACCTGAGCTTGTGAAATAATTTGACATAAAGTGAGACCACACCTCTAGATTAGCTCCATTAGTTGCATTTTTTCAATCTTACCGAATTGACTTTCAAAATCAAGCTCTTTCAAATCATTTTGGCACTTCAAATATGAAGAAAAAAGTTTCTAATAAAACATGCAGAAAACTATATCTATAAATGTTATTTGCCATAACATGCCTGGCATATCTGCAGTCGTAACAATCTTCATCCAAGTGGATCCTCTGCCAAGTCCAAATGCAGGTTGATCACCAAGATTAAATGCTTGGGGAGATTCCAGCAAGTTTTTTCTTCACTTCTAGACTGTGCATTAATTATTTAGATAAATTGCAGCTGGAGAATAGGAAATGCTTTGCATTTGTATTGAATGCTGGAAGCAGTTTGCAGCAAGGTCTGAGCCAAAATCTCCTTTTATTAGTTATGTGTTTAAATCTCAATGCACACAAACGTGTCATTTGTATTTTAGATTTTTTTAATTTGTTCTTCTAAATCTTCAGAAGCAGGTCTTTTTTTGTTAATGGCACTTTTGTTTTCTCAGTTTTGTTTCTGCATAGCTAATTAAGCTGTTGGATCTATACAACCATTCCTAATGTCTGAAATGCATGGAGCACCAAACGGGAAAGCAAAAGAGGAAGATGATATGTCGAATGGTGACTTGGGTGACGGTTTTCGCAGGAAGCCTGGTGGAATTTATGATGGGCAACATTGTTCAATTGCTGAGACTTCAAGATCAAGACAAGGATCTGATTGCAATGGTGATGTATTTAGTAGAAGTATAAAAAAGGATGAAAAGAATGAGATTCCATGTTTCCGTTGGACCAAAAACGGCAGCATTTCCGATTCCTTCCACCAGCTTATGAATTCTGATGTAACTAGTATCAGCAGGCGATCGAGCAATATTGGTAAATATTAATGTTTTCCGAATATTAATACTTGTTTATATTGTTTTGAAGATTTGAATAGTTGTGATATTTTAATGTTGACACTTTAAACACTATTTAATATGTGTACTACATTAAAAAATGCTTAATGCTTAAAAACTGGTTTTGGAGGTTGAAATCCTTATGCTTTTGCGCTCATTAGCTTTGGTGGAGTAATATTCATTACCAATCTTAACGGAATGTTTGTATTTACCCTAAAATAGTCAAGTAAAAACTACTGTTAATAAGGGATGGAATTAAATTATATGCACGTGCAGGTTTTGAATTGATTATGGTGAGATTTGTATCTGTGCTCTTTGATAAATCCATAAAATAGCATAGTGCTCTACTGCGCTGCAAAAGATTACATTTATTTAAACGTGAATACAGTACAAATAACATTGCTTGAGACAATCTATTCCTTCCTCTGCCTGTTGGATTAAATATACTTATTTTGAAAGTTAGGGGCACATAATGTTGAGCTGAGTACTCATCCAAGGAAGAAGAATAAAAAAGCATATCAATAAACATATGATGCATAAATTGTAAATAAGGGGTTGAATCTAATTGAAGTTTCTTTACGAATATATTTCAAGGTCAGTTTATTGTCACATGTACCAATTAAGGTACAGTGATATTTGAGTTGCCATACAGCCATACTAAGTGAAAAGCAACAAGACACCCAGCACATAAAAGTTAACATAAACATCCACCACAGTGGATTCCACATTCCTCACTGTGATTGAAGGCAATAAAGTTCAATCGTCTTCCTCTTGTTCTCCCGCGGTGGGGGCAGTCAAACCATCCGCAGTCAGGGCGATCGAAACCCCCGTGTCGGGGCGGTTGAAACTCTCTCTGCGTCATGGAGCTCCCGGGTCGGCCGCTTCTTACTAGAGACCATGGACTTCACGATGCTAAAGTCCACAGGCCCCGAGGTTGGAGCTTCGATCCCCGGCAAAGGGATCGCAAGCTCCGCAATGTTAAAGTCCCGCAGACTCCCCCGGCTTGGAGCGCCGGTCGGCCTCCAGGAAAGACCGCCAACTCCACAATGTTCGGACGCAATGGGGACGGAGATACGATACGGAAAATAAATCGCATCTCCGTCGAGGTAAGAGATTGAAAAAAAGTTTTCCCAACCCCCACCCCCTACATAAAACAAACCAAGGAACCCTAAAACATACTTTTTCACACATGCTAAAAAATAACAAAAAGAAGAAAGGACAGACAGACTGTTAGCGAGGCAGCCACTGCAGGTGGCGCCACCCAGTGTTTAATCTCTGACTTTTTTTATTCCTCAAATAAATTACACACATGAATTTCACTTCCAATAATAAAGATGAAACTGTATTTTTAAATTTGTTCAGACTTCTTTGTTCATAATTTGATTCCTTAATATTGGAGCTCTTTACTCAATCTGAATGCATTGGCAGGAAAATGTTCTGGTTGCTGTTTCTCATAAAGAGAGTTTGAGTTTTGAGCATTGGCAAATAAACAAAAGTATTTTGTGGACACAACAAATGGCAGATCCTGGAATCTAGACCAAACCACAGCGTTCGACGAATTTGGCGGATCAGGGCACAACTGTGGAGGGAATGGACAGACCACGTTTCAAGTTTTGATCCTTCTTTAGTCAAAACATTGTCTGTCCATTCCCCCAATAGGTGCTACCTGACCGCTGAGTTCCTTCAGCCCTGTTATTTGTGAGATCAATCAGTTTTTCAAAGGTGGTTAATTGGCATCGCTATCCAAATTAGTTACGCACTGCTTCGCTATTTTTTTGTTTGCAAGGTTATTTATAATTTTTAAATGATCTGTGAACTAATGAACCAACTTGTATTTACATATTTCCAGGATGTCCCAATATCTTTTACAGCCAATTAAATTATTTTTGAAAAGTTTACCACAGGAAGCAACATAACTGACTTGCGTATAGCAAGGTCCTTTTTTACAAAAAATAAATAAATCAATAATCACGTTATTTGTTCCTGAGGGAAATGTTGAATGGGATATAAATTGTTTTGATAAAGTCGATTTATTTATTAGCTTAATGCATTGCACAATCATTGTTTAAATCGTATATTGATCTTGTAGGTACAGAAGTTGAATTGTCAAACGAAGAACTAAAACTGAGGCTCCTGGAAGTTATGCAGGTTATTATTATTATTATTTTTTTTAATTATTAGGGAGAGGTAATCTTGCTCTGAGCCAACTTGCATTTCAAAGTGGTTAATTTTGACTAAAGGATAACCAAATTCTTGTAGCAGGTATGTAACAAACTATGGATAAACATGTGAAGTGCATTAAAAATGAAAACTGCGACTGAAATTAATGATGACAGAAATCAGACACTTTAAATCAGTAACAAAATAAATAATTTGCTCAATCTCAATCAAAGAAAATCATACCAATAGATTAAGTTATTTGAATGAAATGCATCTTTTTAATGAGCAGACATTGAAGATCATTGTTTAGTAGTATTGATTCTGTATTAAATTGCTTATTGATAAACTCTCAGGAATTTCATTGTAACATTTAATCGTGGTACATAAAAAAAATCTTTCTTAAGGTTGAATATACACTGACCAGTCTAGGAACTATTAGTGAAACAATGTTCCAACCTTCAATAGCCTTGTTTCAGCGTTAATTTGATCATTTTCTTACGATATGATACAACTTTATCCCAGGAGGGAAATTAATTTGCCAACAGCCATAAAAAACACAAAATACATGAAACTAAAGGGATGAGTGGAAGGGCATTGGGGATGTGCAAGATTGAGGCTGGGGTGGTCAGTCTCAGCCAACCACACGACAGAAGGCGGAGGAGTTGTAAAGTGTGATAGCCACAGGGAAGAAGGATCGTCTGTGGCGTTCAGTCCTGCATCGTGATTGGTCCAGATGTTGCTGAAGGTATTCCACAGGTTGACCAGTGTGTCATGGAGGGAGGGAGCTGTATTGTCCCTTCTGAAGTGTATAGGGCCCTATGGAGACCACACCTGGAGTATTGTGTGCAGTTTTGGTCCCCTAATTTGAGGAAGGACATTCTTGCTATTGAGGGAGTGCAGCATAGGTTTACAAGTTTAATTCCCGGGATGGCGGGACTGTCATATGCTGAGAGAATGGAGCGGCTGGGGTTGTATACTCCGGTGTTTTGAAGGATGAGAGGGAATCTTATTGAAACATATAAGATTATTAAGGGTTTGAACACGCTAGAGGCAGGAAACATGTTCCTGATGTGGGGGGAGTCCAGAACCAGGGGCCACAGTTTAAGAATAAGGGGTAAGCCATTTAGAACGGAGACGAGGAAACACCTTTTCTCACAGAGAGTTGTGAGTCTGTGGAATTCTCTGCCTCAGAGGGCGGTGGAGGCCGGTTCTCTGGATACTTTCAAGAGAGAGTTAGATAGGGCTCTTAAAGATAGTGGAGTCGGGGGATATGGGGAGAAGGCAGGAACAGGGTACAGATTGGGGATGGTCAGCCATTGAATGGCGGTGCTGGCTCGAAGGGCCGAGTGCCCTACTCCTGCACCTATTGTCTATTGTACAGGATGCTCCACAGTTTGAGGAGCATCCTCCCCTCCGAGTCTACCTCCCATGAATCCAACTCCGCCCCCAGGACGGAGCCAGTCTTCCTGATGAGTTTGTTGATCCTATTGGTGTCCTTAGCCTTAGCCGTGCTGTTTCAGCACAGAACAGCAAAGAAGATGGCACTGGCTACCACCGTTGAAGGTGTGGAGCTTTCTCAAAAAGAACAGCTGGCTCTGTCCCTTCTTGTGCAGGGCCTCGATGTTCCTAGACCTGTCTAGTTTTCTGTCCAGGGACACTCCCAGGTATTTGAACTCCCTGGTGAACTACACATCCACACCTTTGTCCCATTTTGAGAAAAGAGACAGGGGTGATCCTCTCCTCCTAAAGTCCACCACTAACTACTTAGTCTTGTCAGTGTTGAGCTGCAGGTGATTCAGCCCACACCATTCAACAAAGTCAATAACTACACCTCTGTTCAGCTTCCCTCCCCTCACTGATGCAACACACAATTGCAGAGTCATCCGAAAACATCTTCAGATGGCAGGAGTCTGAGTTATATCTGAGTCTGAGGTGTAGATGGTAAACAGGAAGGGAGAGAGGACCATCCCCTGTGTGGTCCCTGTGTTGCTCAGCACCATGCCCGAGACACAGTTCTGTAGCCTGACATATTGTGGTCGTCCAGTCGGGTAGTTGGTGATCCAGGACACCAATGGAGCATCCACCCGTATCTTTGTCCACCTGCATTTTCTCCCTAGCAGTGCAGGGCAGATCTTGTTAAAAGCACTGGAGAAGTAAAAAAAAAAACTCACAATGCTTCCCGGCTTATCCAGGTGAGCGTAGGAACGATGAAGCAGGTGGATGATGGCGTCCTCAACAACCATCATTGTTTGGTAAGCAAACAGCAGGGGGTCCAGGTAGGGTTTAACCAGTGGTCGCAAGTGAGTGAGCACCAGCATCTCCATGGACATCGGTCTGTAGTCATTGGAGGAGCTGCAGCATGTCCACTTTGGTATAGTATCCAGGCAGGAGGTCTTCCACATCACAGGAACCCTCTCCAGGATCAGGTTGAAGACATGCTGTAGTACTCCGCACAACTAGCTGGCACACGCCTTGAGTACCCGAGGGCTGACACCATCGGGACCTTTAGCTTTGCCTGGGTAGAGTCTGCTCATCTCCTTCCTCACCTGCTCAGTCTTGATGGTTAGGCACAGCAAAGAAAGGGCAGAGCAAGTGGACCAGGGGTTTTGAGGGGGATAGAGTGTTGGGGGGCAGAGGCCCCACCATCAAATCTATTAAAAACACAGGTTTAGCTGATTGGCCCGGTCCTGGTTGCTTTCCTTCTTGTAGCCTATAATGCTCTTCATCCTGCTCTACACATCCATCATGTTATTCTGCTGAAGTTTACGCTCCAGCTTCCTCCTGTAGTCGACCGTGTCCCATCTCAGTCTCGCCTTCAGGTCTTTTTGCACCCGTTTCACCTCCTCCCTGTCACCATTCCCGAAGGCCCTCTTCTGGTTAAGAAGTGCCTGTAGGTCACTGGTGATCCAGGGCTTTTTGTAGTTGGGGAAAGAGTGTACAGTCTCCTCGGGGACAACGTTATCCACATAGAACTTTATGTAGCTGGTAACACAGTCAATAAGTCCACCAATGTCCTCTCCAGGGGGACCACAGAGTGCGTCCCAGTATGTGACCTCAAAACAGCCCTGTAGAGCGACCTATGACCACCTACACGCTGACCTTGTGGTCACAGGCAGCCTCTGGACTATTGGCTTATACCTGGGTAGGAGGTGAACCAGGTTGTGGTTGGATCTTCCCACTGGTGGAAGGGCTGCGGAGCTGTACGCCTCTTTAACATTAGCATACAGCAGGTCCAATGTTTTCATATCCCTGGTGAAAGTGGGTAGGATAGTGTCCAGAGTCACGTGGTTGAAATCCCCTGAGATAGCGATGAAAGCACGGTGGTGTTGTGCCTGGACTCTCGCGGTGACTGTGTAGATTACGCCACACATGCACAAAGGGTTGGCGGATGGAGGAATGTAAACCGCCTCGGCATAGTAAGGACGGAGACCCACAGCCATCAGTTCAATGTCCAGGCTACACACACGCACCTTAACCGTGATGTGACCAGGGTTGCATCATTTGTTGTTAACACGAATAACAAGTCCCCCACCTTTACGCTTGTCACTCACTCACGCAGCCCCTGTCCATCCAAATAGTCTGAAAGCATCC
Organism: Leucoraja erinaceus; assembly: GCF_028641065.1. Taxonomy (NCBI): domain Eukaryota; kingdom Metazoa; phylum Chordata; class Chondrichthyes; order Rajiformes; family Rajidae; genus Leucoraja; species Leucoraja erinaceus. Next base: position 1,298,226 of record NC_073379.1, on the reverse strand, counting down.
ACACTAGTGTTGAACTCGGGGATGTCCTTGTGGTGCCACGTCTCCGTGAAACATATCAGACTGCTCCCACGGTTCTCCCTCTGGGTCTTCACTAGTGCAGCTAGCTCATCCATCTTGTTAGCCAGCGCTCTTCATTCTTGTGATGAATTAAGCCTTTTTATTTTCCAGGAAGCAGACATTTTACGATCTGAGCTTGAAGTAACACAACGGAAACTCGAGGGAAAATATGAAGCCTTAAAAATACTGCAGAGCATGGTGAGCTCAATAGTAATGTCATTAATTTCAGTTATATGCCATTTCAAAATAGTGTTTATGAACCTCCACTGATTCGAATTGGTTTATTATTATTCTCATGTGTACAAAGATAAAGTGAAAAGCTTTGTCTTGCCTGTTTTCCAGGCAAAGCATGCCACACAAGAGGGGATTGTGTAGTGCAAAAATAAACAAAACAGAGTGCAGATTATAGTAAAAACAAGGAACTGCAACTGCTGGTTTATACTAAAGGACACAGTGCTGGAGTAACTCAGCGGTTCAGACACCACCTCTGGAGAACATGAATAGTTTACCTTTTTCGGTCGGGACCTTTCTTCAAACTCCTCTAAGTGTAGAATATAGTGTTAAGCATAGAAAAATCTAGATTTTAAATAAAGTGCAAGAGCTGCAGCCAAGTAGATTGGGAAATTCACCTTGAGTATATGAGAGGTTTGTTCAAGAGTGACAATAGCGAGGAAGAAGCTGTTCTTGAACCTGCTAGTACATGCTTTCAAGCTGTTGTATCGTCTGTTTGTCAGCAGAGGGGAGAAGCGAATGGCCATGCTATGAATGGTCCTTGATTATGTTGACTGCTTTACCAAGGCTTCATAATGTCAAATGGGGCGAGGCTGGTTTGCTTGATGGATTTGGCTGCGATCACATCTCTTGCAGTCTTGGGCAGAGCATCTGCCTTACCAAGCTGTAATGCATGTGGAGAGGATGCTTTCTATAGTCAGGGTTTATGTAGTGTAAAAGTGAGCTTAAAATGACGGCACAATCTTAATGCATGCACAGATGATCAAAAAGGAAAACTGGTTTAACCAAATTCTATGGGTACAACATCTTTTGTCCAAGATAGACACAAAAAGCTGGAGTAACTCAGCGGGACAGGCAGCATCTCTGGAGAGAAGAAATGGGTGACATTTTGGGTTTTGACCCTTCTTCAGATCATACATCCAAGTTTGGATAGCCTAAGACTTAATGAGAAAGTTGGACTTGATTGTTTTTGTCCTCATCCTTTTGTAACATGGAAATATGGTGGTGTTGAAATTATGTTAGTTAGGGCAGTATATCCTGTACATTGTATTTTAGCTACAGATGGAAGAAATAGATATTTGTTGGTGAAGCTCAAACAAAATGCACAATCCTCTATTAAAGCCTTTCCAATTGAAACTGAGCCAGCTGGGTAAATATCAAATTGTATTACTGATATAAAGATTTAGATGGTGACAAAGCATTTTTGGGCGAAGCGGTCAACTTTCTACAGGTGCGGTAAGGTAGTCAACTTTCTTCAGGTGCGGTAAGGTAGTCAACTTTCTTCAGGTGCGGTAAGGAAGTATGATTATTGCATTCAAATTACTGATTATTGGTTACCCTTGAGATGTTGATGGCACACTTTGTGATAGAGCTGCAATTTAAGGTTTCTGCTGCACTTTTTTTTCTTGTCTGAAGTGTTATCCTGGACCACATTTGACTTTGTCCATGACTGGAATTATTGTGAATGGTTAGAGACTCGCTAGTGTTGTGCTGATTGGGGCCCACTGCCTGCACACAATTCATTAGTCCGCCGTTAACAAGAGCTTAATTGTTGCCTGAACCATAAAGCTGATCTCACTGGTCCTGGTGCTAAATTGAGGCATGGACCGAAGTGATGTAAGCATGAAGAGTTTGGCTTGTGGATCCTGAGACACTTTTCTGACAACAAGTGCTGCAGAATGATCAAGTACCCATTCCACCACTGCACTCCATGCAGTGAGCAATTAATTGCAGTCATTTATATTGAAGGAAACAGATTGGGTTAACATTTTACGGAGTACCCCTTATCACTCGATCTGCAAGTCAGAGCTCATAGTTTCCGATGATCTTTCACTTTAACTCTTTGCCTGCTTCCTCTCTATCTTTGGTCTTTCACTTGGTTCCATCATTGCTCATTGTAAACTTGGGGAACAGCACCTTAACTTCCGTCTGGGCACATGGAAACCCTTGGGACTTCAAATTAAATTGGACAACTTCAGGTAACTATTCTACTCTTTTTATTTTTCTCTTTGTAAATGTGTGATGCACTTTATTGTTTCAGTTTGTTTTCTCTTTTTGGCCTCCATCTGCTATTTTTAAAGTAATTATAATTATCTTTCAACTTCAGCCTGCATCCTCTCACAGATGTTTACTCTCTATCACTCCCTCTGTTACAACTTTACATCCATCTTTGCTCACTTTTCTGGTTCTGTTGAAAGGTTCTTAACCCAAAACATTGAATGTATCTTTCCTAATTGATGGATGCTTGAGCGGGTTATGTGTGATCATGCTCTTGAATATGTATTGAATTCTCTCAATTCCATGCACTTAGCTTCACTTAAAGTTCACAGTTACCAATTTTCATATCCAGGTTGAGGCCCTTATGTTCTGAAACTATTTGCATACTTGTACATATTTGCTTCAGTGTACTCCGGGTATAAAGGTTTGTCTCAGTTTGCAGCAAATTGAATGTAAGATGTGCTTGAGGTTTTCTTGTTGTTCCATATATAATTGAAAATATCATATTGCTGTGTTATTGGGAAGATTGGTCAGAATGAATTGATGGCATACTCGTGGTTGTCCCATAACACGTTTAATAGATAAAATAAGTCTTAAACATAGTACAGAATGCTGTGATGGCTGTCCCAGAGAGCAGGTTAGCAGATAAAATAAATCATTGGAGAAAAAACCAGGGAAGACTCTTTGATGTAGATGATAATCTCAACAAGGCCGTGAATAGCCAGCAAAAGAATAAAAAAATAAAACAATGAAATAAGTTTCAAAGGAAAATGATTGTAATCTTGTTTGCATAATGCGCTTAAAATATTGAAATTCATAAAAATATTACAACTGACTGTTTTATTAAGGTTAGCCTATTTGATATGTAAAGGAAAGAACTGATATTGAGGACAGTATTACGATAGATGAGTTATTAGGGGACCAGAGAAGGAATCTCTCTGGCACTATGTTGGAAGGTAACTGCTACAATGCATGTTTTCAGAATGTGAATTATATATAATGCGATTGATGAATCGGGGAACACCTTTTGTACTACACAGACTGTTCAGATGTAGAGTTACTTGTGAAATTAACAATCGGGAAGAAAAGCTGTCTTTAGAGGAAACTAGACCAAGTGCAGACCCGTTGGGTCTGCTCCCCCAATGCAGCCGTTCCCTACCCGTAGCCCCCACGGGAGACGTGGTCCTCCAACTCAAGCCGTTCAGGAATCAGCAGTGCGGCTGTTTTTAAATGGCGTCTTTGAGGGCGAGATGCGGGCGCCAGCAGCGGTTATGGTCGCTGGCCAGCAGGAGGCGACAAAATGAATGAGTGGGGGGGGGGGGGGGGGAAGGATTTTATTAAAAATGTGTACATAAACATGACGTCATGTGTGTGGATACTTCGAATGAAAAATGAAATCTCTACCAAAATGGGAAAAAACTCGGCGTTTCTGGGTCTGACATTGGCGTAGCAACAAATCAAAGATTGGCAGCCACAAGTCGGAAACACACAGCCAGCCACAGAGTTTTAATTTATTATGGAAGTTGAGACAAAATAAACTGTTTACTTCTAATTTGATAGTTTATAAATGCTTTTGCTTTTCAAGAAGTAGAAAGTAAGTGCCATGTGTGTTGCATCTGCTGATATTTTCCTGTCTTTGATCAGGCAGTGCTTGATAAAGCCACAGTGCACACAAAGACTCGACTTCAAAAAACAGGGGAACGAAACAAGATTTTAGAAAAGGTATGCATGCATGTAGTTTTTATTCTCTGCAGAATTAATGCCTCATTATACACTGTCTGCCTTGGCTATTATTTTATTTTGAGCTTTTCAATGGTACTTTATTGTCACATGTACCTGTGTAGAGTGAACTTCCTCTTTTTTTAAATCCTGGTAAAAAAACACTGTACATGGGCACAATCATACGAGTACAAGGATGTAAGAATAGTGGATTACACACAGCAGTACACAAGGGTTGCCACATCTCCCGTACCATCTTGTACCCATCAATTTCAAAGTTGTTAAAAATGTTGAGTCTTTGCTTTTCATTATAAGCCCGTTGTCCTGGTGGCAGTACTGGATTGGAGTGCAGGGTTCGGCCTGGCCAAGCAATGCTGTTTGAAGTCCTCTACTGCTGCTCTGCTGCTGCAGGCCCCTCGCTTCTTGGAGTGGCGCCCAATCCAATTGATCCCCAGGCTATTGCAGGGCCTCCAGCAGCTCACTCCACCAACACATTGATCTGGATACGTCGACCCGCGACGCGAGCGCATTGTTCATTGCCACCGTACAGTCTCCTTGTCCCCAGAGCGCCACCTGCAGCCAACCCAGAGCACCCTCGAAGGTGTGGGAGGTGAGCCCCCATCCCGCTCATGACAAGCACTGTTCTTTTACTCTGTCTGCCTCCATCTTGAAGAACCATTAAGTAGTCTGTCCCTCCTGTTCGTAGTATGGTTTTTTTTGTTTCAAAATTCATTTATATTTTTTAAATCTGCCATTTATAGCCCTGATCTTTTTGGTGTTTACATGCTAGGAGAGTAAAGATGATGAAATACATCTGCTTGTCTGGAACATCCTTGATGTACTGAGCAAGGGGATTTAATTAGGTTGCATTGTTGAAGGAAGATGCTGAAGATTTTGAAGAAATATGTACATTTTAGATTGGCACCCACGTGATTATTTTTTTCCTCTGTTACAGGAAGTCAATATATTGCAGTGGGAAAATGACTTCAAACAAGATAAATTTAAAAATCTGGAACAGTTTTGGATTGAAAGGTTTGAAAGGTTAGCAGATTTGTCATGAATGCAGTGATACTTCATTGTGTTGTATCCCCCACAATAAAATCATGTTTTGTAGGAGTTATCCAAGGAACGCTGTGTTTAAACTACTTTTAATCTCGGGCCTTCACGAATGCCAGTGATGCATGATTTGTTATATTTGTGTTTGTCTGGTCATCCATTTGTAGTTATTTCTTAGCCCATGTGCAGATGTGTTATCTGAGCCTCTGTTTATCGCATTTAAAATCTCAATGCTCAGGTGCATGTCCATGCCTCGTGAAACATCTTGTATTTGGCTGGATGTGTATATCCATTTTTGAGGCTGCAGCAAATATGTTTAATTTAGTTTCTTTGAATTTGGGTGTTAAATAATTCACAATCGTCAATAAATTCTGTTTCTTTAAATTCTATTGATTTGGCAAGTGTTAATGTGAGATCACAGCAAACCAGTTCTTCTTTCCTTTGTAGAATGTGCAATGAAAACGCTGATCTTGCCAAAAATTTGGAAGTAAGAGATGCTGAGATTCGGGATCTCAAATCAGAAAAGGCATGTAAGTGTGGTGAGCTCTTGGTATGTTGCATGGTGAAGCTGCTCTTCATTTCATTGGTTTCTCCAGTTCCTCCCACACCTACTAATCCCGAGAGGATGGTTGATAATAAAACACTTGCTGCTTTATTTACTTGCGAGTTTTGACATTGAGTGCTGCTGGACTGTTCTTAATGCCACCAATATTGATGCAAGTAGGCTTGCATGAGAAGTTGCTAGTTTGCTATCTGAAGTAGTGTGTCTTCCCTGTCTCTAATCCAGGACATGTTAACTTGAGGACATTGAGGGAAGTTAGTGTAGAAATAGCAGGGGCTATGACAGAAATATTTCAAATGTCATTTGTGCCGGAGGATTGGCGTACTGCGCATGTTGTTCCTTTGTTTAAAAAGGGTTCTAAGAGTAAACCTAGCAATTATAGACCTGTTAGTTTGACTTCAGTGGTGGGCAAATTAATGGAAAAGATACTTAGAGATAATATATCTAAGCATCTGGATAAACAGGGTCTGATTAGGAACAGTCAACATGGATTTGTGCCTGGAATGTCATATTTGACTTATCTTCTTGAATTTTTTGAAGAGGTTACTAGGGAAAAGCAGTGGATGTTGTCTATATGGACTTGAGTAAGGCATTTGACAAGGGTCCTCATGGAAGGTTGGTTAAGAAGGTTCAATTGTTGGGTATTAATGCAGGAGTAGCAAGATGGAATCAACAGTGGCTGAATGGGAGATGCCAGAGAGTAATGGTGGATGGCTGTTTGTCAGGTTGGAGGCCGGTGACTAGTGGGGTGCCTCAGGGATCTGTGTTTGGTCCACTGTTGTTTGTCATGTACATCAATGATCTGGATGATGGTGTGGTAAATTAGATTAGTAAGATGATACAAAGATAGGTGGTGTTGTGGATAATGAAGTAGATTTCCAAAGTCTACAGAGAGATTTAGGCCATTTGGAAGAATGGGCTGAAAGATGACAGATGGAGTTTAATGCTGATAAGTGTGAGGTGCTACATCTTGGCAGGACAAATCAAAATAGGACGTACATGGTAAATGGTAGCGAATTGAGGAATGCAGTTGAACAGGGGGATCTAGGAATAACTGCATAGTTCCCTGAAGGTGGAATCTCATGTAGTAAAGGTGGTAAAGAAAGCTTTTGGTGTGCTAGCCTTTATAAATCAGAGCATTGAGTATAGAAGTTGGGATGTAATGTTAAAATTGTACATGGCATTGGTGAGACCAATTCTGAAGTATGGTGTACAATTTTGGTCGCCCAATTATAGGAAGGATGTCAACAAAATAGAGAGAGTACAGAGGAGATTTACTAGAATGTTGCCTGGGTTTCAGCAACTAAGTTACAGAGAAAGGTTGAATAAGTTAGGTCTTTATTCTTTGGAGCGCAGAAGGTTAAGGGGGACTTGATAGAGGTCTTTAAAATGATGAGAGGGATAGACAGAGTTGACGTGGATAAGCTTTTCCCATTGAGAGTAGGGAAGATTCAAACAAGAGAACATGACTTGAGAATTAAGGGACAGAAATTTAGGGGTAACATGAGGGGGAACTTCTTTACTCAGAGAGTGGTAGCTGTGTGGAATGAGCTTCCAGTGGAAGTGGTGGAGGCAGGTTCTATTTTATCATTTAAAAATAAATTGGATGGGAAAGGAATGGAAGGTTATGGTCTGAGTGTAGGTAGATGGGACTAGGGGGAAATAAGTGTTCGACACGGACTTGTAGGGCCGAGATGGCCTGTTTCTATGCTGTAATTGTTAAATGGTTATTATATGGTTAACTATAGAAACCTTCCCATCATTTCCACAGAATAAATTCATACTTGAGGCTTTTTTGATTTTGTTCACCTCACTTCTTAAGCCCTTTGCTCCTCTAGGGAGCATCAGCCATTGACAAATGTCCTCCACCTCACTCGGTTGTTGGCAGTTCTTTCGAGATCTCCCCAGCTGAGCCCGCTCATGGACATTTCTGCCTTGACACCTCTTCTCCAGCTGTTCCTGGGGCAACCTCTTTTTCCTTTTTCCTTGGGGGTTCCATTTCGGGAATTGCCGGGTGATGTTTGTGGCAGGTATCTTAAGGGTGTGTCCAATCCAACTACATTTTCTCCTTTGAATTTGTAAGTCAGTGGGCTCCTGGCTTGTTCTTTTCCACGGGTCCATATTGCTTTGTCTCTCCATCAGATGTTAAGTATTCTCCTAAGGCAGGTGTTAATGAACGTTTGCAGCCTGTTTGTAGTGTGATTTTGTTGAATTCACCACTAATTTGAGTAGGGAATCTCATGGGAACCTTCTTCCCCTTAAAATTATTCATCTATTGTAAATACTCCCCCAAACGATGCCAACAGTCATGTGAAGCACAATATCTGCTTCCAACATGATCTTTAGAGGCAGCACCTGTGGAGGCAAATGAACAGGCAACATTTTGGGCCACACATTTCCCTTAACATATGTGGCCTGGCCTCCAGCACTTTTTTTTTTGTGCACAAGATTCCTGCTTCTGCGGTCTTTTGTGTCCCCATGATCGTTATCACTGGTTATGAGAAATGGCAATGCTTGTTTGCAGAAAAAACACAATTTGCTAACTCCATTTTGAAGACTTAATGTGTAAATGGAATTCTTTGTTCTTGCTGAGATCTGTGACTTTCTGGAGCATAGTCACATCATCCCAGTTACTCAGAGGATGATTCTGAGTCGGGCATCCCTTGGTGCCCTGGAAAATCCCTGTGACTTCTTTGACCCTTTGTACAAACACATTTCTGCTGGACTTCTGCACTTCTTCATTGGTTTGCCAGGCCCCTTTGGCATTCGGGAGCACACTTTCTGAATGCCACGAGGAGGGATTGAAGCATTTTGCAGGCTACCATCCATGTGCATTAATGTCTATTGTGTAAATTGTTAGACTATTGCTTAAAATAGCCATTGTAATGTCAGATCTAGAAACACTGAAGGTTGACTAAAGACTGCTTTAATAAATTGTTTTCTTTTTGCCTTTTACAAATATTTATTACTTTATTAGTATTGACCCAGCAATGTTCAGAGCTATTAGCAATGCTCAACATAAAGGATCAACACACATTCCAAAGAACATTGCCAACAACCATGAATGGCTTTACTGAAATTACAGCATTAGAGGTAACATTTCCATTTATTTTTGTATTGTTTATTTTATCATATGTTTTCATTTTGCGTTCAGAGGCAAAAATGTAAAGCTTAGCGTTATGGTTAGTCTAAAATCCAGAAAGGCACTGCCATGCTCCATATTCAATGTTTTTCTAGTGAGCATGGCATTGCCTTTCTGGATCCTTTTGTTGGTTTTGGTTTCTTGAAAAAACCTAATCTAGTGACCTGCCACTAGTCTTCAAAATATTGTATGTCTTTTATATTCAGTTTGATACATAGAAAATAGGTGCAGGAGGAGGCCATTTGGTACCATCCTTAACTTTGTTATTTCAAATGATACAACTTGCTCAAGCCTTTCTTTCTCACTGAATGCAAATGCCTTGCCATTGAAATCAATTTTCCCAGCAAACTTTCTTCTGACACCATTGGAATTGCCTTTATTTTAGTTTGGGCCATTAATTTTGGATCCAAGTTTCTCTCGCTCAAACTGAATATGGAATTCCTCCATTCTCTGTTCGATCTTTCCTAGGAGATTCTTAGCCACAAGATCATTCATTCATTACAAAAATATCTTTAAAAATACAGATGCCTGAAATTTACTATGTGTAGGAAATAACTGCGGATGCTGGTTTAAATCAAAGGTGGACACAAAATGTTGGAGTAACTCAGCGGGTCAGGCAGCATCTCTGGAGAGAAGGAATGGGTGAAATTTGGGGTCGAGATCCTTCTTCGGGTCTGAAACGTCACACATTCCTTCTCTCCATTCTGACCCGCTGAGTTACTCCAGCATATTATGTCTGCCTGAAATTTAGTGTGGTTTAGCTTAGAGATACTGCTTGGAAACAGGCCCTTAGGTCCCCGAGTCCATGACGACCAGTGATCACTCTATCTGACACACTCTGGACAGTTTACAGAAGCCAATTAACCAACAGAACTGCATGTCTTTGGAATGTGGGAGAAAACCGGAGTACACGGAGGAAACCCACTGCAGACATGGGGAGAACATACAAACTCCACACAGACAGCACCCGTAGTCAGGATCGAACCCGGGTCACTGGCGCTGTAAGGCAGCAGCACCACCGCTGTGCCACTGTGCTGCCCTAAATCTGAAATAAAAGCATAAAATTCCGCAACTCCCAACGGAACAGCCAAATCCGTCACAAGATACATAGTCAATGCTTCAAATCCATAACCCTTATCAGTATTTTCATTAATTCATTGTAGAAATCAAGATCTAAAATAGTCTGCCTCCTGCTTGGTTCCTCTTCTTGTTGGTTTAAAGAAAACATCTCCAATATATTCAATGAAGATTCTTCTTGCTAATTTGGTTTGTCCAACGTATAATATTAAAATTGGCCATAATTATTGTCTTTCGAACAAGCTACCACACTATTCCTTTTTTTTTTTAAATATTATTTTTATTAGAAGCAATTGTACAAGAATAAAACATTCGGCATGTAAAATTATACAATTATTGTACAGCTTTAATTTTAACCTGAAAATGAGAGAAAAGAAAAGATAAAGAACAAGAGAGGGGGAAAAGTGAAAAGATAAGACCCCTAGACTACCAAAGTAGTGCGGCCAAAGAGTGAATAAAGATATAAGAAAAGAAAAGAAAAAGAAAAAAGTGGAGATATACCTGCCCCTCGCCAATGAACTGGCCTCAACTACCTTCTGTGGCAGTTAATTCCCCAGATTCACCACTCTCTGTGTAAAAAAAGAGCGTTTTTCTGCCAAGACAAGCCTAATATTTTCCAAATGTAGTTTCTCGGACATGTTTTTAATCCACATCTTTACAGTTGGGACGGATGTGTGTTTCCAAAATTTTATTAAATTTTAATTCTTTATCCAAAAAGTATTCGTTTTTTCGCCGTTATCAGGCCATAGTTAAGGAAACGTCTTTGAAATAATGTTGGCTCGGAATACTATTCCTACCGGTAATTTTGTACCTTTACTAAGTACTTTTGTACCAAACTGATTATATATCTTAATCTTCTGAGCCAATATCATTTCATCATAAATTACATGGCTACTCCACCTATTCCTGCAATCAATTCTTTCCAAATATCAAATACCTTTGAATATTCAGGTCCTACCCTTACAGCCATCAGTCTGATTATACTTCTGTATTATTTTTGTACAATCGACTTATCATTCTTTTTACAAATGCAGTGCACATTTGGATATAGAATCTTTAATTTTACATTCTCATATTTTTCTTTTGATTCTGTGTTAGGGCACTTCTTGTGTTTATGATTTGCCCATTCCTGATGAACTCTGATTATTCCCTGAAACTGCCCTGAACTATCTTATTTTTCCTTTCCTCCCCCTGGACCTTTTCTTTTCTATATCCAGTACAGGATTTCTTCCTTCTGATGCTAACGTCTGTTTTCATAAGATTTCTTAACTGCTTGCATGTTGCAAAGCATGCAGTAGAACACAAATCATTCAGGATCTTAGAACTCTTTCAGTCTCTTACAGTGGTGGAAGTGTGTTTGTATACAAACTGCTAACCTTGCACATTTGACATTCAGCGTTATGTGATGAAAGCCTATGAACGAACAGCTGCGGGAATATCGCCATCTTAAAATCAATTGTGGGAAAATAGATAATTATTTGGCAGTTATGATTATGCTGACCATATTACTCCCATGAATTCTGATTCTTCTTGTTTTTTCAGCTGGGAGTGCTTGGAGCCTGTCACTGTAATACTATTGGAGCGGAGCCTTGTGGTTGTGCCAGAATGGCAGCCGCTACACGCAAGGAATTGTTGCAGTTTAAGCAAAAGGTTTGGTGAATGTCATTTATTTTGTCGGGATAAAAATAATTTCAAACTTGTTAAGTTCTTTTGCTTTTTAACCAGGAAAAGTATTTATCTACTATTGTGATGCTTGAGGTTTGTAGCGCAGTTGCTATTTTAGATCTGTAATCCTCATAACTTGATCTTATTAACGTTAATGAAAAGACATTTTTAGTTTAGAGATGCAGCACAGAAATAGGCCCACCGAGTCTGTGGCGACCAGCGATCACTGCACACTAACGCCATACTACACACTATAGACAATTTATTATTATACCAATCCAGTTAACGTACAAACCTGATGCCTTTGGAGTGTGGGAGGAAACTGGCAATCCCATGCAGACTGAAGAAGGGTCTTGACCCGAGACGTCACAGTATTCCTTTTCTCCAGAGATGCTGTCTGATCTGCTGAGTTACTCCAGCCTTTTCTGTCTATCTTTGGTTTAAATCAGCATCTGCAGTTCCTTCCTACACCTCTGAAGCAAAGATAGGTGTAATCGGGTTCAGTAAATCTTTGCCAAAATTAAGCTGGCCCTTAAATAAATTACCTGAAGTAATTTAGGGCAATGGAATACATACACTGTTTATGTTGGGCCTCTTGTGCATAATAAAGGAATAAGCTAGCTTTAATTTTCAGGAAAAAGCACAAATGATGGATGGATTTTTGCTAAAATCTTTGAGTGTGGGAGAATTATTGCATTCTTTGACTTAAAAGTCAGACTCTTGACAGTTTTAATATAAAGAAGAAATTCAAAGTATGAGATTAGTTTTAAGTTTATCTTGAGTGCCATTTGTTCATGTCGAGGAATGAAAAGATTCCTCGACATGCCTTGAAAATATTTCCATCTATGCTAAATTCATGAGTTGGTGAGGGACAAAAGGGATGATGTGGCTCGGTGCCTGTTGCAAGATTATCAAAAAACAAAACATGGCAACTAAGTTTTCATGTCACACCATTAGTTTGATTTCCAGAGAAAGCGTGAGGAAGAGGCATATCTTGTGGCTGATGCATTTAGAACTGCTTTTGAACATCAACTGAAAAGGACAAATGATCAAACTCTTCGAATTACTGAAGTGGGAAAACTGCACAGAAAATATCTCAAGAAATGGCTTGTGTCGACGCAATCCAAAGAAGGTATAATGGGGATGGCTTGTAATGAAGATATTGGGGCAGATCTATTGCATGAATACTCCCTTGGTTTTCTAAGATTGAAGTTCAGTGGAGCTCATTCCCCAGGACACTGAAGTCCGCCAACCTGCCCATTGCATCTGCTCCAGGTTGGAATTGCAGACTTACTGAATATCAAAACTGTCACTGGAATTGAATGTTTCTGAATGTATTTTATATTAAAAAAAAAAGTAAATAGTGCATACTCTTAAAATCAGTTTAAATTATTTAAACTAGCTTAATTTAATCAAGCAAACAGCTTTATTTGTCTTTCTTGCCACAGTTGATTTTGCCCATACATTTTATTGTGTCCACTTCTCAATGGCTGTAAAAGCCACTTGTCATTGCGGCTGACCGCCTCTGTTGAGAGTAGCTCTGCATGGCTGCTATGCTTTTCCAATGTGCTTGGAATTGAACTGGAAGAGGTAGCTTGGCTGCTGCCTCCCAGACATAGGGCACGAGTAAATATGCTCCATTAAAAGTACTCCATTAAATTGTAAAACTTGTTCTGTATTTTAAACGTCTAAGGCCATACATGCAATTATCTGTGATAACTTCTGTAAAAGAACAATTCAAAACTATTTTTGAGTATACCACTTAATGTTACCCCTATGTTGTTTCGCCTATGTTGCTCTGATCTTGCTTTAATTACTGATCTTGCTGTGTTTTCCACACCATTCCAGATCCTACTTGCAAAACAGAAGCGAATCATACAACATTTGGGCAAAAGTTGAAGGGGCTGTTTAATTCCGCAGCAGACTATAAGAAATTGGAAGTCTTGGATGACCCACAGGAAGTGCTGAGGATGCTTATTGACTTGGTCAGTAATGCTTTTACCGTTACCGTTCTATAGAATCTTGCATCAATTGTTGCTTATGAATTTATGATGTTTTCTATTCATTCAATGTATATACAAGAAGTGATACTTTAAGACTTTTGCCTTCCATCACAGTGAGGAGGTGCCTGGTGAACTCACTGTGGTGGATGTTAAATTTGTGTTTATTGTGTGTTTTGTTATTATTATATGTATGACTGACAAGGCAATGAAATTTCGTTCAGACCAAAAGGTCTGAATGACAATAAAGGATACTTTGACTTTGAAATATATTATTAAAATGTGCTGCAAATGTGGCAAGCTAACTACAAAACAAATATTATAAATGTAGTGTAATGGTGTGCCTCTTGTTTAAGAAGGGGAGTAGAAATAGACTAGGAAATAATGGTCGGGAAATTATTGGAGGAGAAATAGACTTTCAGGAAAAACATAGATGGTCGGGAAATTATTGAAGTGAGGTCAGGTTATTTGTGATGGGGAGATTCATCTGGGCTTCAAAACAAGATCATGGACTTGTTAGGGATTAAACAGCATTCATGCTTTGTGAAACTGGGTCAATTTTGGCCATACACTTACTCACATTTTTTTTAGGACAACGGTGACCAGTGGTGACCTGCAGGGAGGTCTACAGTTCCTCCCTACACCAGTAATGAGACGCCCGTCTTTTTAGATTTTATATAAATGACATGGAAAATGTTAATGATTAGAAAGTTCGCACAACTAATAAAAATAGTGGTTGTGGATAATTTGGAAAATTGTCATAGGATACAGCAGGATATTGGATAGTTGGAGATATGGGTAGAAAAATGGTAGATGGAATTTAATCTGGACAAGTGAGATATTGCTCTTTGAGAGGTCAAATGTAAGGGCAAAGTATACAGCACCCTTTGGAACATTGTATGCAGAGGGATCTTGGGGTTGAAGTCCACAACTCCCTGAAAGTAGCAACAGAACCAGATAGGATGGAAAAGAAAGCATATGACTGAGTATAAAAGTTGGAAAGTAGTGTTGCTGTTTTATAAAACTTTGTTTGGGCCTCATTTGGAAGTATTGGGTGCAGTTCTAGTCACCACATTATAGGAAGAATGTGGCTTAGAAGAAGGTGCAGAAGAGGTTCACCAGGATGTCTGGTTAAAGGCTATTAAAGGCTATTAGAAATTGGACAAATTTGGATAGTTGGAGCTTAGGGGCAAGTTGATGAAATTTTACGGTTGAGAGAAGCAGAGATAGGGTAGACAGTCTTCTTCCCCAGGTTGTAAATGTTAAAGTTGACGAGGGGAATTTTTTTTACAAAGGGTGATGGGTGTCTGGAATATGCTGCCGGGAGAATTGGTGGAAGCAGATTTGATAGGAATATTTTAGAAGGCATTTAGGCAAGCAGGGAATGGAGGAATATAGACTGGGAAAGTAGATATGATCATTATGGATTGGCACTGAAACCATGGGTAGACACGGTGTGCAAAGGGTCTGCTCCTGTGCTGACTGTTCCATGTTCATAACTTAGTTCCTTTTGCCCAACCCCCACTTCTCTGATTTATTTTTTTTTCCTACCACCCAACAACATTGAGGGTAACTTAAGTTGACGAATCAAGGTTGAAAGAAGGGTCCTGACCCAAAATATCACCCATCCATGTTCCCCGGCTCTTCTGCTGAGTTGCCCATTCCAGCACTTTGTCTTTTTTATAATCCTATGAATCAACATGTCCTTAGGAGGCAAACTGGTGTACCTGTTTGGCAGCAGGGGTTGGGAAAAATAGATTGTTTAAGAATGAATTGTAGACCTTTTTGGGTCATTCTGGCCCCAAAATAATATTATTTTTTTCCTCCCTCATTTATATCAACCAGGTGAAATGAACAGACTTGAAGTATTAATTAACTGAATTTTTTTTCTAATAATTCTGTAATTATTAAATTTCTATTTCTTATTAATGTTGACAGTTAAATGATAAAGAAGAGGCTCTGGCACATCAGAGGAAAGTTAGCTATATGCTGGCACGAAATATTGAAGGACAAAATCGAAATGACTCTCAGGACATCCCAACTACTGATGGTTCAAGATTTCTTCACTGTCAAAAAAGATCTGAAGAGCTCAAAAATACCACAAGCCCATCAGTTGATCGACGCTTAAAGGAGCACAGAACTATGTTCAGGACATATTCTTTTCCTCCAAGTTACTTTGCAGAAAGTTAAAAACGCAAAGAATATTTAAACATTTTGTGGCAATATTTAATACAATTGGATGAAGCCCTCCTCATAACAAAGTGGCCAGGAAATTACAGATATTAAATGAATTTCACCATTTTTAAGTGAACTCTTCAGAAGCAATGGTACACCATCTTTTAAAATATATGACTAAACTGTTTTCCATTTCTCTGGAATCTCATTAGTCCATTTTTTGAAAATAAGTTCAGCATTTAATGACTTTGGATGGAATGTGTTTTTCACTTTACGTTATGGCAATTAAATGTTATTTACCATATGATGCAAACAATGGATGCAAATCTGGGAAAATCATGATGAAACCAATGCTCTGGCCAAAAGAAAATGAATGGAGCTTTGTTTTATGCTTTGTTCATTGGGAATCAAAGGAAGGAATTGGATTACATCCATGTGGATGGATTGCCCTGCTCTTCAAAATCTCAGTTACATAAAAATACCTGTGAAGTTTGGGTTCTGCAGTCTTGAATGTACCTCAAAGTGATTTTGTAGAGAAATGCAATATTGTTAAAGATCTGTTTAAGTATTTCAAGTTGGCTTGTAAATTAGCTCTCATGTAAAAAAGCAAACTTAATTTTTTGCATTTCATTTGAACGTATGTGGTTTTATTTAAGCAAACAGAAGTCAATTTGCACATATCAGGGGCACACAAACAGTTAGAATAATTGACCAGTTATTCTGCTCTTTCAAATGATTTAAGTAGTATTTTTGTTTATGTTAATAATGTTTTTGCTTTCCAAAATGGATTCTTACCAATGAATCTTCAGTTATCCAGTGAGTGATCATGTGGCAGAAGAGAGGGAGAAGCTTAAAGTAATCATCATCATCAGTAGTGAAAAAATATTGTATAAACTAATGGGATTAAAGCTGACAACTCCCTTGGAATTTAGGGTCTCATGTGCCCAGTGATAGTGGTTGCATTGGAGATGACCTTCCATAATTCCCTGGATTCTGGAAAGATCCCAGCATATTGAAAAATTATAGACTTATAAGCTCATTCAAGAGACTTGGTCCCTTATCCAGTAATTATTTAGATATGATGGTTCAAATATAGGTGAGGGAGGAAAGATAAGTGGAGGAAACTAGGGCAGGGCATGCACTGTTAATGATAAAGTACTGCAAAGTGCAGAATAGAAAGATGTACAAATATGTAGTTCCATGAAAATGGCGACATGGGTATTCAGGGTGGTAAAGAAGACGTATGACACACTTTCCCTTGTCTGACAGCCTATTGAGTACAACAATATGGACACTGTTATAGAACATGGCTGAGACCAGGCTGGAAGTGTGTGTGTGTGCGTGTGCGCAGTTCAAGTCACCATACCATTGGGAGGATGTGATTCAGCTAGAGGGTGCTTGAAAAAAAGACAATAATATTGTTGCGAGTGGAGAGCTTCAATTATCAGGAGAGACTGGATAGGCTGGGATTGTTTTCCTGGGTGCTATTGCGGAGGTTTATAAACCTCCCTCATTGGTGACCCTCAGACTATCCTTGATCGGACTTTGCTGACTTTACCTTGCACTAATTATTATTCCCGTATGTATCTATGCACTGTAAATGGCTCGATTGTAATGTATTGTCTTTCCGTTGACGGGATAGCACACAACAAAAGCGTTTCACTATACCTTGGTATACGTGACATTAAACTAAAGAAACATAGAAAATGGGTGCAGGAGTAGGCCATTCGGCCTTTCGAGCCTGCACCGCCATTCAAAATGATCATGACTGATCATCCAACCCGGTATCCTGTACCTAAATAATCTCCAAGGTCACCCAGGATGAGGGGCATAGATAAGGTGAATGGTCAGGATAAAGAAGTCTAATGCTTGAGGGCCAAACTAGGAAGGGGAAATGTTTTAAGGGCATTTTTTTCACACAGAATTGCTAGGTAGCAGAGAGGAGGAAGCACAGGCAAATATAATCAAATGTTTTTTAAAAATTTGGGCAAGTTATAGGATACGAAGAGTTTTGAGGGATACGACCCAAACACGGATCTATGTCAGGAAGGCAAGTTGGTCGACATGGTCAAGTCGGATAGAAGCACCTGTTTCCGTGTTGTATAACGCAATGACCCTGAATCTGACTCCTTGTTTTTTAATCTCACTGGTTGTAAAAGTTGCTGGCCATTATTTTGCATGATGTATAGACAAAAGTACATTTTTGATAATGAGACTGTTGATAACAGGGAAGAGACATCTTAACTTTGCCAAGATCCTTGATTATTACAATTAAATAATATAATAAAAATATGGTTGATAAGGAACCAAATGGTGAAAATTTGTCACCTGACTCTTTTGTCTTCTACATTAGTAAAGCAAAATCTAGTTTGAACCTACTTTAATTACTTTCTTCAAAGTTTATCTTTTGAGGATCGGATGTGTTTCAAGAGTCAAAAGTCAAGAATGTTTTATTGTCATATGTCCCAGATAGGACAACAACATTCTTACTTGCTGCAGCACAACAGAATATTGTGTACATAACGGGAGAAAAAAAAAGTTCATATATAATATATCAATAAATAAACATACTGTAATAACGTCCTTTTGGTTTGGAAACAGACATGAATTGTAAAGTTCAATTTCTTTCATGGGTAAGTTCAGTAACAGTCATTGGAGGAGTTTGCTTTTCTAAGAGCTGGTATGAAGTTACTCAGTTGTCTATTCCCACTTCTAAATTCAGTTGCTGTTATTTTATCATTTGCTTTCAACCCATTAACCATTTTATGAATATAAGTTTGGCTACGTTAGCTTTTCTTGCCCTGATGGAATTCCTTCCATTCCAGGTTAGATGTGTTCAATGACGGTGGCACTCCACGGGATCCATTATGCATTCAACAAGTGAATGGGCATTCAGTTAAGTGAATGGTGGAAAAGCAAGATGGATTCAACAGTGGCTGAATGGGAGATGCCAGAGTGTAATGGTGGATGGCTGTTTGTCAGGTTGGAGGCCGGTGACTAGTGGGGTGCCTCGGGGATCTGTGTTGGGTCCACTGTTGTTTGTCATATACATCAATGATCTGGATGATGGTGTGGTAAATTGGATTAGTAAGTATGCAGATGATATTAAGAAGTGGTGTTGTGGATAATGAAGTAGATTTTCAAAGTCTACAGAGAGATTTAGGCCATTTGGAAGAGTGGGCTGAAAGATGGCAGATGGAGTTTAATGCTGATAAGTGTGAGGTGCTACATGGCAGGACAAATCAAAATAGGACGTACATGGTAAATGGTAGCGAATTGAGGAATGCAGTTGAACAGAGGGATCTAGGAATAAGTGCATAGTTCCCTGAAGGTGGAATCTCATGTAGATAGGCTGGTAAATAAATATTTTGCTGTGCTGGCCTTTATAATTCAGAGCATTGAGTATAGAAGTTGGGATGCAATGTTAAAATTGTACAAGGCATTGGTGAGGCAAATTCTGGAGTATGGTGTACAATTTTGGTCACCAAATTATAGGAAAGATGTCAACAAAATAGAGAGAGTACAGAGAAGATTTACTAGAATGTTGCCTTAGTTTCAGCACCCAAGTTACAGAGAAAGGTTGAACAAGTTAGGTCTTTATTCGTTGGAGCGCAGTAGGTTAAGGGGGGGACTTGATAGAGGTCTTTAAAATGATGAGAGGGTTAGACAGAGTTGACGTGGATAAGCTTTTTTCCATTGAGAGTAGGGAAGATTCAAACAAGAAGGCATGATTTGAGAATAAAGGGACAGAAGTTTAGGGGTAACTTCTTTACTCAGCGAGTGGTAGCTGTGTGGAATGAACTTCCAGTGGAAGTGGTGGAGGCAAGTTCGATTTTATCATTTAAAAATAAATTGGATAAGTATATGGACGGGAAAGAAATGGAGGGTTATGGTCTGAGTGCAGGTAGATTGTTATATTCCACACAGCTAGCACTCTGAGTAAAGAAGTTCCCCCTCATGTCACCCCTAAACTTCTGTCCCTTAATTCTCAAATAAGTGTTCGGCACGGGCTAGAAGGGCCGAGATGGCCTGTTTCCGTGCTGTAATTGTTATATGGTTAAATAACCAGAGTGGCAAGACATTGCTCCTTTGATCACATTGGAGTGTCTAAGGTAGACACAAAATGCAGGAGTAACTCAGCAGGACAGGCAGTATCAATGGAGAGAAGGAATGGAATGTCTGGAGTGTCTACCTCATTAACCAGAACCCTACAAACCATCATAGGTGCAAACACAGGGTTGGGGCCAACCATCATAGGTGGGGTCACCATGAGCACAGGGTAATTTATTAGCATGTGCAATGTTCATAACTGGTCAGTGGGGCCTTCCAACCTCAAGAAGATTTCAATGGCTGATGAGAATTTCCTGGCATGACTGATTCAAACAGCAACCTTTTATCTCAGTTTTGTACTGAGATTCTGATCCGCATGTGAATTCTGAAGAAAAATGACATTTGCCTGAATTTGGTCCCACCCCCTCAACATTTCCTATCCATGCATCCCAATGTCAATAAAGTGTCCTCAATTTGGTATTATCCATATACCCATGTGCAAAACCTGTTACATAGCTGGCCCTCCATTCTTAGCCTGGTAGAAAAGACATTTTACCCTGTATGCCTTTTTTTGAATCTATTCCAAAGGTTATGTGATCTGTCGCACCTGGAACTGCTTTCTTTGAAGTATGGGGGGAAGTAAAGCGACAAGTGTAGCATTTCTTGCGGCTGCAAGGGAAAGTGCCGGGTGAGGGGGTGGTATGGGTGGGAAGGGAAGAATTGACCAGAGAGTTACGGAGGGAGCGGTCTTTGCGGAAAGGAGATGTGGCGAGTGGTGGGGTCACGTTGGAGGTGGCGAAAATGATGGAGGACTATTTGTGACGGCTAGTGGGGTGGGAGGGGATGATTTTCTGGATTCTCGCCCCATTTAGAAAATAGTCTTCGCCTTTATTCCTACTACCAAAATGTATGACTTCATACTTTGATACACTACATTCCATCTGCCATTTCTCTGCCCACTCTCCCAATAAGTCTTTCTGCGGAGTCCCTGCTTTCTCTACACTACCTGCCCCTCCACCTATTTTCATATCATCCGCATACTTTGCCACAAAGACTTCAATCCCCTCGTCCACCTCCTTGTAACAACCTGTAACTCAAGTCCTACATTTCAGTCCAGGCAATATCTTTGGGAATCTTTACACACTCTCTAGCTTCATCGTATTCTTCCTATAGTGTGGTGACCATAACTCAGGCTGCACTGTGAATGTTTGTTCCATGACTACACATCATTATACCAACAAATATGAGTTATTGCAATACTGCAGGACCATTAAGCTTGCACATTCATAAGTTGAGAGGACCTCCACATTCTTTATTAGTTTTGCATATGACCTCCAAGAAAGAGATTTGCAATTCTCCCCTCTCTCCATCCCTCCCTACCCAAGTCGTATCAGCTTAAGTCGTCTTGTTCAGCCTCATTGTCTTTACTCTTTTTCACCTAGGTCACAGCTAACCATGGCCTGTTTCCTTTATCATCATTATTGTACATCTTTCATTCATTTGTTGTATATCTCCCAACATCACCGTCTACATCTCTCGTTTCCCTTCTCCCTGACTCTCACCTATTCCTCTTCTCCAGGCTGTCTGATCTGCTGAGTTACTACAGCTTTTTGTGCCTATCTGGTTTAAACCAGCATCTGCAATTCCTTCCTGCAGACCTGCAATTAACATTTCCTGGTTTTCATGCAAAGTCATTGTTTTGGGGAAAAAGACATACTTTATTCATAGATACTGTGTCTAACCTGTTGTGTTACCACCATTTTCAGATTTATAGCATCTATATTATTTTCCTTTCATGCATTTCATTTCAAGAGCCTTTCATGGCTAATAATAATACTCAAGAATGATACAAGTTACGTGCATTTCAAAATTGCTTACAGAATGTTTTAATGGAGACCAGCAATAATTTGATGACTTAGTGAATTGTCAACTTCCTCATATTTGCAGCTGACAAGAAATGTAAACCTTCACATTCCTTAAACTGGACTAACAACTTCATGGCCACAGGCAATATTGTGCCTCATTCCCCAAAGAAATGATCCTTTATACTTCTGCTGAAGATATTGACCTGGTTCATATAGTTCTGCAAACATTGGTAAAGCATTGGAAAATTGAGCAAGCGTTCATGTTATTGCATATGCACTTTGAAGCTTGTTAGTTTAGTGATACAGTGCGGAAACAGGCCCTTAGGCCCACCAAGTCCGCGCTGACCAGTGATCCGTGCACACCAACACTATCCGACACACGCGAAGGGCAATTTTACCAAAGCCAATTAGCCGACAAACCTATACATCTTTGGAGTGTGGGAGGAAACCAGAGCACCCGAAGAAAACCCACGCAGGTCATGGGGAGAACGTACAAACTCCATACTGACAGCACCCGTAGTCAGGATCGAACCTGGGATTCTGGCACTGTCAGGCAGCAACTCTACCGCTGCGCCACCGTGCCGCTATGTTGCTAAACAAAAACGGGCACATTTGCAGCAATTAGTCATTACAGTGTGGAAACAGGCCCTTTGCCCCAACTTGCCAACATGTCCCATCTGCACTAGTCCCACCTGCCTGCATTTGGCCCATATCCATCCAAACCTGTTTGATCCATTGCTAAATTTATGGGGTGATGTTTTCAGTCATACAGTAACATAGAAATATCGGGCTAGATTGTGGAACTGGCATAATGAGCTAAAAGACTTCTAATTCATTCTAATTCCTGCTTCTAATTCATACCATGAGAAAGATATTGAAGGTTTAGAAAGGTTGCAGAAAAGTTTCCACCAACATTGCCTGGATTAGAATGTGTTATATTAAAGGGAAAGTTTGGACAATCTGGATAGTTTTCTCTAGAATGCCAGAGATTACAGAGAGACCTGATAAAAATGTATGAGATGAATAGATCGGGTAGACATTTAGAGTAATTTTATGTTGGGTGTTTTTCATTAAGCTTGAGTATAGGAAATTAAGGATAGAGAGATAGGAGTATGAGGCAGAATAAGATGCCTGGAAAATCTATCTTGTTTATCCACAGAATGGAGGTGTTTTTCAAATCAGTCACCGATCTACATTCAGTCACTCCATTGTAGAAGACTTCATCCTGCAGTATACTAAGAAATAATTTTGGTTTCCCTTTTTAACTTGGATGTCAGGAAGGAGATAAAAGCAGAGGTTGCATTTCCTGTGATTGAACAAGAAATGCAGGATGTATTGGAGACTAAGGGGTGGTCCAGTATATTTTGCAAAATGTGTAGGAAATAGGTTCTTCAGGTCTGCTCTGCTATTCAACAAAATGGTGGCTATTCTTCTATCTCAAACATCAAGTTCCTGTCTTATTCCTATATCCCTTGATTCCCTGAAAATACATAACTCCATCAATGTAGAAACAAAGAACTGCAGATGCAGGTTAATGCACAAAACGACGCAAAGTGCTGGAGTAACTCAGCAGGTCAGACAGCATCTCTGGAGAACACGTATAGGAAACATTTCAGGTTGAGACCCTCGAAGAAAGGTCTCGGTCCGAAACGCCACCATCCATGTTCTCCAGAGATGCTGCCTGACCTGCTGAGTTACTCCAGCGCTTTGTGTCCTTTACAACTCGTTCAACTTCTGTTTAAATGCAATCTATCATAGAACCTCCAAACCTTCTGGAGTCAAGTCATACAGTGTGAAAACAGGCCCAAGTTTTCTAAGACAATCTGGGGGCCATCATACCCCAGCTACACTAATCCCATGTGTCTGCATTTGGCCCATATCCCTCTAAACCTATCCTATCCATGTACCTGTCCAAATGATTCTTAAACATAATGATGGTACCTGCCTAAACTACCTCTTCTGGCAGCTTGTTCCATACACCTACCACCGTTTGTGTAAAGAAAGTTGGCCCTCAGATTCAAGAACAAGATTTTGCTGCAATTTGTGACAACCATCTTTGCTGTCTGCAGATGATGGTTTAAAAAAACCCAATATAGTTCTGGAATAACCTCGCGGGTTCAGCAGTGTATCTGCATGACAGGATAGGCGACGTTTCAGATTGGAACCTTTCTCCGAGATGTTATCTGATCTGCTGGGCTACTCCAGCGCTTTTGTTTCTCCGCTTCAATAGATTTTTCTGTCCACATATACAGGTATACGGTGCGACATACCAATGGATGAGAAGTGGGGCATCGATAATGCACGTGAACATGTTATATTATGTCCAATTGATTAAGTGTTGCTCGAATGCCATAAATGCTGAATGTCAGATGGAACCCTTGTGAATACAATTTGGCAAATATAAGTTCACATCCTTTTCAAATCCATCGTCTCGTTTAAGGTATCATCTGGACTTGAATTCATAAAAAAACAACAGGATAGCGACTGGCAAACTTATTTTTAAGCATGTTGAAGATCGTCCATCCATTCCCTCCACAAATGTTGCCCGGCCCACCGAGTTACACCAGCACTTTGTGCTTTGCTCATGATATCAGTATCCGCAGTTCCAGGTGTTCTCGGGGACTTTGTAGTTGGTTCCCGAGAAAGAGGACTGGGTTGTAATTTGATAACATTTCATCCTGAAGGGGACAGTGCAATGCTTCTTCGGTACTCCACTGGCAATAGTTTCTGCGCACAGTTCCCTCCCTGACACTTGAGGGAATTGAAGAAGGATCCCGGCAGAAATGTCACATATCAATGTTTGAGTTTGAGCTTAGTTTACGTCGTACCCGTCCGTGGCGAGTTCCACCCTCCACGGATACCATGTAATCCCGTGCTACCTGCTCCATGGTCGGATAGTCGGCGACTAAACCATCTCCCCCACCTGGTTTGCAGGTGAGGAGGGGGCTGTGGACCCCCAGCAGGACCAAAAACAAGACCTGTCAAAGGGCGGATGAGCTCCTAGCGAGCCAATGGCCATATAACACTTCAGTAGAAGTTGCGATCACGGCCATGCATAGCATGGTAAGGCACCGTGCCTGGAGATATTTTCAATGATAATGATGATTAATTTATTGTCACATGTACCGAGGTACAGTGAAAAGCTTTTGTTGCGTGCTAACTAGTCAGTGGAAAGACAATACAGGATTGCATTGAGCCATCTATAGTGCACAGAAATATAAAAGGAATAATGTGATTAACGTTTAGTCCAAGATAAAGTCCAATCAAAGATGGTCCGAAGGTCTCCAATATTCTCCAGAGAGTTAACCCACTAGGTTACTCCAGCACTTTGTGTCCTTTTTGTAAACCAGCATCTGTAGCTCCTTATATCTGCATCCCTCTGATTAAACTGATAAGGCATTGGTGTGGCCCCATTCAGAATATTGCGTTCAGTTCTGGGCACAATGTTACAGGAACGATGTTGTCAAGTTGGAAAGGGTATAGAGAAGATTTTAGAGGATGTTGCCAGGACCCGAGTGTCTGAGCTATAGAGAGAGGTTGAGCAGGCTAGAGCTCTGTTCCTTGGGGCGCAGGAGGATGAAGGGTGATCTTATAAAGGTGTAAAAAATCATGTGAGAAATAGATAGATTAGACGCACAGAGCCTCTTGTACAGAGTAGGGGAATCGAGGACCATAGGTTTAAGGTGAAGGGGGAAAGATTTAATAGGAATCTGAGGAGTAACTTTTTCATACAAAGGGTGGTGGGTGTATAGACCGAGCTGCCAGATGAGGTAGTTGAGGCAGATACTATTGCAAAGTTTCAGAAACAGACAGGTACATGGATGGACAAGATTGGAGGGATATGGTCCAAAAGCAGGCAAGTGGTAGTAGTGTAGATGGGACATGTTGGCCGGTGTGGGTAAATTTGGTTGAAGGGCCTGTTTCCACACTATATCACTCAATAACATGGATTGAATTTGAATTTGAAGAAAAGTTGCCTAACTTGCGAGGGTATCCAGAACTTTATGTTTTATGTTAAATCATCTGCAGACAGCAAAGATGGCTGTCAGAAATTGCAGCAGGATCTTGAAACCTGTAGTTCCTTTTGTCTGTGAAAAAGTTACTTTTATAGCAATCAAACAGGTTTGCTTCTTAATAAACAGACAACTTACAAACGTTTGGTAGACCAGTTCAAAACTTTACTTATTATTGGCCGATGGAAGTGACCGACAAAAGACCATAAACATCTCAGACAAATTAATAGTACAACTAGTAATACAATCAATCCATAGTGGACAATAGTTTTCCAAGTCCCTCCAAACATATTAAATGGCCACCAACCTCCCCCGGAGCTATAATCATGGAATTCAGCTCCTACCTTCCTTATTTTAACCACTTCCATTCTGATATGGGCAGCCAAGTTGGTAATGTTGGAGGAAGCATCGGGACTAAAAGTACACCATTCTCGACCTATTATTGCACACGTCCTTCCTTTTTCTGCTAGGATAAAATCTAAGGTCATACTATTTTGTAATACTACAGTCCTCATAGCTACCATCTCAGCTGTTACCCCTTCTACCTCCTCCTGGGTTACACTCGAGACGGCAGTGGCATTAGCAAGTGTCTCTAAAGCCGAGGCCATATTAATTAGTTCCCGTGGCACTATTATACCAACATAGGACGGGAAGAGGATCATTAAAAAATTGCTCAGCCTTCGTTAGGCTTCGCTTGGAAATCCCCGTGTGCTGGTGCAGCTGGCTCGTGCTTCTCATACGTGAGACCACATATGCAATATAACAACACCCTGTCCAGTGATGGAGTCTTTTTAGTCGTTCCCAAGTTGCCCCGTATGCCGACGGCATTCCTGGTAACCATGGGTAGGCCCAGGATCCACATACAAAATATGTGCCATTAACTGGTCAAGGTGGGCCGATAATGGTGGCTGCCTGAGTTGACATACACGTACTGTTTCCCAAGAATACACCTGTGCCTTGGTGGTGCCAAAAACAGGTAGTATTAACTGGCCTGTACGGATCTCTTACCATCTTTAGTCAGGGTATATCTGCTGCATTTGTCACGTTCAATTTCCAATCTCGTTTAAAGGGAAGGGTGTAGCACCCTTCAAAGTTATTGTATTTCGGGCCGCCATAGATGATGTTTATTGTTTCATTTTTGGTATTTGTTATCCGTATGATTTTTAGACAGGACGTTTTTTTAGTGGAGTTACAGAAGC
The DNA here is from genome assembly GCF_028641065.1 of Leucoraja erinaceus. Classification (NCBI taxonomy): domain Eukaryota; kingdom Metazoa; phylum Chordata; class Chondrichthyes; order Rajiformes; family Rajidae; genus Leucoraja; species Leucoraja erinaceus. The sequence goes on along the minus strand of NC_073379.1, from coordinate 1,271,417 downwards.
ACCTCATTGCTAGTCTCTCGGTAAAGTTTAGTGGAATGAGGACCAAGGGAATTCCTTCCTTACTGCTAGTCGGAACACCGGTGCATACCCAACATTCAGTCCCATGTGCCCGTACGGCAAACTCATGGCTCATCGCCAGATAGGTATTAGTCCATGTTACCCTGGCCATGGTTAGGACCATCAGTAGTGCGAGCATCACTCGTGCCATCCTTGTATCTAATCTTTTTGCAGTCGTAGAGATGTATCCAACGTGGATGGTTTTCAACCTTCACTGCTGTTGGTGTAGTCAGCAGCACCTGGTACGGTCCGTTCCAACGGGGGCCGAGTTTCTTGCGGTCCCAATTTCTGATAAGTACGTAGTCCCCTGGTTGGACTATTTAGATGAGCCTTATCATCTGTATCTCTGATTGAACCTGGATAGAGTGTATGTGGAGAGGATGTTTCCACTGGTGGGAGAGTATAGGACAAGAGGCTCATAGCCTCGAAATGTTTAAGGCAGAGATAGATAGATTCTTGATTAGGAGACAGAGACAGACACAAAAATGCTGGAGTAACTTATCTCCTCATCTATGATGAAAGAGGGGAATACTTGTTCTATTACAAATCCATTGACTCCCACAACTATCTCGACTACACTTCTTCCCAACCTGCTCCCTCGAAAGACTCTATCCCCTACTCCCAATTCCTCCGTCTATGCCGTACCTGCGCCCAAGATGAGGTGTTCAATATCAGGACATCCGAGATGTCCTCATTCTTTAGGGAATGGAGGTTTCCCTCTTCCATCATAGATGAGGCCCTCCTCATTGCCCCGCAGCTCCGACCTTGATCCCACTCCCCCTAATCGCAACAAGGACAGAGTCCCCCTAGTCCTTACCTTTCACCCCATCGGCCATCACATACAACACATAATCCTCCGACATTTTCGCCACCTCCAACGGGATCCTACCACCAGTTACATCTTCCCATCTCCACTCTTTTCCGCCTTTCGCAGACCGTTCAAGCTGTGGACTCTTATACATTGGCTAGACCAAACGTAGACTGGGCAATCATTTCACTGAACACCTTTGCTCAGTCTGCCTGAACCAACCTGATCTCCCCTTCCCATTGCCACACTGACCTTTCTTTCCAAGTTCCCGTTCTCACCTAGCAAATAGCAAACAGTGGCCTGCTTCCTTTACCACCGTTACTTTCTTGCATGTTTCTTGCATGTTTCATTCATTAGTTCTATGTATATTGCTCATGTATCTTGTTGTGTTTTATGACAGACCAATTTCCCTCCTGGGATAATAAAGTTCTACTGTATTGTATATATCTCTACATCCCCGTCGATATCTCTAGTTTCCCTTTCCCCCCCGACTCACAGTCTGAAGAAGGGTCTTGACCCGAAACGTCTCTCCAGAAGATGCTGCCTGTCCCGCCGAGTTGCTCCGGCATTTGTGTGTCTATCTCGGGTGTGAACCATCATCTTGTTCCATACAGAGGGTGGTGGGTGTATGGAACAAGCTGCCAGAGGAGGTAGTTGAGGCTGGGACTATCCCATCATTTAAGAAACACTTGGGCCAGGTACATGGATAGGACAGGTTTGGAGGGTTGTGGACCAAGCGCAGGCAAGTAGGACCAGGGTAGCTGGGACATTGTTGGCCGGTGTGGGCGAGTTGGGCCGAAGGGCCTGTTTCCACACTGTATTAATATATGACTCGATGTGTAGGTATGTTACAAAACGTACCTTCAGCGGCGCTGCAGTTCTGCCATTGCCCGTGTGCGCGACTTTGGCGCCTATGAGAGGGGGGCGGGTTTATAATGCGATTTTTATGCAGCCTATTCAAATCGATCTCTGTCAGGCTGTTTAGTTGCTAAAGAAAAATCGCTTTGACTGCCATTTTATTAAGTTTATCAAAATTAGTGCTGGATAATTTAATTGTTGGAGTAAAATTAAAATCATCTTCAAATGCCATCAACGCCGACAACGGGACGGATCTCATGTAGGGGACAAGGCAAGGTACGCCGTTTATTTTTTCATATAAACTTGCTTCTTAAACCCCTTTCTCACGGGGCGACTTGACGCAAGAGTTAACCAGAGTTGAACATCGTGGGAACCTCTTGCGATAACCGTACGGCATTCGTGGACCACCGTGGCGCTAACGGCAGGTACTCGTGTAACTTGGTGACTCGGGAGAAAATTCAAACAAGCTTGAATTTCTCCAAGAGTGACTTGTACACTTGTGGTTGAACATTGCAACATTATATGCACGTAGTGGCCAGTGCGATATCCGTACTGACTCTTGCATGTACCGTGGGAACTCCTGCGAACGGTGAACCCGGAAGCTGGACAGAGGGGACAGAAGGTGAGTAAAAATTGTCTTCTGTGGGATTGAATTTAAAAAATAAAGAATTGCATCCGCATATGGACATCAACTGCTGAGGTCATCTGTTGTTGGCCCTGATTTGTCCCGGTCTTTTCTTGCTTCCAGTTCCCCCCTACAATCATCCCGAAGATGTCCAATTGTCCTGACCAAAAATGGAATCTATTCCTTTTCTCCAGAGATGCTGCTTGGCCCGCTGAGTTACTCCAGCATTTTGTGTCTAACTTGCTGATTCAGACAGCTTTTGATTATCAAGGATTCTGCGCTGACTCTTTACTCTGAAACACACGTTGGAAATTTAAACTTGGGCGCAACTAACATCGTCTTACTACCGTGGGAACTCTTTAACTCAGCGGGCAGGCAGCAGTTGATTGTTGCTCCATTCAGTTTCCCAGGGGGTCGGGACGGGACTGGAGTTGGGAGGGAAAGGTGGAGGAGTCGAGGGAGAGGAGGGGGAGACAGATGGGGGTGTCTTCATTTACTGGCGGCGGGTGTCTGTCACTGAAACAGGCAGGTGAGATTTCACATCCACCTTATGTGTGCCTCTCTCTCTCTCCCTCCCTCCCTCTCATACAGGCTGAGAGACTCTGCCTCTGTGAGTGTACGTCTCTTTCTCCCTCTCTCCCACACATAGTAAGACCGAGGTACTGTGCTCAGTCCATCTGTGTCTCCCACATACACAGTAAAACTCTGCTTTGTGTGTGTATATACGTCTCCCCTCATTTCTCTCTCTCCCCCCCATCATTTGTGCCACGTGATGATTTAATTACACTTGACAGTTTACAATGGTCATTCAAGATTTAACGGGAAAGCTCGGGAGACGGACAAGTCACTCGCACAAATAACAGAAATGCCAAGTACCGTGGGAACTCTTTGTCTACCCCCCCCGTTATATCGTGTGATATCGTGCTAGACCACGATCACTTCACTCTGGTTACATCTTGCGTCAAGTCGCCCCGTGAGAAAGGCCTATTAGGATGCCTTTCATCAAAATTTCACGTTGCAAAAATGTCATTATGTAAATATAGGAACAAGCAGTATATTTCCTGCGATATGGGGTTTAAATTCACTGCAACCGCAACGTTCCAAACCAGCGCGTTCCACAAAATCCCACTTGCAAGATGATTTAAATGCCCATTAATTTACAGTAATTTAACACTAAATTCCTTCCATTTGGCCTATAAATTCATGACAATGAGATTTTAAAATCATGTTATATTGTGAATTCTTGTGTGAATGTTATTTGGACACTTAGGGGTTTTTTTAAATGTTAACCTTTTCTTAAGAAATGGATAGATGTTTAGATCTAGTAATTGAATTTTGTAATTAGCAATAATTGGGTAACTAACTAATTATATTTTTTAATTTCAGGTAATCCAAGTAAGTTTGTTTCATATTTGTTTCAGAATGCTTCAATCTATAATAACTGAAAATTTCATTCAGTTCTCTTAATTTTTATGAAAGTTATGGGCTTTTGACTGTCCTTGATCCCAGCTTTTGTGTTAAGTCAATGGAAAAGCAATGCTTTTTAGTAAACAAGATGCTAATTTCAGAGTATGAAAATGGCCATAACTTTTTTAATACTGAAGATATGAAAGTGAATTAGGTGTCAAATTAAACTTCTTTTTATGCTTTATCTGATGGGATAAATTGCAGACTTGATATTTAAAATCTCAAAATTTTGTAACATTGCTACTATGTGCAATCTGCTTAACCTTACCCGCTGCCTCGAGGATATAAAGTGCTGGATGGCCCAGAACTTCCTCCAACTAAATGAGAGTAAGTCTGAGGTCATCCTTCTCGGCCCCTCAGACTCAATCAAAATGATAGTAGGCAGCCTTGGAAGCATTACCCCACTACTCAAACCTCACGTCAAAAACCTCGGCGTGATATTTGACTCAGCACTGAAATTTGACAAGCAACTCAATGCCATGGTAAAAGCTAGCTTCTTTCAGCTTCGGACGATAGCTAAAATAAAACAATTCCTCCACTTTGATGACCTCGAAAAGATCATCCACACATTTATCTCCTCCCGCCTAGATTACTACAACTCTCTTTACACTGGCATCAGCCAATCTTCCCTGTCCCGCCTGCAACTGGTCCAAAACGCCGCAGCGAGACTCCTGATGGGCACCCGAAAAAGGGACCACATCACCCCGATCCTAGCCTCTCTCCACTGGCTCCCTGTGCAGTTCCGTATACATTTCAAGACCCTCCTCTATGTCTACAAAGCCCTCAATGGGCTTGCCCCCTCCTACATTAAAAGTCTTCTCACCCACCACTCCACCTCCAGGTCCCTCAGATCGGCCGACTTGGGGCTGCTGAATATCCCGCGATCTAGGCATAAGCTTAGGGGTGACCGCGCCTTTGCGGTTGCAGCTCCTAGACTGTGGAACAACATCCCCCTTCCCATCAGAACTGCCCCCTCCATCGACTCCTTTAAGTCAAGACTAAAATCTTATCTATACTCCCAAGCCTTTCCTGACGTCCACTGAGCGAGGGCTATATGTATATGTGTATGTAGTTTACACAAAAAAGCTGGAGAAACTCAGCGGGTGCAGCAGCATCTATGGAGCGAAGGAAATAGGCAACGTTTCGGGCCGAAACCCTTCTTCAAATTTGTGTATGTAGTTTGTTTGTTTATACTATTCTTATAACAAATGTAAAGCACTTTGGCCAACGAGAGTTGTTTTTTATATGTGCTATATATATAAATATAAATAATAATGTGATTATTAATGTGATAATTTAAAAAATAAATGTGACGACTTGACTTGCAATTGCTTCCTACACATGGTGTGAGGGGGCGAGGACAAGGCCGTTGCCACCGCCAGACCCCGATCTGTCTGAAAAAGGGTCCCTACCCGAAACGTTGCCTATTCCCTCTCTCCAGAAGATGCTGCCTGTCCCGCGGAGTTACTCCGGCATTTGTGTGTCCATCTTGTATGTGAACATGAAGCAGCATCTGCAGTTCCTTCCTGCACATTGCCAAGCGCTCCGTGTCCATGGTTACCGGTCACCCCGTCCCCTCCCCCCTCCCCCCTCAGCTGCGGGTCAGCGGGCGGCGCGCATGCGCCCACACTGGCTGGGCCGGGGCCGGGGCCTGCAGGGGAGCTTCGGCGTTGGGGCCGCGATCGGCGCCACTGTTTCTGTCTCTCTGTCTCAGGGCCTCGCTTCTCCCTGTACACGCACAAGCCTTCGACCAGCAGGCCAAACACCGAACCAGCAGCGGCTCGAATCATATTAACGGGGTTACAGCCTTTCCGTGCCGAGTCCTCCTCATCCCGGGCAGGATTAATCTCTGGGAGGGAAGGGAAGGGAAGGAGGGAGTGAGGGAGGGAGGGAGGCGGGACGTGTGTGTGTGCGAGAGAGCAGCTGCAGCAGGCCACTGCCCGCGGGATATTTCTTTCGGCAGCAAAGGGAGCACGATGCCGGTTGGAGTTTGCTGATGTTTCACCCGGTCACTCCCTGACCAACAACGTGTGGACCCCGGTAATCGGCGATTTCAGGTAACCTATTCTCAATCAGCAAAACTCCCAAGCCCTGCCCGTTAGCATCCCGGCTGATCCTCTTCCCCTCCCAACCCAACCTCTTGCGTATAACTAACTCCAACACTTTTGTGTTTCACTCCAACACTCACCGTCCTGCTTTACCCGGGCCCCGTCTCGCCCTGTGGTTACTTTTTCTTCATTCTTGTTAGCGACACCTTTCCGTCTCAGTGTCTTGGGCCATCCTAGACGTTCCTGGCACCCATTCCTCCTCAAAGATAGGAAAAGGATTTGGAGAGAAATGGGTCAGACCCAGGCAAGTGGAACAAGCTGGTTAACGCAACTCGGTCAACATTGACAAACTCCACGACTCTCTGTACTGCCCAACTCATTACCCTTGTCAGTCTGGCCCTCATCCACTTCTTGGTTTTAAACAACAATGAGATGGCAGCAAAGAAACAAAAACAATTGGTCAATTCTGTTGTTCAGAATAAATTTTGGTATTAGATAAGTATTGTCACGTGTACTAAGATACTGTGGAGAAACTTTGTTTTTTGTATTATCTAGGTAGGTTATACCACAGCACAGAACACAAAGTGCTGGGGGAACTTGGCAAGCCAGGCAGTACATGACAGCCGACCTTTCTTCAGACCCTCAGACGAAGGGAAAGATCTGAAATATTGTCTATACGTGTCCTAGATGCTGCCTGACCCGTTGCCTTCCTCCTGCATTTGTGTTTAGTTCAAGATTCCAGCATTTAGTGTCTCTTGTGTCTCCAGATTATACTGTACAAGAGTGCATAGATAAGTACCAGAGGTAGTATAACAGAAAGAGAAACAGAAAGGAAACGGTGTGTAGAACATAGTGTTACAGCTACAGAGAATGTGCAGATTTTTTTTTTTAGTTCCAGGGCCTCAACAAGGTAGGTTGGAAGTTTTGAAAGCATATGAGAGATCCGTTCAAGAGTCTGATAATAGCAGGAAAGAATCCATTTCAGAATCTGGTAGTACGTGCTTTCAAACTTTTGTGTCTTCTGCCCCGCAGGATTGGGGTGTGAATGGACGTTGGTTATGTTGACTGCTTCCTGAGGTGGAGTACAGTGCAGTTGGAGTCTATTGGGGAGACAGTGGATGCAGATTTGTGAGATAGACTGAGCTGCATCCGCAAGTCTCCAATTTCTTTAGGTTGGTGCACTGACACCTGAACTATCTGGCTACTTCATGTTCTCCGTCTCATCATTGCTATCTACATGGGCCAGGAAGTCAAGGAACCAGTTGCACAGAGAGGTACTGACACCTAGGTCTACTAGTTTGGAGATGAGTTTGGTTGAAATTATAGAAAACATAGAAAAATGGGTGCGGAAGTAGACCATTTGGCCCTTTGAACCAGCACTGCCATTTAATATGATTATGGCTGATCATCTAAAATCAGTACCCCGTTCCTGCTTTTTCCCCATATCCTTGATTCCTTTAGCCCGAAGAGCTAAATCTAACTTGAAAACATCCAGTGAATTGGCCTCCACTGCCTTCTGTGGTAGGGAATTCCACAGATTCACAAATCTCTCGGTGAAAAAGATTTTCCTCACCTCAGTCCTAATTGGCCTTATTCTTAAACTGTGACCCCCTGGCTCTGGACTCCCCCAACGTCGGGAACATTTTTCCTGCATGTAGCCTGTGATGTGCAATGAACGCAGAGCTAAAGTCAATAAATGGGAGTCTGACATTGGCATCCTTGTGTAAGAAGGAACTGCAGATGCTGGGTTTAAACCGAAGATAGACATAAAAAGCTGGAGCAACTCAGCAGGACAGGCAGCATCTCTGGAGAGAAGGAATGGGTGACGTTTTTGGGTGGAGACCCTTGTTCAGACTGGTTAGGGATAAGGGAAACGAGTTATTAACGTGATTCAGGGATTGTGTTGCGGTGGTGAAGTGCAGTGAATCTAGGCTGTGTGGGAGGCTGGAGTTAATGTGCACGATTACCAGCCTTTTGAAGCACTTCACGATGGAGGTTGGCAGGTAGTCAATGAGGCAAATATTACCATGCTTTTCTTTGGCACTAGTGATACAAATCTTCTTAAAGCAGATGGGAATTACAAATTGTACTACAAAGACCACTTGGTGTTATTGCTATTTTCTAAAAATATTTGAAGTATTAGGTTTATCAAAGATCAGCTTAGAATATATTTACAGGGGGCTTCAGATGTTGGAATCTGGTGCAAAATACTGATTGGGTCAAGCAACAATTGTGGAAGCAAAGGTTTGGCCAACTCGATTATTAAGGGTGTCATGGGTTATCGGGAGAAGAGGAGAATGGGGTTGAGAGGGAAATGATTGAATGACAGAGTAGACTTGATGGGTCAAATGACCTAATTCTGTTTGCATGACATGAACTATCTGCTTACATGACTTATGAACTATCTTCTGTCTCCAGGGTGATAAATGGAAACGGATAAGGCAGATGAAGCTGGTCAAGAAAGGGGAGGGGAGAATGGTAGTCAGAGACTGGAAGGTGAGAAGTAGAAACAGATAAGTGAGGGATCAATCTAGGTTAAGGAGTGGATAGATTTGCCATACCAGTGCAGTAGGAATATTAACTTTTTGAACCATAGTTTCATTGAACCATATAACTAAATCTTGACATCCATAAATATTTGCTTGGAGGGAAACCTCTGAACTATAAAAATGCCAACATTTATTTTGGTGATTATGCAATTTGGAACAGTTTGAGATTATGTAAGAGAATTCTTAACATTTAACCCATTTCAGATTGTTGAATGTGCTTCCTCCTCTTAAAGAATGTAGATAGAAAAAGAATGATGGTAATAGTACTGCCTGTGCAGCTGTACAAGGTAATCAGAATATTTTCTGATAAATGTATCTCAAAGGTTAGAGGTGCCAACGTTGGCTGGATGTTGCCACCCTGTTGAAAAAAAAAACCACACACTTTACAGTGGAGGTACAAGGAACTGCAGATACTAAAATCTTGAGCGAAACACAAAGTGCTGGAGAAACTCAGTGGGTCAGGCAGCATCAGTGGAGGAAATGGGCAGGCGAGGTTTTGGGTCAGTCCCCTTCTTCAGACTGATTATAGTAGAGGAAAGAAAGCTGGAAAAGAGAGGTGGGGGGAAGGTCAACGGCCAGCAAATGATAGGGGGTTACAGACGAGAAGGATTTGATTGGCAGTTGGGTGGAATAAGTAATCAAGGATAGAAAAAAAGAGAGGGTGTTAGAAAAGGACAAAAGAGAAATGGAATGAAGCAGTTTACAGAGCTAGGGGGATGCAACTCAAAATTAATTGTGGCCAAATGATAGAAGGTTAGTGTAGTTTAGAGATACAGCACAGAAACTGGCCCTTCGGCCCACCGAGTCCTCATTCGACCAGCTATCCCCACACACCAACATTATCTTACACACACTAGGGACAATTTACAATTTTACCGAAACTAATTAACCTACAAACCTGTACGTCTTTGGAGTGCGGGAGGAAACCGGAGCACTCAGAGAAAACTCACGCAGGTCACGGGGAGAATGTACAAACTGTGTAGACAGCCAAGGTTAGGATCGAACCCAGGTCAATGGCGCTGTAAGACAGCAACTCTACCGCTGCTCCACCTTGCCTTTATTAATCCATAGAATATAGAACAGTACTGTAATGAACAACAACAGGGCCCTTTTGCCTTCAATGTTCCGAATATGATGCCAAGACTTATTTTTATCTACCTGCACACAATCCATATCCCTCTATTCCCTGCATATCCATGTCCTTATCTGAATGCCACTGTTATATCTGCCTCCACCTCCACCTCTGGCAGGGCAATCCAGGCACTTACCACCCTTTTGGTTTAAATAAAAAAGTTGTTCTGCGCATCATCTTTAAAATGGACCCCTCACACCTTAAATTAATCCAGTCATCCATTTTTCTTCACAGACGCAATAAAGTTTTGGAGGTTTTATTCTATGACTCCTTGGTGTCTGAAGGATGCTATCAATGCTGTACCGCACAAATAAATTTCACATAACTACATGCATCATTTTATAAATTGATAATTTCCTATGGAAAATAAATAATTGACCTCTGTGGAATTAAATACGACTTTTAAGTTTCCAAACTTCAATAGAAATGGTCCTTTTCCAAATATTTGAGATACACAGAATTTTAGGTCAATATGTGCGTATAATTACTGAATAGATCGGCAGCTACATGTTTTTTATGTGGCAACTTGCGCCTTTCAATGAGCTTTCAAATGTTTGAAGTGGATTTGTGCCAGGCATTTTATGTAATTTCACTTCAACGAAGACACTCATTCAGAAATGGAAAAAAAGGAAATGTTGGAAGTACGGGGCAAGCCAGGTAACATCTGTGAACCAAAAAGTAGAGTTAGCTTTTCAGGTCAGCGACTTCCATCCTGCTTGGGGAAAGAAATAGAAGCTGGGAGATTTTTTGAGGGCCTTTATGTTTCCTGTCATGGGATAGAACAAGAGGGCATTGTACTACTGTCTGGTTCGTCTGGCTGTATGTCCTAAATGCCCTATTTCTTTTCTGCAGAGCCTCTGTATCTATGAAACTTCAAACAGATGTTATGTATTTTTTAAGAGATCTATTTTTCCTCTTGAATGAACTACAATTCAAATTCTAGAACAGAAATAAAAGACATTACAGTAAATCTGCCATCTGACAACACACAATCCCCGGGTTATGTTCCTGAGAATTGTCCGTAAGCCAATTTCTCTGCAAGTCATAAACATCTGCTTTCTAAAGTTACCCATATTGTCTCCCTCTGCATACACTTGCTATAATTCTTTCAGTACATTGAATAAGCATCTTGACATTACCCATAATTAAAGTAATGCAATATAGACTTAAAAATGTGTCTAAAGTTAGATTTCTGTAAGACAGGTCATTCATAACCCGGGGACCCCCTCTATTTGAAAATCTGGTTATGTAAAGTAACATGATGTGGGTAGTTTTAATTTAAAAAAAACTCAGATGTTTCTGACCTGCAGAAAAATCTGCTCTCAGCCAATTCTCAGGAACTTAAACTCGAGGACTGTCTATAGTCATCTAGCTCCTGCACTTCCCCTCTCATCATGAGGGGTTGGGGTGCTGGTTCCTGTGCTTCACCTGTTCCCCAAGTACCCCCAACATTCATGGAGAGGCTCCGTCCCCTCCATCGCATGGTCCTGGTGGCTGTGCTCTCCACTCACCAGTTTCGCTGGAAAATGTATTCTACTATGTAACATTTGCTTAAAGTCAATTAAATGTATGTTCATATGTTAATAGGATGATCTGCTAGCTTGGCCCTTCCAAAGTTCTGACTTTGCAAGATGATTAGATTTTTGCCATATTATAATGTAGTATCTAAGACTTTGGGGCAAAATATTGTGCAGTCAGTGATGTGTTTCTGATATGTAGGAAATAGAGCAACATCCCACAAACAGCAAACATAATTTGATAAGTCACTAGATCAGGGGTTCCCAACCTTTTTTGTCCTGTTTACCCCAGGCAACTTTAATAGCACATAACAATGTTATCTCACTTATTTATGAACAACTAATGTTGAACAGATACTGGTGTACCTGTACCAGAACAAAACACAATTAGTCAATGAGAAAATATGTGTACAAATCCAGAATCAACAAATTTACCCCAGGTTGGGAACCCTTGCACTAGATTATCTCTTCCAGATTATCTATTTTTATTTGAAAGCATTTCATCTCTGAGAGAGTGGCAGGAAAATAAATAAAATGTATCAGCTGAGAAATGGCATCTCTGACAATGCAATATTCCCTCAGTGCTGATCTAAAGTGTCAGCTGAGAGTTTTGTACTTAAGTATTGAGAGAACAACATCATCCCTCATTCACAAGATACTGTATGGACTTTGCTATGAAATCAGCACTGCACAGTTTTTCAGTGTTACATGTTGTCCAAACCATGTCACATTCTCCTGGTATGTTTACATTAACCTCTGTTTCCTTAGGTATTCTGAAACCTGAGCTTGCAATTCATCTAAAACAAGAAGTTTGGGACAGATTGTGAAAAGTAACAGCCTTGGCAACAATCTCTCTGGGACTCCACTGTTTCAATGCGTTGGTCTGGAACATTTAAGTTATTTAACGGAGACAGCAAAAATGCAAGCGTGTTGCGTCACAGAAGTAGAAACCTGGGATGGTAGCTGAGCGACTTCATGTTGAGACCAGGTATGAGAATGTTCTTTGGTATGTAAAGTATGATGTCTGCCTTACTTGATGGGTGGACAGATTTAGGTACATCTTAGAATAATGAGAGGACATGTGGTTATTCAGGCAATCCTGCTTTTAAAATTTCTTAATTACTGATCTTTTAGCAATCATATTAATTTATCTTGGCGATTGCCACATTTAAACAATTCACCGATTATTTAGAATAGTTTGGTTGAACTGTACTTATGAGCACCTCTTTCCACCTGGTCTCCTTAATGGTCTGTCATTAGGTGGTTTGGTGAGGATGATAGTACTGTGAAATATGCTCACTACTTTTCATTGTAAAGAAAAAAGGTTTAAGTTGCTTCCTGCATGCATACTAAAGAACATATCTATAAATTATACATGTCTGTTTGGTTTATGTTTGACCACATAAAGATGGTGCAAGCACCGAGAGAATGAAATATTTGCTGAGTTTATATCTGAAATGTCACTGAATAAATGGTCATGACAAGTCCATTTTCTTCATTCTCACAGAGGCGAGGAGGCTCAGTACATGAGTTGATAAATACTCAAAATGGACAGCTACTTTAAATCAGCAGTTTGTGACCTGGACAAACTACTTGATGAATTTGAACAAAATCCAGGTTTGTTGGAATATTTTCTTCAGGACGAAATTTTTTTTTCCTCCCTATTCTATATTCTAGACATCCTTATTGCTTTGTATTTCATATTAGCTTTAATAAATATGAAAATTGAAGTAACTGTTTTCCTTTTAACTATACAATTGTTAGACTAACCACATTAGATATGTGTGAGTAAGTTTATCCGTTTGTTCTTAAATGCACAGCAGTTAACCTATATTAAGTAATCTTCTTCCCCTCTAAGTGATTATTCACATAATGAATCTGCTGATTTAGCTATTGAATTTAATTTGTCACCTAAGAAAGGGTGTATTGCCTATAATGAAGACTATAGACATATTTGGAGATTGTATTTTAAGTACAACTGTGAAAACCAGTAACATTTAATTATTTTTGATTGGGGTAATAGGAAGGAACCTTGCAAAATAAACACACTATTTAAAAATGGGAAAAAAAACAAACTCTTGAAAACCTGTGCCTTTCCATCTGGCAACAATGGTCATTGGATGAATAACTTAGTTTCAGCTTGTCACTTTGATTTGCTTTTGATTTAACTGCTTAACTAGCTTCTGACTTTTTTTTAATATTGCAGAACAGCTGGTACCCCCTGCAGAGGTTAAGAGTTCAAGTCTCCTGTTATATGCATTTTCACATGATAAATTGTAACTGCTTTGATAACTAGGGGAGACCAATATTCTGCAGTGTCTTTTGTTCTAAATCCTGAACAATTGAGCTATTTTGTTTCAGTGTAGTTCAGCCTACAGGAAGTTGCCAATTAATGGCAGGGTTCAGTTCCTGAGAGTTGTTTGTAATCTGTAAGTTATAAATCACCAAAAACAGGGCGGCATGGTGGCGCAGCTGTAGAGTTGCTGCCTTACAGTGCTAGAGACCTGGGTTCGATCCTGGCTATGGGTGCTGTCTGAATGGAGTTTTTATGTTCTCCCTGTGACCACATGCGTTTTCTCCGGGTGCTCTGGTTTCATCTCGCACTCTAAAGACTTATAGGTTTGTCTATTAATTGGCTTTGGTAATAATTGTAAAATTGTCCCTGGTGCGTAGGATACTGTTAGTGTATGGGGTGATTGCTGGTTAGCGCAGACTCGGTGGGCCAAAGGGCCAGTTTCTGTGCTGTATTTCTAAAAGTAAAAGCCTAAAATCTAAAAACAGTGTGTGGAAGTGGATCTCAGAAAGCAAGTGTGGGAAAAGCAGGAGTAAGCCAACCTCCTTGACTCAGTGAATGAGCAAATGAGTTTGTTCAGAACTTCCAGTTCTGCCCGGCTCTAGTCAGTCCCAGATTGTTGTGGCTGGGTAGCGGGGTAGGGTGGAAGGAGGCATGTAGAAATGCCCTGTTCACAAGTTATTGGAACAGAATTAGGCCATTCGGCTCATTGAATCTTCTCTGCCATTCAGTCATGGCTGATCTCTGCCTCCTAATCCCTATCTATGCCTTTCATTGGAGGCCCAATGCTGTCAAGCACTCATTATATGCTAACCCATTCATTCCTGGAATCATTTTTGTAAACCTCCTCTGGACTCTCTCCAGATGCAGAAGGATGTTTCCTCAGATATAGGACCCAAATTTGCTCACAGTACTCCAAATGCAGCCTGACCAACGCCTTATAGAACCTCAGCAAGTGCCTCAGCTGTTCCTTGCAAGTCACCCAAACGGTCGTCCATATGTATGGGGTGTCTGTATATTCTCCACTACATTTCCTTTCTTGTTTTGCACTACCTGCTATACTCATGGATGGTATGATTATATAATTTGCCTAGATAGCACAAAAACAATGTTTTTCACTTTCTTGGTACACATATCAATAATAAATCAATATCAGTATGTCCGGTAAGCATAACTTCGCAAGGACTTGGATCTCTGTACTCTTACAGTACACTTTGTAATACATATTTTATAGAATTTCCTACTGTTAATTTTGAATTTCATAAAAAAATGTGTTGTTTGACATCAAGCATTTTCTCTGTTTAGATGAAAACAATTTTTGCAACGCTCCTGTAGGAGGGCCCATAAGTTCAGACTATCCATCTCATCATTCAAAATCAAAGTATTCAGCAGAATTGCCTGAAGCTCAGACTGCAGTCAACACATTCTCATTTGATGCATCTTATAATCTGGCTGGGGCTGATTCATTGTTGCCATGTAACATTGACGCTAAAGAAACTGTAGGCCAATCTCAAAGAACTCTAACTGGACTGGATTTATTATCCACTGTTGATAACAGATCATCTGGTGATACGGAACAGTTTAGTAACAGCAGAGGGAGTAGGCCGGTCTGTGACTTAATTAGTGACACTGAGAGCGTGACTCATGAAACAAATGATCACGAAGATGAACTTGAAATCAAATCTATTGAAGACCAGGTCAATGGCTCCTTGTTAATTGATTTTAATCAGTCTTCTCCACCAGTTCCTCATGTTGGAGAAATACAATGCTCAGGAGAAGGGAGTTTTGGAATCACAAGCTTGTTGGAGCTGGATATTTCTTTTCACAATAGTACAGAAAATGAACTGCAGAAACTGCAGAATACAGAACATTTCAATGAGGGAATAAAGACGCATGAACATTCAATCCAGCGTGAGAATTCTGATGAGTTCAAAGATGAATCCCAAAAGGAAGATGCAACACTTAATGAATTATCCAAGTGTGAACAAAGAGAAGAGTTATCGGTTGTTTCACAGCCAACCAAAGAAATCGGTTCGGCAATTGAAGAACCAATTGGATACAATGATTGCAAAATAAAGGAACCATCTGAGAATGTGAATTTGTCTATGTATACAGATTTGCGTGGTGTGAGAACTGTGACTCCTTGTGATTTAGGAGATGTTGAAAGTGGATTGGAAGTTGAAAAGGAATTTTTAAAAGTCAGATATACATGCAATGCCTCATCAACAAAATATGCTAACAAGGAAGAACGTCAAAATAATTCTACCAACTCTTTTTTGAATTCACTTCCTGGAGCAGACTCTGCAATAAACTCGGTAGATTCAGAACAGGATTCAGAGTCCAGACCACCTCAAATAGAATGTAATGAAGCTGTATACTGTGACTTGACCGAGTGCTCAGTTGTGAATTCTGATAAGTTGGACTCCGAAACACAGAATCAACTGTCTCTTGTGGTTGATGCCGATCAGAATTTGGGACATAATAGTAATATCTCTTTAAGGGAACATGCATGTTCTGGAGATGAAGGAAATATTGATCGAAAGCAT
This sequence comes from Leucoraja erinaceus, assembly GCF_028641065.1. Lineage (NCBI taxonomy): Eukaryota > Metazoa > Chordata > Chondrichthyes > Rajiformes > Rajidae > Leucoraja > Leucoraja erinaceus. The sequence goes on along the minus strand of NC_073379.1, from coordinate 1,255,517 downwards.
AATAATTATCCAAATGCAGAATGGATGCAACGGAAGAAACCTGTAATAGTGTCAAACAGTTTTGCAGAATCTATGGATAAACCATTTGAAGAGATACAGAATAATGTAAGTGACACAGAGACAGTTTTGACGTGTAAAGAGTTTGGAGCTGAGTTTACCTTTGATGACGACATTCATAAAGATGGATATGACATAAATGATGTTTCAGTTAGTGATGCTGAGCTTGATGCATTCTTAATGGAGCAAAATGTTCACTGTAGTTTAAAAGAATCTGGTATAGACCGGTCGGGTAATAGTTTTTCAGACTTTGGTGCAGGCCAAATTGATCTGCTCAAGACACATGATTTTCCGAATCTTCCCAAAGCTGCTGTCGCTGCTGATGTAAGAATTGATCCTCGGGAGGAAGAAACTCCAGAATTGGTTGATCATGCAAAAGAATCTTTGATAATAAATATTCAAAGCACTCCATCCACAGAGGAAAATGCTTCAGTCAGCCATCCTGTAAATGATGTACAGTTTGAGACCACTCATAAACCAATCCGAACCAAAGACAGTCAATCAGTATTCTCCACTGAAACTAATCAGGTAGTTAACAATACCCTTACTAATCAAATTAGCTTTGGAGGGGCTAGACCTAAACTCCTTAATTCTCAAGCAAAAGTTATACCAAAACAAGATCAGAATAATCTAGTAGACAATCTTGCGGTTGTTGGTGGCAGTTTAGATCAATGTGCAGTGGATATTGATACAAAAGGAACTGTTTCTGAAACTGACCAAGGTGCATCCATTTCAAGCCCAACTTATAATTATGTTCGTGGTACAGAAGAAGGGCTGCAAGTGCTTGGACCATCATACGATTCTATTGTGGGCGATGATTATATTGGAAATGCAGAGGAAAATACATGTGCTGATGAACAGTTGATCACAGAAACAGCTGTGCTTGGACAGAACCACCCGCAGTGGATACCAGATTCTGAAGCTCCGAACTGTGCTCATTGCCTGGTTAAGTTTAAGTTCACCAAGAGGAGACATCATTGCAGAGCATGCGGAAAAGTGAGTACTCTATTGCATTTTACTTAAAATAAGAATAGGCTGTTCAGCCCGCAAAGTCAACACGATTGTGGATTATCACAGACACCATTTGCTTTCTCTTTCCTCCTATTCCTGCTTTCTTTTGATATCTAAAGATCTATTAGCTTCATGTTTAGAATGACCAAGTATCTAGAGCCCTGCAGGACAGAGAATTTGAGAGGTTCACCACCTCTGAAGAAATTTCTCCTTATCTCATTCCTAAGCGGTTGGTCCCTTAATGTGGGACTGTGAGCCCTAGTTTTAGACTCTAGCAAGATGAAGTATTCTCGTTATCCTGTAAAACCTTCTAACATTTTACTTCAACAAGATCTATTATTTTTCTGAACTCTAGAGAATAGATCCTCTCCCCTTGCGAGTCAAACCAGCCTTCCCAGGAGCAGTTTGGTGATCCTTCGGCTTCATCACTTGGGTAAGGACCACAATTGTTGGTATAACTACAAGTGTGGTCTAACAAAGGCCCTATGTTAATTGAGTCAGAACCGGACAGCATGGAAACTGGACCCAAAGTCCAAATTATCGATGCTGACAAAATTGGTACTTCTGGGCGAAACCAATGTGATTCCATGCCACATCTTATTCCAAATCCCTATTGTAGTAAGACATCTTTATTCCTGTGCTCATTTTCTTGCAATAAGAACATATTATTTGTTTTCATTATTATCCACTATATCTCCATGTTAGTTCTTTGTGTCTTATATAGTTCAAGTCCTTTTGAATACTAATATTTCCCAACATCTCGCCATTTAAAAAATGTATCTAATTTTGTGGCCAATTCAAAACTTCCCTATATTGTAACATGTTTGTGCCACCATACAGCTTGTCTACAGCGTTTCAATTAGTATTTTTATGAAATATATGTTTTTATTGTCCATTAAAAGGATATTGGACTTTAAAAAAAAAAAAATCTTGTCACGTTTATTTTCTCAAAATTAATAGTTCTCCTACGCCATTTTTCATAAACACTGTCTTTTCAAATTTCATATTTAGATTTGTACACATTTTTTGCCTGATATTGTGTATTTTTGCAATAAGGTTTACATCTTCACTCCAATGTATTTTCTCCGACCATAGTGATTATGATATAAATATTGACTTTGAGCTATTGTGTTTCCATTGTTTGTCTTAAAAGGAAACCAACAAATGTAATTTCATTTGAACTGTGCTATATATTAGCAGTACATCTAATAAGGTCTCTCCTTTAGGTTTTCTGTGCTGCCTGTTGTAATCAAAAGAGTAAACTTCAATACCTAGAAAACAAAGAAGCTCGAGTTTGTGTTAACTGTTATATTACCATACAGAAAGGTAAGTAATTTTTCGGTGTAGGTTTGGCCTAATTTTAATATATTGTCATGTAATTAAACATAGTTATCTGTTATTTTTTTTTATTAGATAATTTTCCTTTAATAGAATAGGTTATTTTGTGAGGGTGAAAACAAAACGAAAGCTCCTCTTTTAAAAAAAAAACCTCAATGGGGAATAGAGAGAAAAAAATATCACCTTGAGCAGCATCAGAAGATTTAAAACACCAATTTAGCTGACACATTCCTTTTCTTGATTTGAGTGCCACTCCTTTTCATGTTAGTCATGGTTAATCATGGATGTGTTGGTAGGATATCAAAAGTGTTGGACATTTGACGCACATCAAATGTACCTTCCTTAAAACATTTTTCATAATTGATTTAATCAAGGCAGCATATTACTGAGCCATGTCACCAAGCATGAAATTCAAATTCTGATTTGTCTTGTTACTGGATATTCACTTCAGTGTCACTTTGAACATTTATTTATTTATGAAGAAGAGGGATAATCTGATATGGGTCCTCTTCCTGAAGACCAATGCTTTTTAAAAATACTCATGTAGACAAGAGATGAATACAAGTTGACGATGAAGATGGAAAAATAGATTGTTGATTCAATAAACGGGGGCATTTGTAATAAATGACTAAATGCATTGTGTACTGACTGGTGATACACAAAGTGCTGGAGTAACTCTGGGTCGGGCAGCATCTCTGAAGAACAAGGATGGAAGTCATTCCACAAAACGTCACCCATCCTTTTCCTCCAGAGATAATGCCTGATCAATTGAGTTACACCAGCACTTTGTGGCTATCCTCGGTATAAACCGGCATCTGCAGTTCCTTTCTACACATCGTGTACTGACTGATACCTGGATATTGAATTCATCTTTTGCAACAGTAATGTCTTCAGCAGGAGGGAAAATACAGTTGATTGGAAAACAAACATTATAATGACCTGAAATCTACATATGCAAACACAGCAAAACACTCAGGGTGGTCCTTGTTTATACCTTGGAACTGGATTCGGCATCTGGAGTTGGCATGAGCAGCTGAACACCTAATTCCAAATATTGGTGCCAGTAATTCCTTGCTCCCGGAGGGAGTGCAGCTTTGACACTTCTCCAGCATAGTCTTCAAAGAGTAGTGATCCTGAAAAGAATTGTGTTTTTGAATATTCTTGCTTTTAAAAGAAAATCAAAACTGGTACTACTAATTACACGTCACATTATGAAATTTTAATAATGTAATTTCTAGTTAACTTGTTTGAAAAAGTTAATAAGTTCCAGGAGCAGAATAAGGCCATTTGGCCCATCAAGTCACTCTGCCATTCAATCATGATTGATCTATCTTTCCCTCTCAACCCTAGTCTCCTGCCTTTCCCCATAACTCCTGTCGCCCATACTAATTCTATGTGATGAGCTTTTGACTGCACTGGGCCTACAGTGCCCTCCATAATGTTTGGGACAAAGACCCACCATTTATTTATTTGCCTCTATACTCTGCAATTTGAGATTTGTAATAGTGATTGTGCACATTGTCAGATTTTAATAAAAGACATTTTTATACATTTTGGTTTCACCATGTAGAAATTACAGCAGTGTTTATATGTAATCCCCCCATTTCAGGGCACCATAATGTTTGGGACACAGCAATGTCATGTAAAGGAAACTAGTCATGTTTATTATTTTGTTGCATATCCTTTGCATGCAATGACTGCTTGAAGTCTGCGATTCATGGACATCACCAGTTGCTGGGTGTCTTCTCTGGTGATGCTCTGCCAGGCCTGTATTGCAGCCATCTTTATGCTTATGCTTGATTTTGGGGCTAGTCCCCTTCAGTTTTTTCTTCAGCATATAAAAGGCATGCTCAATTGGGTTCAGATCAGGTGATTGACTTGGCCACTCAAGAAATTACCATTTTTTAGCTTTGAAAAACTCCTTTGTTGCTTTAGCAGTATGTTTGGGATCATTGTCTTACTGTAGAATGAACCGCCGGCCAATGAGTTTTGAGCAAAGATACTAGAGCGGAGCAAGATAGTCCACTCGACAAAAAAGCCGTAGTAGATCATGGGTAATCTTTAGCGTCATTTCCGTAACCGGCTTCCGCCTCCTCTCTAGTATCTTTGCTTTGGTCATGGCGTCTTCATATATATATTATTTTACCAAATACCACACAAATCATCTTTTTTTTTTGTCAGCTGCAGGTGATCATTTTGATATTCTTGCATAGTCTTCCTTATTAACTTTGAACATACAAAATATTGCCATTAGGAAGGAGCTCCAGAAAATTATGTACCCACTCAATTCACCCCCCCCCCCCACTTCCCTCGGACATGGAGTGATTGCCGCCACCCCCCTTTTTTTGTTAAATGGGTGTGTGTCTGTCTGTCTCTGTCTGTCTCTGTCTGTCCCACGAGCGAACAGACGGACAGAAGCAAGCATCATAGAGCGGAATAGGTGAATATTCCGCTCGAGGCCCTTCTTCAGACTGAGTCAGGGTAAAGAGGAACAAGAGATATAGACAGTACTAAGGACAAATGAATGGTAGATATGCCTATATCTCCCGTTTCCCTTGACTGTCAGCCTGAAGAAGGGTCTCGACCCAAAATGTCACCTATGCCGCTCTATGATCTTTGCTTTTGTCCGTTTATCCACACATTTGCTCGCTCTTGGTGCCGGCACTTCTCCCTTCAGACTCCGCCAAACAAGCACACACAACACAGCATGTCTGGCAGCTGGGTGCGGGCCGAGACCAGGGGCAGGGCAAAGGATGACATCAAACGGGTCATGGCAGCTATTGAAAAAGTCGACCCGAAATTACACCTATTCCTTTTCTCCAGAGATGCTGCCTGATCTGGGGAGCTGCCCCAGCTCCCCAGACTCAGCAGTCCAGCCTGAAGGGTTCTCCATCCACCGTATGGACCATACCCTGGCATCTGGGAAAGGGAGAGGAGGGGGCGTCTGCCTCATGGTCAACTCTGCGTGGTGCTCTGACGTTGCAGTCCTGTCCAACTCCTGTTCGCCACACCTGGAACATCTGGCAGTGAAGTGCCGCCCCATCTACCTCCCAAGAGAATTCACCTCCATTATCCTGACCGCGTCTACATCCCACCCCAAGCAGACGTCCGTCTGGCACTGGAGGAGCTGCACGCCGTGGTCAACAAACACCAGACGTCTTACCCCGAGGCATTTACCACCATTGCTGGGGACTTCAATAAGGCAAACCTAAAGAAATCACTCCCTAACTTCCACCAACATGTCTCCTGCTGCACCAGAGGACCCAACACCCTCGACCACTGCTACACCACCATCAAGAATGCCTATCTTTCTATCCCTCGCCCTCACTTCGGTAAATCCGACCATACCGCGGTGCTGCTTCTTCCTGCCTACAGGCAGCAATTGAAGAGCGCACCCCCAGAGGTGAGGACAGTACAGAGCTGGTCGGGGGGGGGCAGAAGAACAACTCCAGGACTGTTTGGAGTCTGTAGACTGGGCAATGTTCAAGGACTCGGCAACTGACTTGAACGAATACGCCACAGTCGTTACAGACTTCGTAAAGAAATGTGTGGAGGACTGCATCCCTACAAAAACCTTCCGAGTGTTTCCAAATCAGAAACCTTGGATGAACTTTCAGATCCGCACTCTTCTGAAGTCCAGACACAGGGCATTCACGTCCGATGATACAGTGGTCTACATGAAGTCCAGATACGACCTTGGTAAGGCCATCAAAAAGGCCAAAAGGGACTTCTGCTCCAAACTGGAGGATGAGACAGATGTTCGGCAGCTGTGGCAGGGCCTGAATGCAATCACCTCCTACAAGGCGAAACCAGGAGGCAGCTCGAATGTCGGCGAAACATCACTCTCTGACGAGCTCAATGCGTTTTACGCACGCTTTGATAGGGAGAATACTGATGTGCCTTCCCGATCCCCCATTCGCTGTGATAGCATTTCAGTCTCAGTCACAGAGGACGACGTCAGAAAATCCTTCAAAGGGGTGAACCCCCGAAAAGCGCCTGTACCTGATGGTATATGCGGTCGTGAAAACCTAAAAACCTGTGCGGACCAACTGGCTGGAGTTTTTACGGATATTTTCAACCTCTCACTTCTGAGGTCTGAGGTCCACACCTGCTTTAAAAGGGCATCAATTATACCAGTGTCCAAGAAGAGTAAGGTGACGTGCCTCAATGACTATCGACCAGTGGCACTAACGCCGGTGGTGATGAAGTGCTTTGAGAGGTTGATCATGGAGCAAATCACCTCCTACCTCGACAAAAACCTGGACCCACTGCAGTTCGCTTACCGCCACAACAGATCAACGTTGGATGCGATCTCGCTGACCCTCCACTCCGCTCTGGACCACTTGGACAACAAAAACACGTATGTCAGGCTGTTAATCATCGATTACAGCTCGGCATTTAACACAATCATCCCCTCCAAGCTGGTTACCAAACTCGCAGAACTGGGTCCCTGCGCATCCCTCTGCAATTGGATCCTCGACTTCCTCATTCACAGACCACAGTCTGTTCGTATTGGTGGAAATGTGTCAGCCTCGATAACAATCAGCACGGGAGCACCTCAAGGCTGCGTGCTCAGCCCCCTGCTGTACTCACTCTATACTCATGACTGCGTAGCCAGTCACAGTGCGAGCTCCATCATCAAGTTCGTTGACGACACCACTGTTGTGGGACGTATCACTGATGGGGATGAGTCAGAGTACAGAAGAGAGATCGAGCAACTGTCCATATGGTGCCAGCGCAATAACCTGGCCCTCAACACCAGCAAAACCAATGAACTGATTGTGGACTTTGGAAGGAGTAGGAGGGGGACCCACAGCCCCATTTATATGGTTGAAAGCGTCAAGAGCGTCAAATTTCTGGGCGTGCACATCTCCGAAGATCTTTCCTGGTCCGAGAACACTAATGCAATTATCAAGAAAGCTCATCAGCACCTCTACTTCCTGAGAAGATTACGGAGAGTCGGTTTGTCAAGGAAGACTCTCTCTAACTTCTACAGGTGCACAGTAGAGAGCATGCTGACTGGATGCATCGTGGCTTGGTTCGGCAATTTGAGCGCCCTGGAGAGGAAAATACTACAAAAAGTAGTAAACACTGCCCAGTCCATCATCGGCTCTGACCTTCCTTCCATCGAGGGGATTTATCGCAGTCGCTGCCTCAAAAGGCTGGCAGTATCATCAAAGACCCACACCATCCTGGCCACACACTCATCTCCCTGCTACCTTCAGGTAGAAGGTACAGGAGCCTGAAGACTGCAACAACCAGGTTCAGGAATAGCTACTTCTCCACAGCCATCAGGCTATTAAACCTGGCTCGGACAAAACTCTGATTATTAATAACCCATTTTCTGTTATTTGCACTTCATCAGTTTATTTATTCATGTGTATATATTTATATTATGGTATATGGACACATTTATCTGTTTTGCAGTAAATGCCTACTATGTTCTGTGTGCTGAAGCAAAGCAAGAATTTCATTGTCCTATGCAGGGACACATGACAATAAATTCACTTGACTTGACTTGATCCACTGATTTACTCCAGCCCTTTGTGTCTATGTCTTTGGTTTAAACCAGCATCTGCTGTTGCTCCCTGTTCAAGGTATGTGCCGTTTTAACTGAACACATAACTGAAGTCGGGTCAGGTCAAAGGTAGACAAAAGTGCTGTAGAAACTCAGCGGGTGCAGCAGCATCTATTGACCAGGGAGTTACGGAGGGAGCGGTCTTTACGGAAAGCAGGCAGGGAGCGAGATGGGAAGATGCGGTTGGGTCGGTCAAAGATAGGGTCGGGTTTACCGAAATGGCGGAAGTTGAGCTCCGTTGTGTACTACACGTCAGTCCATTGGATTTTGCAGGAGTGGTCTATCTTACTCTGCTCTAGTATCTTTGGTTTTGAGGCATTTGTTTGAACTTGAGCAGATAGGATGTGTCTATACACATGGATTCATTATGCTACTACCATCTGCAGTTGTATCCTCTCCCTCTCCCTCTCCCTCTCCCTCTCCCTCCCCTCTCCCTCTCTCCCATTCTCCTCTCCCTCTCCCTCTCCTCCCTCTCCCTCTCCCTCTCCCTCTCCCTCTCCCTCTCCCTCTCCCTCTCCCTCTCCCCCCTCCTCCTCCCCACCCCCCTCGATTAGTACGGGTGCCAGAGGTTATGGGGAGAATGGGGTTAGGAAGGAGAGATAGATGTGCTACTCCTGTGCCATGATCATATGATGTGTGGATTTTGTTTGCTAAGATATTATTCTTTGGATTATACATAATTTTTTTTATTACTACACCTGCTGCCTTAATCTTGTGAATTTCCATCTTCATTTTGCACTCTGTAAACAGGTTTAAATCTTTTTTAGTTTGCCGTGTTTATTTTTTTAAATATATAATTGACCGCAAAATCTGTTGCTGGATGCTGAGAATTCCCTATACCAGCTGGCTTTGGGAAAGGAGGTATTCATGCCAAAGGGATTCTAGATGTTTATGGAGAGCGTTCTTGTTGGTGAATGCCGATGACTGCAAAATCTAGGCAATGTCTAGGCATAGTCCCAAACCAAACTTGCAGTAGGTACGCTCTTCGTCACCTAACATTAGGACAAGCATCAGAGGAACCTACCAGTTGATTATGACTTTGAAAGCACTCTTACAAAAATGCCCGGCAGCTGATATCAAGTTAAAAGTAGTATGTTCAACACAAAACTTTGCAAAGAACATTATATTTAATTTTCAGTTTCCCATGTGAATGGCATGATCAGCTTTTGGCTTAATTTTCCAACATTTTCCAATGTTCTATGTGTTCATTGGGTCAATTCCTGTGGACTGGAGGGTAGCCAATGTTATCCCACTTTTTAAGAAAGGAGGGAAGGAGAAAACGGGGAATTATAGACCAGTTAGCCGTACATCGGTAGTGGGGAAGATGCTTGAGTCGATTATTAAAGATGTAATAGCAGTGCATTTAGAAAGCAGTGACGGGATTGGTCAAAGTCAGCATGGATTTATGAAGGGGAAATCATGCTTAACTAATCTTCTGGAATTTTTTGACAATGTAACAAGTAGAATGGATAAGGGAGAGTCAGTGGATGTGGATTTTCAAAAAGCCTTTGACAAGGTTCCACACAAGAGTACTTAAGGAAGTAGCCGCAGAAATAGTGGATGCGTTAGTGATAATTTTTCAAAACTCTTTAGATTCTGTAGTTCCTGAGGACTGGAGGGTAGCTAATGTAACCCAACTTTTTAAAAAGGGAGGGAGAGAGAAAACGGGGAATTACAGACCAGTTAGTCTATCGGTAGTGGGGAAAATTCTGGAGTCAGTTATTAAAGATGGGATAGCAGCACATTTGGAAAGTGGTGAGTTCATTGGACAAAGTCAGCATGGATTTATGAAAGGTAAATCATGTCTGACGAATCTTATAGAATTTTTCGAGGATGTAACTAGTAGAGTGGATAAGGGAGAACCAGTGGATATGTTTTATCTGGACTTTCAGAAGGCTTTCGACAAGGTCCCACATAAGAGATTAGCATACAAACTTAAAGCACATGGTATTGGGGGTTCAGTATTAATGTGGATAGAGAACTGGCTGGCAGACAGGAAGCAAAGAGTAGGAGTAAACGGGTCCTTTTCAGAATGGCAGGCAGTGACTAGTGGGGTACCGCAAGGCTCAGTGCTGGGACCCCAGCTATTTACAATATATATTAATGATCTGGATGAGGGAATTGAATGTAACATCTCCAAGTTTGCGGATGACACGAAGCTGGGGGGCAGTGTTAGCTGTGAGGAGGATGCTAGGAGGCTGCAAGGTGACTTGGATAGGTTGGGTGAGTGGGCAAAGGCATGGCAGATGCAGTATAATGTGGATAAATGTGAGGTTTGGTGGCAAAAACAGGAAAGTAGACTATTATCTGAATGGTGGCTTATTAGGAAAAGGGGAGATGCAACGAGACCTGGGTGTCATGGTACACCAGTCATTGAAAGTAGGAATGCAGGTGCAGCAAGCAGTGAAGAAAGCAAATGGCATGTTAGCATTCATAGCAAAAGGATTTGAGTATAAGAGCAGGGAGGTCCTACTGCAGTTGTACAGGGTCTTGGTGAGACCACACCTGGAGTATTGCGTACAGTTTTGGTCTCCTAATCTGAGGAAAGACATTCTTGCCATAGAGGGAGTACAGAGAAGGTTCACCAGACTGATTCCTGGGATGGCAGGACTTTCATATGAGGAAAGACTGGATAGACTCGGCTTGTACACGTTGGAATTCAGAAGACTGAGGGGGGATATAATAGAAACTTACAAAATTCGTAAGGGGTTGGACAGGCTAGATGCAGGAAGATTATTCCCGATGTTGGGGAAGTCCAGAACTAGGGGGCCACAGTTTAAGGATAAGAGGGAAGACTTATAGGACCAAGATGAGGAAATCATTTTTACACAGAGAGTGGTGAATCTGTGGAATTCTCTGCCACAGAAAGTAGTTGAGGCCAGTTCATTGGCTATATTTAAGAGGGAGTTAGATGTGGCCCTTGTGGCTAAAGGGATCAGGGGGTATGGAGAGAAGGCAGGGATGGGATACTGAGTTGGATGATCAGCCATGATCATATCAAATGGCGGTGCAGGCTCGAAGGGCCGAATGGCCTACTCCTTGCACCTATTTTCTATGTTTCTATGTAAGAGGTTAGTGTGCCAAATTAGAGCACATGATATTGGGCGTAGGGTATTGACATGGATAGAGAACTGGTTGGCAGACAGGAAACAAATAGTAGGAATTAACAAGGTCCTTTTCAGAATGGCAGGCAGTGACTAGTGGGGTGCCAGAAGGCTCGGTGCTGGGACCCCAGTTATTTACAATATATATTAACAATTTAGACGAGGGAATTAAATTTAACATCCCCAAGTTTGCGGAAATGCTGGGTAGCAGTGTGAGCTGCGGGGAGGATACTATGAGGCTGCAGAGTGATATGGATAGGTGGGGTGAGTGTAAAGAAGCATGATAGATGCAGTATAATGTGGATAAATGTGAGGTTATCCACTTTGGTGGCAAGAACAGGAAGTCAGATTATTATCTGAAAGATGTCAGATTACGAGAAGGGGAGGTGGAACGAAACCTAGGGTGTGCTTGTACATCAGTCACTGAAAGTAAGCATGCAGATACAGCAGGTAGTGAAGAAAGCAAATGGCACTTTGGCCTTCATTGCGAGAGCATTTGTGTTTAGGAGCAAGGAGGTCATACTGCAGTTGTACAGGGCCCTGGTGAGACCGCAAATGGAGTATTGTGTGCAATTGTGGTCTCCTAATTTGAGGAAGGACATTTTTGCTACTGAGGGAGTGCAGCATAGGTTCACTAGGTTAAATCTTGGGATGGCGGGACTGGCATATGCTGAAAGAATGGGCTTACATTCACTGAAATTTAGAAGGATGAGAGGATATTTATAGGAACATATAACATTCTTAAAGGATTGGACAGGCTAGATGCAGGAAAAATGTTCCCGATGTTGGGGGAGTCCAGAGCCAGGGGTCATAGTTTATGAATAAGGGGGCAGGCCATTTAGGACTGAGACGAGGAATTTATTTTTCACGCAGTTGTGAATCTGGAACTCTCTGCCACAGAAGGCAGTGGAGGCCAATTCCCTGAATGTTTTCAAGAGAAACTTAGATTTATCTCTTAGGGCTAAAGGAATCAAGGGATATGGGGGGGAAAAGCAGGAACGGGGTACTGATTTTAGATGATCAGCCATGATCATATTGAATGGCGGAGCTGGGTCGAATGGCCTACTCCACCTATTTTTCTAGTTTTCTAATTTCAATTTTTGAGACCAATTTCCCTTCGGGGATGAATAACATTCTATCGTATCGTATCATTTTATTAATGGTTTTACATAAAATAGGACAGTGGTTTAACATAGAGCCTGAGGATTATGTGCAGGCAGAAAAGAGTTGGTCTTGGCATCATGCTCGGCACAAACATTGTGGGCTGAAGGGCCTGTTCTTGTGCTGTGCTGTTCATTGTTCTATTTTCTCTAACAATTTTACTGTTGTACATGTTATTGAAGTTAACTGATTTGCTTTATTTTTTTTCTTCTGTATCATTGTTACATTTTATTATATTGATCAAATTACTTGGTCCAAGTGAGATTGTAGATCATCCGTTCTATCTGGCAATATTAAATTTACACAATACTATTGAATTACAAATACTAAAAATATGAATGCTGGAAATACTTAACAAGTCTGTGTGTTGAAGCCTTGCCCCGAGTATGCCGAGGAACAGTATATTTAATGGTGTCGCGTAGTATAGTTCCTTGTTTATTTTCCCTTTGGGCATTGGGAATAGCTGAATTGCTGCATCTTAATCTAGTGAGTGTGACTCATTGGAAGATGATTATAAGGAATATTTTGCAGAAGATCTCTTGTTTTACAGTATTTCATTCCCCAATCCTTCATAATAATGAAAAAATCTAATTATTAAATTGTTCAGTCAAACGTTTCAAAGTGGAACTGCTAACCAACAGCCCTTTTGGTTTAAGTGTATTATGGTCATGTGACAATCTTTGTTTTGCATGCTATCCAATCAAATCCAATAATATATATAAAGACAATCACAGTGGTGTCATCTGCAAACTTTTCGATGGTGTTCGAGCCAGATTTGGCCACACAGTCGTGAATGCATTGGGAGTATGTAGGGGACTGAACGCATCCTAGAGGGGCACCCATGTTGAATTATTTTGGAAAAGGTATTGTCAACTATTCTTTAGTGGTCTGGGGTCAGAAAGTCGAGCATCCAGTGGCAGAGGGGGTTGCTGACTCCTAGATCCAGGAGTTTGGAGATGTGGTTGGATGAGATTAAGGTGTTGAGGGCAAACCTTTTGTGCCCAGAACATTATGGATTTCCATATGTGTTTATTGAAATGGGGAAATATGTAATGTCTCAATGATCTATTGTTACAGTGGTGATTGGCTCTGCTGTAATAAGTTATAAATATTTAAATAAGGATTCAAATGGTACCAGATAATTAAAGACTCCTAATTGTCTTTGGTGTAAACTAGCGTCTGCAGTTCCTTCCTACAGTTCATTGCTCCACTGCAAAATCTCCTCAAGGTATGCCTACATTGAAGTTCTCCTCATTCCAATGAGAGTTCTGCAATATCCTCTCTTGCTGCCCACCTTCGGCTTCCTCCTGCTCTCCAGCTCTATGACCACGTTTTAACCCAGACTTTAACACTTTGTCCTTCATTACCTCTGTCTCCTCTGACTCTCAGTCTGAGGAAGGGTCTCGACCCGAAAGGTCACCCGTTCCCTCTATCCAGAGATGCTGCCTGTCCTATTGAGTAACTCTAGCATTTTGTGCCTCTCCCATGAGGTTGGCGGCGCGACTCGCGTCGCAGCGGCCTCTGCACTCCGTCTGTCTTTTTATTTATTTTTGTCTCGTTTGAATGTAGTTTTTATTATTTTTTTTGTGTATGTGTGTGTGTGGGGCGGGGGGGTGGGGGAAACGTTTAAAATCTATCCCCTGCACGGAGAACCCGACCTTTTCTCTGTCTGGTCTCCGTTGTCGTTGGGGCCGAGCGCCGTGGAGCGGCCTCCAGCAGGAATGACCTGGGGCTCCAGTCGCGGAGCCTGCGGACCTACTCACCATTGCGGAGCTGGCCGAGTTCGGAGCGGGTGGAGTTGTGGTTGCGCGCGGCTGCGACCTGACCCTGGGGATTCGGAGGCTCCAACCGCAGGTCTGGTGGACAGTGACACCGGGAGCCCGCGGGTCCCTGCTGGGAGACCGCTTTTCGGGGCTTCCGCAACGGCGACTTCTCCCGCCCGAGTTGCGGGGTTGAAGAGTACCTGGAGCGTGGCCTTACATTATCGCCCGGCGCGGCTTGGAATGGCTGTGGAACTTTGCTAGCGCCCGCCAGGGGCTCCAACAACAAGACCCGGAGCGTGGCCTTGCATCACCCGGCGCCGGGGGCTTTGACTCTGACATCGGGAGGGGAATGGGGAGTGCAGGGGAGAGATAAGTCTTTGCCTTCCATCACAGTGAGGAGGAGATGCGCTGTGATGGATGTTTGTGTAAATTGTGTTGTGTCTTGGTTCTTTCTTGTGTGTATGACTGCAGAAACAACATTTCGTTTGAACCTCAATGGGGTTCAAATGACAAATAAATTGTATTGTATTTTATTGTATTGTTGGCAATGTCATTCAAATCAGTGGGGTTATTCATGGTGTTCAACCACTAGCTGCTGCCAGAACATTTAATCTTCTACTTCGCTGTTGGACTCCCAGAAATACTCTGAACACCAACATATTGATTGTTTTAAAGCAACCAAGTCTGGTGTATGAGTAATAACCTCATTGATTTGAATGGGATTGGTAACCATGTGTTCATCCATTTTATATTGTATTTAAATGTCACTCATTTTGGAGATGCCAGCTACTATTATAACTTTATGGTATTTATAACAAACAGTTTATCCATTTACAATGCCTGTCAGTGCACTGTATGGTGTCGTGGAGTTTGTCATAGAGTTATCAAGCACAGAACCAGGCCCTTAGGTCCAACTTGTCTAAGATGCCTGTTGCAGTATCCTCATTTGCCTGTATTGGCCCATATCCTTTTGAACATTTCCTATCCACACCCCCATGTAATCCAGGTAACTTCACAAGGAAGTTACCTGGATTGTAAGGCATAAGTTATCAGGAGAGTTGTGTAGGAAGGAACTGCCATATTCATCCTCTCCCCCTCCCCCTCCCCCTCCCCCCCCCCCCCCCCCCCCCCCCCCCAACTAGCTTCACGTTTTCACCCATCAAACAGCTAACAATGGCCTATTTCCTTTATTGTAACCTTTTCCTTATCTTTCATTCATTGTTCTTTATCTCTCTACATCATCGTCTTATATTTGTACACATTGTGTATGCAAGCAAAGAATCGCTGTGCCTGATCACATATGACACTAAAGAATTCCTATTCCTATATCTCTCGTTTCCCTTATTCCCTAACCAGTCTGAAGAGGGGTCTCGACACAAAACGTTACCCATTCCTTCTCTCCAGAGATGCAGTCTGTCCCGCTGAGTTGCTCCAGCTTTTTGTCTATCTTCAGGTATCAGGAGAGATCTGATAGTTTCTTTCAAATCTCCCTTGTAGAGGTTGAGAGGTGATATGATAGAGGTATATAAAATTATGAGAGACATAGATATAAAAGGCCAGTTTCTACTTCCAAAGTTAGCCCCCCTGCTGTCTCCTCCCAGCTGCCTAAAACTAGAGGGCATTGGTTTGAAGGTGAGAGAGATTTAAAAGAGATCAGAGGTAAATGCTTTGTTAGAAAGACTAGTTGGATCAGAGGTAAATGCTTTGTTAGAAAGACTAGTTGGTATCTGGAATTAACTACAGTACGAGGTAGTAGAGGCAGGAACTGTAACAGCATTTAAGAGTGCCTACATTGTTATAATGGGCATATTTCAATGTAATTAGGCTATCTTTTTCATTATAAGATGAAGTATAAAAGATGTACTGAAACAGTGTAGTTTCACACTGAAATGTACTTTTATTTATATTTAAATAACTAGCATTTAACCTCGTAATGGGTTAATATTGAAGATATTTAATGTTCGGTCTAACGTAAGAATAACAAGGATTATATAATTGAAGTATTTATGCAAAATGAAAAAGTCTTTGCAAACGATTCCATCCAGAAAGATAGAATTGCGTGGATTGCTCTGTAGAGTATTGTGCTAGACTTCAGAAAACTAATTATGTTTTGAGTATATGGCTATGATATCTTACAACGGTCAAGTGAACTTAATTTTTTTCTATTTTCATATCTAACATTTCTAACAGTTACGTGATCCCAACTCAAATGTCATTGAGCTCAATACTCAATGCTCCTTATTACGAGGCAGGGGAAATAATTACCCATCTGTTCAGTGACGGCTATAAGTAGATCAACTAAATTGCTAATGTCAGACGACCATCTATGAAGGAATAGGGGAGGGGATGATATTTTAGTGTCAATTGCTTCTTGCAAACCAAAGCAAAGTGGGTGTTGGGTGAATCCTTCGATGATTGAGCAGCCTATGATCTCTGATTCCCTTGGAACTGTAACCCAGAGTGAAATACCCTTTTGTGCAAGGAAGAAGAAGAAATAGAAAAAGGACTAACATGACAATCAATCATAAATATGGGCCGCCATTTTGCACTCTTTCTTTGAGAAAGAAGTCCAGAAAATTGAATTTTTAGGTTTTTCACCAGTTAAGATTTACTCTACATTTCTTTCATAGTTGTGTGGAGAAAATTGTGCTAAAGGTTTCAATGTGATATATTCAATTTAGTCTTTTATTTGCTTGAGAACATACATGACTACCAAGAATAACACTTGGTTATTATCATATAGTGCAAAAAGTAAAGTGAAAATTATATAGTCTAAACATACTAGTTGGGTACTCAAATCTAATTATAAATGTTGCATGCTGTGGCATAAGATGCAGCTCTTATTGATATCAGTCTGATTTTTTTTTTGACATTGTTCATATATATTTAAATTTTTGCATGAAGTTTATAGTTTGGTTGAGAGATAGGAAGACAATGAGAAACCAAAAGAGTATTGTTCTCCTTTTGGCGCAAGTTCGGAATTCTAGACCTGTATGAAGGGCTTGAACTTCAGCCACTGTGAACAATTATTGGAGCATTTTGCTTAATAATTTTGAGAAGAGTTGAGTGGTTTCAGGCCAACTGTTGATAAACTATTTGGTCTTTTGCAGCTCAAGCATTTAAGACAATGATGAGTCCAACTGGTCCAAGCCCTAACCCTAATATTCCATCAGAATATTGTTCCACTGTTCCACCTCTTCAACAAGCTCAGGCATCTGGCACCCTCAACTCCCCTCCCCCCACTGTCATGGTACCTGTTTCGGTACTAAAACACCCAAGAAACGAAAGCACAGGTATTTGTTAATTTGTTTTGGTTTTATTAGATTTTACTTTGTCTAGAAAACAGATATATGAAAATTTGTGTTCTATTAAAAGAAATTCAGGTTTTACTTTCACTGCCATTGGCATAACCATCATTGAGTTCGCTATAAAAAATATTTAGTTTGCTTTGGTGGCAGGGTAATATTTTATTCTCACAGCAATTTGGTACTGAAGCATAGAATTTTTTTTTTTTTTACTGTCAGCTAAATTATTTCCACAGTCCACTTAACACATTCAGAGTATGTGAATCCATGATTTCGTAACAATCTCGTACATTGTTCTCATGCCCGCGAGGTTGCATATTGAGCCAGTTGAATGGAATATCATTGGAATTCTTGAAGGCAGGAAAAAATGAATGAAAATTGATTCTATTAATCTGATGTTTCAATTCAGGTGTGAAAGGATAGTTTGCTATGCAATTGCAGCCATCAGTTCTAATGTTTAATGATGGGAAAATCATTGGATATCAGAATCTTCAAGGAAAGATAGTGTGGTGTATCTGGTCAGTGTCTTAAAGCATGGTACTACAAAGCAGAATGTGAATTGTACAAATATTCCTACACTATACCATCAATCAAAACATTTAAATTCTGGACATAACTAATTTATCCATAGAATGCCAAAATGGTTTTTGATGTTCCATAAAAAATAATTTAAATCAGGCATGTTTCCTCTCCCAATTTCTCCCTTCCTAATGAACCTGCCCAGAATATTCTTTACTCTTCAAAGAGCAAATCCTCTCTATCCTGTTGACCAAGAACTGACGTGTAAGTTAGGAGAAGAAAATGTAAGAACTGTTAACATTTTTTATTCCAATTAGATTTTTGGCGGCACGGTGGCACAGCGGTAGAGTTGCTGCCTTGCAGCGCTTACAACGCCAGAGAGACCGGGTTCCATCCCGACTATAGGAGCGGTCTGTCGGGAGTTTGTAGATTCTCCCTGTGACCGCGTGGGTTTTCTCCAAGATCTTTGGTTTCCTCCCACACTCCAAAAATGTACAGGTTTGTAGGTTAATTGGCTTGGTATAAATGTTTAAAAAAAATTCCCCTAGTGAGTGTAGGATAGTGTTAATGTGCGGGAATTGCTGGTCAGTGCGGACTCGGTGGGTCGAAGGGCCTGTTTCCGCGCTGTATCTCTAAACTAAGCTAAACCAAACTAGATTTCTTGTGTTGCTGCTTAATACAGCAATGGTTAGTTCACAAAATTGGTGTGCTGGAAAATTTGTGCATCAGAACTCCATCTTTGAAAGATGAAGTTATTGTTTGGAATTACCTTCAGTCAAATTTGAACATTAAAATATAAAAGCAGAATAAATACAGCACACTCAGACTAAATGGTTGTTTTTTAGAGCATTACTAGTTTCCTGCATTCTCTGAGGATAATTTACACACAAGCCTTTGGGAGTTCTGGTAAGGCTTGTGAAACACCTCCAATTTCACCTGAGCAAGATGTCTTGAAGAGATACATTCTTCTATAATATTAGAAATGAAAAGAATGTTTGTTTTAACCTACCGACGTGATTTCCCCCCCTCCCCCCCACTTTTCTCTCATCAGCCATCCAGTGCACTGAGTTAATGACAACTGCTCTAGTGCTTTAGGCTGACATGTATTAGGGAGTAGGTTAAGTAAGACCCGATGCCAAAAAATCCTATTTACCTCAGCTGGCTTTGAGACTTGCTGCAAGATAGTGTTGGATATTGTCAAATATTTAACTTACTGTCATGGTCATGCATCGCAGAAAAATGCCCTTTTGCTCACTGAGTCCATGCCAAACATCAAGCATCCATCTAATCTTACTAATCTTGCACTTCTTCCATCTTATTTTCCCTGTGTTCCCATTTACTCCCCACAGATTCTACCACGCATCTACAAAATTACAGTGTACAAATAAAATACCAGCCTACATATCTTTTGGACAAACTAGAAAACAATAAGGAAATCCACATAGTTATAAGGAGAACATGCAAACTTCACACAGACTGCTCCAGAAGTCAGGATTGACATTGTGTTGAGGCAGCAGCTCTGCCACAATACTTTATTTTATTGCCAACGTGTTCGTTTTTAATTTACTTTTACTGGTATTATTTGCTCCTGAAAGTATTTTCTATGTTGGTTTATTAATTTTGCATTAATTTAAAGGCAACAGTACTCCAGCACAGTGTCTAGATGAGGCAGAATGTTGCCAGGTTGTTTAGATATAGAACTGTAATCCAGTTCTGAGCCTACTGCAAGAACTTCGAGATTTATTGGATAGTCGTCATCTGTTATGAACTTCTGCTGATTTTCTTTTCCACCAATGTGCATCCCAAACCTAAAGACGTGAATTTTCCTGGTTCGGAGATCGCTGGTCGACGCGGACTCGGTGGGCCGAAGGGCCTGTTTCCGTGCTGTATCTCTAAACGAAACTGTTTTGAGATATGATCCTCCATTGTGTTGTTATGCAAAAATTCGATTATAAACTATACAAATAGATGTAGGAGCAATGGTTCAAATCTTTTTTTTTTTTTTTTAAACCCAAGAGGGAAAAAGAGGGAAATAGTTACAGAGAGTACCTAAGTACAAAAGAACTTGACAGATTGTTTAAGAAATCACAATTTTTTCATTGCTGTTTTTCTGAGAAAGTGTGGATAATCAGCGCACACAAATTGCTGCTTTAACAGTATTTCACTTCTAGCATCTGAAGCGCGCTGAAAAACAAATAGCATCTTAGGCATCAGAAATACAAGGTAATTTAATAGATTTTTTTAAAGGTCTATCTTTAGTCTTGATGCTTGAATCAGTCTGAAGAAGGATCTTAACCTAAGACGACACCTATCCATGCTCTCCAGAGATGTTGCCTAACCTGCTGAGTTACTTCAGCACTTTTTTTTTGTAAACCAGCATCTGCAGTTCCTTGTGCCTATATCTTAATGCTGTGGATGTTGGCCTGTGAATTTTGTAGATATAGTATTAGTAGTACTTCTTGTCTTGAGATACCTACTATGAGTAACCCATTTCTGACAAGCATACAGGATGGCAGGAATCCTACTGTACAGTGGATAAAGAACTTTTGCACTATGTATGTGGTCTTCATCTTGAAACATACATTGTTATTCAAATTGCCAAAAGTTGTTTCCGGACACTAAAGACGGTAGTGGATTTTGTCATCAATGTTTGCCTCTTTCTCCCAAGATATAGAATTTAACCTATGTATCCCACGGCCTTGCTATGAATCTTCGCAATAGCAAGTAGAGAGAGAATAGGCCCCTTGGAAAACTGGAGGGTGGCTCTATTTAAGAAGTGCTGAAAGCGAAAGCATGGGAACTCTGGACCACTGAACCTGACAAGAGATGCAACACTTGTCCCTTTACCTCCCCCCTCGACTCCGTTCAAGGACCCAAGCAATCATTCCAGGTGCGACAGAGGTTTACCTGCATCTCTTCCAACCTCATCTATTGCGTCCGCTGCTCTAGATGTTAGCAGATCTATATCGGTGAGACCAAGCGGAGGTTGGGCGATCGTTTCGCCGAACACCTCCGCTCGGTCCGCAATAACCAAGCTGACCTCCCGGTGGCTCAGCACTTCAACTCCCCCTCCCACTCCGTCTCCGACCTCTCTGTCCTGGGTCTCCTCCATGGCCACAGCGAGCAGCACCGGAAATTGGAGGAACAGCACCTCATATTCCGTTTGGGGAGTCTGCATCCTGGGGGCATGAACATCGAATTCTCCCAATTTTGTTAGTCCTTGCTGTCTCCTCCCCTTCCTCAGTCCCCCTGCTGTCTCCTCCCATCCCCCAGCCTTCGGGCTCCTCCTCCTTTTTCCTTTCTTGTCCCCGCCCACCCCCGCCCCCGATCAGTCTGAAGAAGGGTTTCGGCCAGAAACGTTGCCTATTTCCTTCGCTCCATAGATGCTGCTGCACCCGCTGAGTTTCTCCAGCTTTTTTGTGTACCTTCGATTCTCCAGCATCTGCAGTTCCTTCTTAAACACTGAACCTGACATCTGTGGTAGATGTGGTTTCGTACATAGGAAATCCTACAAATCTTAGCTTTTTTGAAGATGTAACCAAATAGTTTCAGAGCAAAGCTGTAGATGTTGTTTATATGGACTTCAGGGCATTTGATAAGGTTGTCGTGGTTGTTTTTCTAACTGGAGGCATGTGATTAGTGGTGGACCTCTGGGATTGGTGCTGGGCCCACTGCTGTTTGTGGTTTATATCAACGATTTGGATGACAATGTAGTAAACATGATTAGTAATTTTGCAGAGGAGAACTAAAGTTGGTGGTATCGTACATAGTGAAGAAGTTATTAAAAATGACAGCACGATCTTGATCAGTTTGGGCAAGTTGGCAGAGGAATGATGAAGTTGAACACATAAGTGCAAGGTGTTGCATTTTGGGAAGTCAAACCAGGGCAGATCCTTCAGTGAATGGCAGGACCCTGGAGAGTGTTGTACAGCTGAGGGATCTAGGAGTGTGGGAACCTAGACCCTTGAAAGTGGTGGATAGGGTGGTCAGGAAGGCTTTCAGTACATTGTCCTTCGTCAGTCAGAGTCTTGAGTATAGAAGTTGGGATGTTATGTTAAAGTTTGTACAAGACATTTGGAATATTTTGCTGCATTTGGAATATTTTGACCGTTTTGGTCACCTTGCTGTAGGAAGGGTGTTGTTAAGGTGGAAAGACTGCAGAGATGATTTGAGGATGTTACCAGAACCTGGGGAGAGGCTGGGCAGACTAGGGCTTTATTACTTGGAGCACAGGAGGTAGAGGGGTGATCTTATAGAGGTATATGAGATAATGAGGGGAATAGATAGGATGAACGTACAGAATCTTTTCCTTAGGGTGGAGAAATTAAGAACCATAAGTCCCAGGTTTAAGGTGAGAGGGGAAAGATTCAATGGGAACATGATAGGCAACTTTTTCACTCAGGATGGTGGGTAAAACAATGAGCTGCCAGAGGAGATGGTTGAGGCAGCTATTGTATTAGCATTTAATTAAAAAACACTTGGACAGGTACATGGATAGGATTCAGTGCGATATGGACTAAATGCAGGCAAATGCAACTAGCGTTGATGGGGCATCTTGGTTGGCATGGACGAGTTAGGCTGAAAGGCACTTTCTGTGCTGTATGACTAAAAGAGAAAGGAAAATAAATCTTCTGGAAAATGCATTAGGTAACATGCTATCCTCATCCAGGAAATCATTTGAGAATCTGTCGTGCACTAATTGACGTTTTCTCTGGTTTGGCTCATAATTATTTGATTAATCAAGTTTTTTTGCATTTTGAAGGACACAAGGTTATGTATTAGTATGTAATTAAGCTGTTGCCATTGAAAGATACATTCACGCATACAGTGAGGCCATTATAATTTTATGCTTGAGTATTTTTATTGCATGTGTAGGAAGGAACTGCAGATGCTGGTTTAAACCAAAGATAGACACAAAATGCTGGAGTAACTCAGCGGGTCAGACAGCATCTCTGGAGAAAAGGAATAAGTGATGTTTCGGTCATAAGACCTTAAGTGATAGGAGCAGAATTAGGCCATTCAGCCCTTCAAGTCTATTCCGCCATTCAATCATGGCTGATCTATGTCTCCCTCCTAACCCAATTCTCCTGCCTTCTCTCCATAACCTCTGACACCCGTCAGTCTGAGGAAGGGTCTCGTCCTGAAACATCACTTATTCCTTTTCTCCCGAGATGCTATCTGACCCGCTGAGTTACTCCAGCTTTTTGTGCCTATCTTCTATTTTTATTGCATTGTATTTATGGATTATATGGATTAATATTTTAAAGTGGTATGGTTATATCAGATGGAAATGTATTTAGACATAGACAGTTTGAATTTTAAAATAATATGGAATAGTAGTATTTGCAGATAAGAAATAGGCCATTAGGCCCAACTAGTTCATGCTCCTATGTGTAGACCTGTCAATGCTTTCCCCATCATTTTCTACCTATTAGTAAAGTAACTAATTTTTCCTCCATTTGCACGTTTTCTTTTAGTTAGTCCCACTGATGGTCTGATAGTCCCTTCTTTCTGCACTTGGTAAAGTAATTCATATTGACTTTTTTTTTGTGCGATTATTTTATATTGATGTTCACTGGTTTTTCTTGGGGGAAACATCCTCCATTCTTTGAGCCCTTTCAAAATGTAATGCCCGCTTTTAGGTCATCTTCAAGATAAGCAATAAGAACAGTTAATCCCTTCCTTGTAGTGTCGTGTAACTTTGCAATTTGGGCATGATACAAATAATTTTCACCCCCTTCAATGGTTTTTCATTAATGTTAACCTGTAATCCTAATGTGGCTTATTAAACCAAGTCTCAAGCAATAAAACCATGGTTCCAAAAATAGTCTGAGGAAGGGCACGGACCCAAAATGTTGCCCGTCCTGAAAATGTTGTCTCTTCAGAGATGCTGCCTGATCTGCTGAGTTATTTCAGCACTTTGAGTCTTTTTTCTTTTGTAAACCAAGATCTGCAGTTCTCAGTTTTTACAATAAAACTATCGCCCCTACTATCGCCCCTTAACTGGTAGTGTACTGAACGAAAATTACATCTAATCAAATGTTTAAGGTGTGCACACAAGTTATCTTTGAATGTATTACTTGGCCTATTAACTGTTTTTGGTTTGAGGTCACACTGTGTTGTAGACTAGTCATTTCATCACTCTATACCCACACTTTCATACAGGGTGTTGGGTGTATGGTACAAGCTGCCAGAGAAGGTACTTGAGGCAGATACTGTAACAACATTAGAAATACATCTGGACAGATACAAGGCTGGGAAAGACTTAGGAATAAAGGAATATGGACCAAATATGGGCAGTTGGAAACTAGTACAAATGGGGCATCTTGGTCGGCATGGGCAAGAAGGGTCTGTTAATGCTAAGATTTTTAAAATATTAAAATCTGTTTAAATTATGATTTAAAAAAATGTAATTGGGGCAATAAAGTAATGATTCACAGATTTATTTGAAATTCTGTGTGATTTGTTTGAATATTTCTTCTTCAAGATTTTTTTCTTCTTCAACAGGCACCTGTCCCAGAGAGCACAGAAGGGTTTGGTTTGCAGATGGTATTCTGCCAAATGGAGAAGTGGCAGACTCAACAACAATGACAGGAAGTTCACCAGTTGGCGTAGGCCGAGGAATACCAGAAGAAGTTTGTAACACCACTCAAGAAACAAAAATGGTATGTTAATGCCAAGTTAGCTTCTCCTTAAATAGCAAATCTACGTCTTGACGATATATTTTATTCATTCAGACTAAAATAAATTTACATATGCATCTGGAGGATTTTCTAATACAAAGACCTGAATTATTTAAGCTCAATGTCTTTCCTACCCTCCAATGTCCAGCCTTCAAATAATACAGGAGATAAAGTACTTTCGGATCTTACAAGTCAAGTTGATGCCGTGAAGACAGATTCAGCTATAACAGGTCCGGCAAGCGTTCAAGATATCAAGGCTGACAATTCTCGAACAGACTACAGAGCACTGGCTGCTGTTGGGAAGTCTGTTCCAAAGATTACAAGTCTCATTCCGGATGATGAGCATGGTCTACCTCCCATTGTTGTAACAACAGGGGAGCAAGAAGGTAATCTATCTTCTATCTATCTATATTACTAAAAGTCTGATCTTGACCGCTTTTGGCCCACTGTGCTGCGATTTCCGAGAGAACACCACCACCTAAGGCCGTCATTTTTGGCCACCTCGCTCATAGCCCACGTCTGCCTTCCTGGACCAGAGGATTTTTCCCATCGATGAAAAATCAGAGACATATTAATGTTTTTTTAAAATTCACCATTCTCTCTGCTGCCCCTGCTGGAGGGAGGGGGTGGGACAATAAAACCAGGAAGTGGTGTACCTCACTCAGTCTCTGCAAGATGGAGGTCACGTCTCTCTGAGCTCTGAATAACACCGAACACATGCCTACTCAACTGTGAATGCCCTTAATGTGGTTTGAAAATGAAAATATGGTTGGTTTGAAGTAAAAAGGCACTGCCTGCAAATGGTTGTTTGCGGGGGTTTGGGTTGAATTAAAAAGGCACTCTCTCTCTCTCCCCTCCTCTCCCCCCCCCCCTCCCCTCCCCCTCTCCTCCCCCCTCCCCCCCCCCCCCTCCTCCCCCCCTCCCCCCCCCTCCCCCTCCCCCCCCCCTCTCCCCCCCCCCTCTCCCCCCCTCTCCCCCCCCCCCTCCCCCCCCCTCTCCTCCCCCCCCCTCTCCCCCCCCCCCCTCCCCCCCCCTCCTCCCCCCCTCCTCCCCCCCTCCCCCCCCCCCTCCCTCCCCCCCCCTCCCCCCTCCCCCCCCCCCCCCCCCCCCCCCCCCCCCCCCCCTCCTCCCCCCCCCCCCCCCCCCTCCCCCCCTCCCCCCCCTCCCCCCCCCCCCCCCCCTCCCCCCCTCCTCCCCCCCCCCCTCCCCCCCCCTCTCCTCCCCCCCCCCCCCCCCCCCCCCCCTCCCCCCCCCCCCCCTCCTCCCCCCCCCTCTCTCCTCCCCCCCCTCTCCTCCTCCCCCCCTCTCCTCCCCCCCCCCCCCTCTCCTCCCCCCCCCCTCTCCTCCCCCCCCCCTCTCTCCTCCCCCCCCTCTCCCCCCCCTCCCCCCCTCCCCTCTCCTCCCTTCCCCTCTCCTCTCCTCTCCTCTCCTCCCCCCCTCCCTCCCCTCCTTTCCCCCCCTCCCTCCCTCCCCTCCCCCCCCCTCTCCCCCCCCCTCCCCCCCCCCCCCCCCCCCCCCTCCCTCCCCCCCCCCCCCCCCCCTCCCCCCCCTCCCCCCCCCCCCCTCTCTCCTCTCCCCCCCCCCCCCCTCTCCCCCCCCCCCCCCCCCCCCCCCCCCCTCCCCTCCTCCCCCCTCCCCCCTCCTCCCCCCCCTCCCCCCCACACTCAGCAGGACTCGCCGGACTGAAACGCAAGACCCCAACTCTTTTTCCCCATTAACACAATTGTTTTTATGCAATTTTATGAAACACAAGTTTTCTTAGGAACACAACAATCATGGTAGACAATCATGATAACAATCATGGTAGACGATCATGGTAACAATCATGATCTACCGATAGCTGCTTTTCACTTAAATTATAATGGTCATTTGATTTTTTTTTTTTTAAATGATCACTTTCGGGTACGTGACATATTGAGTGAAATGGCAGAATCGCCTTCATCTATTAATTCTCATGTTTATGGATTAAAAGTTTGGAAGGTAGGTCACTTTATCAAGAATTTAAGAGCATAATCTGAAACTGTTGTTTTTTATTGACTTGAACCATGGTCAAAATGTGACGGTGATGTCTTATTTTGTTTCTGGCTTTATTAAAGATGATGATGATGAAGTTGTTATTCTAGATTAATAAAATGAACAAATGGACAACGTGTTTTCAATTCACAATAACCTTTTGATTTATTCCGTTTTGACTTTATGTGGCGGCTCAGTAGTGGTGGAGGAGCATCCGACTCAGACCCAGGCAATGATGCTGCTCAAGGGTGCGGAGCCAAATCCCCTGACCTTTGTGCTGAATGCCAATCTTATCGTTAACGTGAAACTTGTGAATTGTGAGTAGATCTACCAATTAATTATGGAAAGTATGTCTTTCCAAAACTGAGATTATGAGATTAATTAATTTTAAATCCTAATATTGAACAGTCATTTACTTCTGTAATTAGCCAAAAATGTAGATCTATAGCCCGAAGTTAACTTGTAAATTTTGCATTATCATGCATGTGTTAATCTAAATTAGACGATCAGTTCACACACATGGGGTGGAGTAGGTCTTCAGTCTGAAGAAGGGTTTCGGCCCGAAACATTGCCTATTTCCTTCGCTCCATAGATGCTGCTGCACCCGCTGAGTTTCTCCAACTTTTTTGTGTACCTTCACCATATGGGGTTGTTTTAAGTACCCTGTAGGTTTACCACAAAGCAATGTACTTGAATAAATAACACTTTCAAGCAACCGAGTTAAAGTGGCTGGTGCTCTGGGGGTCAGTTTTACAATAACAAATCAAATGTTAATTCTGTGTGAACTCCATTTTAGATGTACATCTTCCTGCATAATATTATAGCTGTCCAGTTTTCCAGAGTTTCAGGTCAGTGACCTCTTCTTAGAAGGGGTGGTACGATGGCACAGCAGTAGAGCTGCTGCCTTACAGTGCCAGAGACCTGGGTTCAATCCTGCGTACGGGTGTTGTCTGTATGCCGTTTGTACGTTCTCCCCGTGACGTGTAAGTTTTCTCCTGATGCCCTGGTTTCCTCCCACACTTCAAAGATGTACAGGTTTGTAGGTTAATTGGCTTTGGTAATATTGTAAGTTTTCCTTAGTGTAAATTGTCCTTAGTAGGATAGTGTTAGTGTGCGAGGATCGCTGGTAGGTGCGGACTTGGTGACCCAAAGTCCACGCTGTATCTGTTATCTAAACGATAATTGGAAAGATTGGCATGAAATGTTAACTCTGTTTATCAATTTACAAATGTTGCTAGGTATTTTTTGTCTTTACTTCTGTTTAGATGATTATCTTTTAACTGTTATGCTACTGCCCTGGGTTTGGATCCCATTTACTGCAATGAATCCAACATTGACCCTCTGTGCTTCTCTCACCATGATTTGAAGAGTCCATTGAGGCAAATGTGGCTATTTATATATACTTAGAAACTCCAGTTGTACATCCTTGTGTTCCTCTGCATTCCCCATTGGAAAGAAAATTGCTGACTGGTGGCAGGGTGGCGAAGAGGTAGAGTTATTGCTTTACAGCGCTAGAGACCCGGGGTCAATCCTGACTACTGGTGTTTGTCTGTACGGAGTTTGTACATTCTTCCCATGACCTGCATGAGTTTTCTCCAAGATCTTCTGTTTTCTCCCACACTCCAAAGGCCTACACATTTGTAGTTTAATTGGCTTGGTGCAAATGTAAAATTGTCCCTAGTGTATGTAGGGTAATCTTAATGTGCGGGCATCGCTGGTCAGTGCGGACTCGGTGGGCCAAAGGGTCTGTTTCCGCGCTGTATCTCTAAACTACTCTGCTTTCAATTTCTCCCTACCTTGTCCATCTTTATTTCCTTGGATCAATGCTAATCGTTGGTCAGAATGTCTGTTCATTCATCAATTGGACTTGCTTATCTGTGATTTTATTGACAATTGATGATTTGATTTAACATTTGACAATGGAATTAATTTAAAAAATGTGGTGATAATGATCTTTTTCTTCCAGCCTTATGCACAGTGGGTCACATGACCACTTCCAAGTTGTCCTTCTGTGAAATGTTTCCATTGAAAGTTCTTTGCATCCTATTCTGTGATGAAGAATTAAACTCGGATTAGACTGCCCTCAAACCACCTCCCACTAAATCCCAAACCTCTCCCTCTACATAATCTTGTTCATCCACTTTTTCTCATTCTGTCAAGGGATCTAGGTACCATGAGCACGATCACCATTTATTTTCTACTTTATCCCTCTGTCCTGCGCCTACAGGAATCTACAGACATGCAATCCAAGTTCTCTCCCACCCCCACTGTTCTATTATTTGTTTTGAGTATCTCTTGCCTGGTTTGTTCTCTCCTCTCATGGTTATCTCTGCCTGAATGTTTGCCTTGACTGTTCTGTTTTATACCTGTGGGGGGAAATGTGAACTGTAGAATGCTATAGTACATGCCATGATATTTGAGTTGTAGTTTCCTCTAGTTAAACACAGAGAAAACCAAATATTTAAATTTGATGCTGCCCGAGTTTATTATGCCATAAATTTCCAGATGCCAATATCTTTTTCAAAAATGCAATGAAAGCCAACCTCCTTTTAAAACTCTCAATAATTTCATCTCTATATAGCTTCAGGTCTTTCACTCAGCAGTACTAGCATTAATCCCAATAGGCCCCTTGTTTCTTCCAGCTTTTCAGACTGCACTTGACATTTTACTTGTACTTCTTTCCAAGAGCGGAACTCGCTATAAAAACATGGAGGGGAGGGGAGGGGGGGGCACAATTTTTTGGCGGCCACGCGCGCATGCGCATACTCACACGCGCGAGGCCTCGGAGGCTCAATCCAGCGCTAAATGCAGCTCAACTCTGCCTGTCTCACTGGGTTAACTGCAGCCCTGGCTGGACTGATGGGATACCAGCACTGCTTCTCCACACTGGCCATATTTTCTGCAAGTCCAGGAAGGGCTATAGGCTCACCTGGCGGGACAGGTAGAGTTGGCCTGGTTTAGCGCTGCTTCTCTGCGCTGGCTGTGGGCTTGGGGGCACCACGCCCGTCTGACTAC
The DNA here is from genome assembly GCF_028641065.1 of Leucoraja erinaceus. Taxonomy (NCBI): domain Eukaryota; kingdom Metazoa; phylum Chordata; class Chondrichthyes; order Rajiformes; family Rajidae; genus Leucoraja; species Leucoraja erinaceus. Next base: position 1,225,970 of record NC_073379.1, on the reverse strand, counting down.
CGACCAAATATCCTATAGCGGAGGATCTATGCTGCCGACCTCTGTGGCCACCCGTGGGGGCGGGGGCATTCGGGACAGCGCCGGAGACCCGGCCGGGATCGATCCTGGCTGCGGATGAAGTGCAGGTCTGTGCCACGTCTCCCTCCTCCAATCACTGCACTCTATCCTCAGGCCCACGCCCCCCACCCCCACTCCTCCCTCCTCCAATCATCGCGCTGAATTATGTCCCGCCCCCAATGCCCACTGACCGACGTCTCTCTCGTCCAATCGGAGCCTCCGATCTTCAGTCCCAACCCCACTGTCTCGCGGAAAGCGGAGACGTCACCGGGTTTTAAAATCGGGATTACAAAAGCTTGGTGGGGATGTCCCCCACCTCTCAAAACATGGGGGGGGACGTGTCCCCTCTGCCCCCCCCGGGTTTTCCACCCCTGCTTCTTTCTGTTATCAATTTGGTGGTTCTGAGAGGTTTTATGGCTGGCAATGTTTTCATGTAGCTGATTTTTGAAAGGCGTTAGTGCTGTTAAAGCTATATTTTCAAAAAATGATCAGAAGTTTAACTGTGATTTAATGATTACATCTTGTTTACATCTTTATTTCTGTGATGTATATAGATGCTGCAAATAAATGCTGGTGCTTTGTATCTAATGGATTACATGGTGTAGGCCAGGCAGAAGTTGTTATTTTGTTGTCGTGTTCATCTGAAGAAAATGTAATTCCCAAAGACATCCTGAACTTTTATCTCACACTGTATCAGGATGCATCTAAAGGTAGGTTCAAAGCCCCATTATTTAATGATCAAGATGCAACTTTCACAATCAAATCATTAACAAACAGTTGAATTTTAACCTGATCATATCCTGAACGGTTATTGCTTGTAATCTCTTGAATAAAATGTTGCTTTGTAAATTATATTCAAATCAAACAGCAGGTTATATTACAGCGATTCTGAATAAATCATTAAGTGCGCAGGAGTGAAAGTGGGTCTTAAAAAAAATTTCAGTGATATTTCAGAAATAAAGAATTCTAATCTGTTTCAAAATCGTGGTTTAGTATTATTTGATGAACTGATGTGATTCAAATATTTATCACTAAATATTGTTAATCCTTAAAAATACGGGTAATTTTTCTCTCTTGTTTTAAACAGGAAAAACCATTGGTCATTTGGGGATATTTTCCTTCACGGAAAGCTTTCTAGGTAGTAAAGATCATGGAGGTTTCCTGTTTGTTATGCCTACTTTTCAGGTGCTAGCAAATTTACTGATTCCAAGCAGTCCATTTTTGTTTGGAATCCTTATTCAGAAACTCGAAGTACCTTGGGCAAAGGTGTTTCCTATTCGACTCATGCTAAGATTGGGAGCAGAATACAATGGTGAGATTTTAACCTGTGCGGCAATCTATTTGATGTAATGACCGATGAATGATTTATATTATTTCTTTGGCTAATTCCACTAGATTGTGCATAATCTTTGTCGATTTGTGAGTCAGAAGGATGTAGAAATGTAATTAATTCATGGGGAAATAAAATTATGAGGTATTTAGGAATAATGAAGAGAACTAAATCTGGTTGGACCATTCAAGATTAGCAAAGCTTGTGCCAAGTGTTGTCTCTCTTTCAATGTGTCATTAGAAAATAGTTGTAATGCCAACAATTAGAAAATACAAACATTTCATTCTTTAAAAATAGGTGTATAGGAGAACACACAGAACATGATCTAGAGAGAGTAATGTGAGTTTTGCGTCAAGTATTCAAAGGCAGCATAAGTGAAAGGATAACTAAATATCTTCATATGGTGTGGTGAGTGGGAGTTTTTAAGGACTTCAAGAAGATAGAAACATAGACATAGAAACATAGAAAATAGGTGCAGGAGTAGGCCATTCGGCCCTTCGAGCCTGTACCGCCATTCAATATGATCATGGCTGATCATCCAACTCAGTATCCTGTACTTGCCTTCTCTCCATACCCCCTGATCCCTTTAGCCACAAGGGCCACATCTAACTTCCTCTTAAATATAGCCAATGAACTAGCCTCAACTACCTTCTGCGGGAGAGAATTCCACAGATTTACCACTCTCTGTGTGAAAAAGGTTTTCCTCATCTCAGTCCTAAAAGATTTCCCCTTTATCCTTAAACTGTGACCCCTTGTTCTGGACTTCCCCAACATCGGGAACAATCTTCCTGCATCTAGCCTGTCCAACCCCTTAAGAATTTTGTACATTTCTATAAGATCCCCCCTCAATCTTCTAAATTCTAGCGAGTACAAACCGAGTCAATCCAGTCTTTCTTCATATGAAAGTCCTGACATCCCAGGAATCAGTCTGGTGAACCTTCTCTGTACTCCCTCTATGGCAAGAATGTCTTTCCTCAGATCAGGAGACCAAAACTGTACGCAATACTCCAGGTATGGTCTCACCAAGACCCTGTACAACTGCAGTAGAACCTCCCTGCTCCTATACTCAATGATGATGGACATTTAGAAAGCACAATCCATGGGTGCCATTTATTAAGGTTTCAGCAATGTTACATTACTGAAGAAGTTCATCAAGGGAAGAAGGCACTGGAATAGGAGATAATCTTCTGCAAAAGTAGTGTTTGGAACTGTGTGGAACTACATAATGTAACAAGTGGTCATCATGGTATGACAACAGGTATGAATGAACAAAACACTATGGATTATTTAGGAATGATTTGGAACAAGAAGTAGAAACTAATCTGCTGTAACATGCACGCATTCTTAAACCTTGCACAGAGATTTAAATAAATGTTTAACCCTTTGTTAGAAAAATATCAAAGAGAAATTGGTCTAGATAATTTGAAGAGAAGTCATGAGTCTAGTGAAAGGAGATGATGTGAAAATTTAATTAAAATAACTCTGGAAAAAATAACAGGACAGTGATTTGCTGATATTGGTTAAAAATAGCACATCAGCAGTGCAGTATATGATTACAGCAAATCAAGTTGACCAGATGTTGAGCTATATAGTTAAATGGATAAAAGAGTAAATAGTAGATCATGTAACAAAGTTTATTGCACTTTCACCTGGATTATTGTACACTTCGGATTGGCATGACAGGCATATATGATGCTAATAACTATCGCCCCAATTATATACTTGCTTCTACAGGATTCGTTTTTTTTAATAGAATTAATATGTACAAATCTGGGTTTTTGTTTGCATATGGAGTTATTTATTGTAAGCTGGTGTATTTAGTTAGATAATACTTTGGTTTTGACTTGATATTCTTAGTTGAGCGCTTATCCTGGAGTTATAGCACAAGTACTTTGTGTTTTAATTGTAATTTAACATCTAGCCCAATTAGTGACTGCTGTGAACAGAGCAGCAGACAACTAGGAAAAGTCCATGTGACAGCTTGGAAAGACAGCTAACAGGACGGAATAGACCCCTCTGGAGATGTTATGGGTTAGGACCTCATTGCAGCAGTGGCGTAGATTGTAAACAGTCTCGTTGCACCCTTAAAAAGCTGCGACAAATAAAAGAAAGATACTCCTAGAGTCTGCGAGAGCGGGGGCAGAAGATGACTCATGGGTGGATTACCCGGCTACAGATCACGGGACGGAAAAGACCACGAGTAACAACACGAAAGTAACAACACCAAAGGTCCTCGGAATACATCAGCGACAGAAGCGCTTGTTAGAGGGAGTGCAGGGAAATCGAATTGAGCAGTACTTCTTGAGATGTCAGTCAAGTCAGTCGAGTGAAGTTCAGCGACGGGTAGAAAACCACAGTCCCCTGTCACTGATGAGGAGGGAACATGTGCTGTAGATGTAGGTAGTGGTGAGGTTAATCTGCCAGTCACGGAGAAGAACGGTGGGCTGAGACCGAGAGTTAAATAGCCTAGGGCAAGTGAAAGGAAGGAATGGGAACTGTATATATCGATTTGGTAAAGGCGCTAGAGAGTCTGAAAGAGACAGTGGAAAACAAGTTGGATAAGATGGGAGAGTTTATTTATCAATATGATGTGGACAGGTTTGGTGTTATTGAGAAAAATAAGGTGTAGGCTCCACAGGTGGTTAGATCTAGATCGAGAGAGAAATCAAGAGATTAGTGAAGGAGAGGAGACAGTTGAGAAAGTCTACAGTTGGTGAGGGCGAGGGAATTAATGTTTTGCAAGAAGAGTTAAGAAATCGATTAGCAATATTAAGGACAAACACCTTAGAAGGAAGAGAAGGAAGAAGGAGCGAATCAGGTCAGCATTTTATAGGAATCATGTAAATTTATTACAAGAATGTTTAATCGGGAAAAAGTAGAAAGCTCAAAGCTTCAAAGGAAGTGTTAGAGGAATATTTAAAAAGGACATACTCTGATCCAGAAAAGAAAAGGGGATGGGTTTCCCTCCAGATATACCACCCTTAAGAGACATAGAGTATAAGTTAGATGTTTTGCCACCAAATTGGAAAGAAGTGGAAGTCATAATAGGCGTGCAAAGGCTTCTTCGGCCCCAGGGCTGAATGGAGTCCCTTACCGGGTATATAAAAGTGCACTTGATGTGCTTAGATTCTCATGGAGGCTCTTGCGTATAGTTTGGGAGAAGCAGGTCATACCAAGGGTTTAGCATAGAGCTTTCATTCCCAAGGAGAAAGAGTCTTCAGAGTCAAGTCAGTTTAGGCCTTTCTGCTTCCTAAATGAAGAAGACAAGATTTTCTTTAGCATAGTGGCACAGAAGCTATTTAGAAAGGAATAGGTTAATAGAGTGTTAATAGATAATATAGTTAATAAATAATAATAGAGTTAATAGGTTAATACAGTGCAGAAAGCAGGAATCTCAGGTTTCGCAGGTTGCTTAGAACACATTTGTGTAACCTGGCACCAGATTCACACAGCCAAGTTCGAGAGAATAGATTTGCATGTTGTGTTTTTGGAACTTGCAAATGTGTTTGGATCTGTGCCACCTAGTTTTATTTGCAGTGCTATGATTTATTTAGAATTCCAGGATCAATAGTAAATTTAGTGAAAGCATATTTCCAAGATGTCCGAATATGTTTTAGTGCAGCAGACTTTACGACAGCATGGCAGAGACTGGAGATGGGCATTATGGCAGGGTGTACTATTTCCCCATTAGCTTTGACAATGGCAATGGAGACAGTGATTAGAGTATCACGGTGGGTCGTCGGCAGGGAAAGACGGAAGGACGGACTGCGCCAATCAGGGCCTATATGGATGATATGACCTTGATGATCACAACAGTAGCTTGTACAAGAAGGTTATTAGAGAAGTTAAATGATAATCTTAAATGGGCTAGATTGAAGATTAAGCCTAGTAAATCACAGAGTATTTCTTTGGCAAGAGAAAAGGCAGTAGACAAAAGGATCTGTGCAGATGAAGAAAAAATCCCGTCTAATGTAGAAGCCAGTTAAAAGTTTGGGGAGGTGGTATAACAGGAAGTTGGATGACACTGAACAGGTTCAGCAACTTAGAAAGGATGTTACTGACAGGTTAGAAAGGATGAAAAGTCGGGGCTTCCAGGCAAGTTGAAGTTGTGGTGCTTGCAGTTTGGGCTATTCCCTAGGTTGATGTGGCCATTGACAGCATATGAGGTGTCAATTTCTAAGGTGGAAAGGTTAGAGAGATTGGTTAGTTCATATATTAGGAAATGGTTAGGAGGTGGCTGCAGCTTCCTTTATTTAGTAGATATTGGCCGCAGAGGCAGTGATAGCAGGTATTGAGGGGATTTATTCTGGGACACCAGAACCAACTGTTGAGCCTTCCCACGGCCTAACTCAACGAAACACCAATGATAAATGCCCACTTGGTAATCCCAATGATATACTTACATCTACAAGAGAATTAATATGTTGGTTGCTTTTTTTTTCCAATATGGAGTCATTTATTGTAAGTTAGTGTATTTAGATAATACTTTGGTTTTTGGCATGGTTTTCTTAGTTAAGCTCTTATCCTGGAGATATAGCACAAGTACTTTGTGTTTTAATTGTAATTTAACATCCTATCCAACAAAGATATATTGGTTATAAATATATTGGTTATCTGAATATGAAAATCTCCATGGAAAGTTTTATAGTATTTTACCATGAAATATGTAACCATGATGTCTCATTTGATCACTATGCAATGATTCGATTACCTTTAATCTAATTACGTTAGGTTGCTACAGGATTGTGGTTTGCATTTAAATCTTTTCTTCTAATTTCAAATACTTGCTAGAAATGGCCGGGAAAACTCTTTAGTTGCTATTTTCGATACATTCATACCAATGTGACAGCCACAAATGGTTATTAATTGCTATGTATTTTCATTGACAGTTTATCCGTGTCCTTTAATGAGTTTTCGATTCCGTAAAGCACTCTTTGGAGAAACGGGTCATACCATCATGAATTTGCTAGCAGTAAGTATTTAGAGTTCATATTCTATTTCTAGCAATTTTGTCCACCTTTCCACCCTATGCACTTGTCATACATAAACATTTTAAAATGAATGCAGGTTCATTCATGATTCTGGTATCAGCAAACTCTGATTATAACATGGAGCAAAATCAGCCCAAGTGAATGCAAGTAAACATATTATTTACTAAAATGCTGCAAATATTTGTAAGTTAGTTTAATCTCAGTGGTGAGAGTGATTGGTTAGTTCATATATTAGGAAATGATCTGGGTCAGGATTAATAGACACCTGGAGAAAAATTGATTAATTGAGATGAACTAATACAGATTTGTTGAGAACATAATGGTGTTTAACCAATTTAGTGTAACTTTGTATTGAGGTGATGGAGTTGATAAGGGACGTTCAATCGAGGTGGTGTACTCGGACATCTAAAAGACTTGATTAGGTTGCGCAGAGGAGGCTTGTTTGCAAAATTGAAGCATTTGGCATGAAAGGAATATTAATTGGTTTGAGTTGGTTTGGTAACGAACAACAGAGGTTGTAGTGAATTTTGGGTTGGGGAAAGGTGAACACTGATTTTTCGCTGTGTTTGGACCATGAATTAAAAAAATATCTATTTAATGGCTTAACCTTGGAAAACAAGCCACAATTTGTAAATATGCAGATGGCAGGAAACGTGGCAGTATTATGCACAGCAAAGAGGATAGTAATATTTAGCAGCAGGATATAAGCAGGTGAAAAGAATGGACAGAAATGTGACCGATTAAATTTAATGCAGGGAAAAGTGAGGTGATGCAATTTGATAGAAAGAATGAGAAGAGTGATTAAAGAATAAAGTGGTACAAAATGCTGGAGTAACTCAGCGGGTCAGGCAGTTTCCATGGAGAACATGGATCGGTGATGTTTTCGGCCGAGACCCTTCTTCAGACACATTTTGTGGATTAACCAACATCTGCAGTTCTTTGTTTCTACAATAAAGAATAAAGGATACTCTTCTAAAAGGTGTGCAGCAGTGCAGATTTGATCGATTTAGATGTATTTCAGTTAAAGTTTGGGGAATTGTTCGACAAAAGCCATTACTTTATTTTGTTATATATATTCTTGACCTACACCTGGCATGCAAACCATAATTTGTAAATTTGCAGGTGACCCATACCTGAGGGTCTAGGTACTTGTTTTGTTAAAGTGGAAGGGCAGTTTGGAAAACATTGAGCAGATAATTAGTCATTGTCATATAGCGTGGATACTGGCCTTTCGGCCAAACCCGTCCATGCTGACCAAGCTCATCCTATCTGCCTGGAATAGTCCATATCCCTCTCAACCTTTCATATTCATGTACATATCGAAATGAGTTTCAAATGTTGTTATTATGCCTGCTTTAACTACTTCCTTAGACAGCTCATATCCGCCACCCTCTGTATGAAAAGGTTGTCCTTCAGGTTCCTATTAAATCATTACCCAATCACCATAAACCTGTTCCCTCTAGTTCTTGATTCCCCAGTAATGGGGGAAAAAGAGAGTCATGCCACTCATGATTTATATACCTCTATAAGGTCACCCCTCAGTGTTCTGCACTCCAAGGAATAAAGTCCTAGACTTACCAACCTATCCTTATAGCTCAGGCCCTTGAGTCCTGACCACGTCCTCATAAATGTGGAACGTTCCCTGCAGTTTTTCAGCACATTGGCATATTTCCTACAGAAGGGTGACCAAAACTGAACAATATATCCGAAATGCAGCCTTGTTAACATCTTGTTCAAAACATAAGATAGCATCCCTACTTCTACTCACTTCCCTGAATGATGAAGGCTCGCATGCCAAATGTTGCCTTTACCACTCTATCTAGCTATGAACCTAGATCCCCCCCCCCCCCCCCTGCCCTACAACACTCCCAGGAGCCATTCACTGTGAAGGTATTGGCCTATGTATGACATCAAACTAATCTGAATCGCAAGTGAAATCAAAAATGACTCCAGAATTTCAATTTGTATTTTGGATATTCATTAAGCAATTGAATTTCAGGAGAAACTTACATTGCCGTCATACTAAGTATTTAAGATAAAAAATTATTTTGAATACTTCTCTGTTGAAATGTTGCTGTTCATACTCAGAAGCTTGTCTCTCATTGTAGGATCTTCGAAATTATCAATATACGTTGCCAACAATTGAAGGTCTAGTGCTTCATCTGGAGATGGGGAAAAGTTCAATTAAAATCCCCAAGAGAAGATACAGTGAGGTTAGTAACATAAATTAAACTGATTACCCGATGCTATGAGAGGAAGTGTCTATGTCAGAGATTCAGCAATGGAAGCATTGTTATGCCCCTGTCCCACTAAGTGGGACAGGGGCATAACAATGCTTCCATTGCTATGCCCCTGTCCCACTTAGGAAACCTGAACGGAAACCTCTGGAGAATTTGCGTCCCACCCAAGGTTTCCGTGCGGTTCCTGGAGGTTGCAGGTGGTTGCCGGAGGTTGCAGGTAGTGGAGGCAGGTAGGGAGACTGACAAAAACCTCCGGGAACCGCACGGAAACCTTGGGTGGGGCGCAAACTCTCCAGAGGTTTCCGTTCAGGGTTCCTAAGTGGGACTGGGGCATTTGTTGAAGGACAAAAGATCTAAACCTGTTTTCCTGGCAAGATCCTGAATGTTGAATACTTAGATAATGAAATGATGAATTGCATTTTTTGAATTCACTTTGTATTGAAACGCTACATTAACAATTACTTCATACCATATACTAAATATATACTTAAAACAGATTGTTGAAAAACATTCTAATAGATTGATTATTAGAATGATTTGTTCCAAGTTTCTCCCAAAACCTTTGATGTGCTCAGCCAGTTTGATTAAAAGTGTCAATTTGCTTCTATTACGGTTTTATTCTACACTTATTCCTTACTCTTGTGTTTACATATTTCCCCCAAAAAACTGTTGATTAATTTAAAACAATTCTTCCACTTGTAATTTAAAAAAAAATAGTAACTGGTAGCAATGAACAGGTCAGGCAGCATCAATAGAGAGAGGAAACAGAATTTGTAAGAAAGAAGTACAGCTGCTGGTTTAAATCGAAGGTAGACACAAAATGCTAGAGTAACTCAGCAGCATCTCTTCTCTCCAGAGATGCTGCCTGTCCCGCTGAGTTACTCCAGCATTTTGTGTCTACCTTCAAGGAAACAGATTTGATGGTTTTGGTCAAAAGCCGTTTGCCCAAACTAGGTCGGAGAGATCTTTTAAAATAGGCAGTTGCAGAGGCACGGCAGGAGGGACAGATAGGACAAAGGGAATGTTTGTGACAAAGTGGGGTGAGTCATCTGGTTAAACCGAAAATCTCGGAGAAAACCCATGCAGGTCACGGGGAGAACATACAAACTCTGTACAGACAGCACCCGTGGTCGAGATTGAATCCGGGTCTCCGGCACGGCAAGCACTGTAAGGCAACAACTCTACCGCTGCACCACTGTGCCGCCACCTGGAAACACTTTATTTAAACTTTTCCTTTGGTGACACCCAATTTTGTCTTTCATAAATTACAACTCCTCATATCCTGTCGCCTGAATTCTGACCTGCAAAGGCCCCTATCTTCCCAGCTGACTCAAGGGCCTGTCCCACTTACGCAACCTTTTCGACGACTGCCGGAACCCATCATAGGTTGCCGAAAATGTTCAACATGTTGAAAATTCAGCGGCGACCAGAAAGACGCTGTGACTCTTTGGGTCACCTGTATGGTCGTGAGAGGTCTCCAAGTCACCCAAAGAGTCATAGCATAGAAATTCTCGGCGACCTATGACGGTTGCCGGCAGTCGCCGAAAAGGTCGCGTTGATTTGCGAATTAAGGAACAAAGGTTTAGGGGCAACATGAGGGGGAACTTCTTCACTCAGAGAGTGATAGCTGTGTGGAATGAGCTTCCAGTGGAAGTGGTGGAGGCAGGTACGTTTTTATCATTTAAAAATAAATTGGATAGGTATATGGACGGGAAAGGAATGGAGGGTTATGGTCTGAGTGCAGGTAGATGGGACTAGGGGAGAATAAGTGTTCGGCACGGACTAGAAGGGCCGAGATGGCCTGTTTCCGTGCTGTAATTGTTATATGGTTATAAGTGGGACAGGCCCTTTATACAAACTTCCTATTACCTAGTGCAACAACATATTCTTTTGCAGATTTCTTCTGCTTTCCACCTAAAAGGGTCCTCCTTCTCACTGAGCCTCAGTACACACGTGACAATAAACTAAACAGAAAGCTTTTCACTACACCTCGGTACACGTGATAATAAATTAAACTGAACTTCTTTGACCTCATACACCTCATTACCACCACTATCTGATGAATGAACCTTCACCCCTGTTTGCTATATTCTTCGATAACTATCACTGCTTCCCTTCTTATTGCCTGTCCATTTATACAATGCTGCCCCAGATCTCTAAACATCCAGCACACATGGGGCGGAGTGGTCGAGTTGTTTCCAAGTTGTATCTCTAAACAAAACGAAAAAAACTAAACATGTCCTTGGGCTATAAAAATCTCTTGAAAATGTTGTCTTTTCACTTCTATTCAATCAGATTATACCTATACATTTAGAAACAATAAACTGCAGATACTGGTTTACAAAAGTGTTGGAGTAACTCAGTAGGTCAGGCAGCATGTATTGCCGCCTGACTCGTTGAGTTACTCCAGCACTTTGTGTCTTTTCTACACCTGTACGTTTGAAAATGTTGTCTTTCCTTTCTTCCTTGTGTTTAGTCAGTAAATATTAATATTGTTTATTACGCAGACTTATGCCCCTGTCCCACTTAGGAAACCTGAACGAAATCTCTGGAGGCTTTGCGCCCCACCCAAGGTTTCCGTGCGGTTCCCGGAGGTTTTTGTCGGTCTCCCTACCTGCTTCCACTACCTGCAACCTCCGGGAACCGCATGGAAGCCTTGGATGGGGCGCAAACTCTCCGTTCAGGTTTCCGTTCAGGTTTCCTAAGTGGGACAGGGGCATTAGTCTGGTGCAAACAAAATTCCAGCTAGTTTTCTTAATCTGTTCACAGACTTAATATTTTCTGAAACCTCAATTGTTATTTGTGCATCATGTTTTTTTTTTAAATTCCTGTCTCTATCCTCCTGTGGTATAAAGCAATTTGTCTTCTCATCTATTTTGGTTTAGAACATTTATACTGGTTAGAATTCACTCTTACAGAGTATAATTTAATGATTGCCGGTTTCCCTTTTTCAGGTCATGAAAGTAGTAACCTCTTCAAATGAACATGTGATTACAATGGGAACATGCTTTAGCCTGGATGCTGATTCACACTTGGTCTGCATTCAAAGTGATGATAAAACTTATCAAACGCATGCAAACACTATTGCTGGCAAATCCAGAAAAGGTATCTTTTGTGTTTTATTATTTGCTTTGGTTGTGAAATTCTGCAGTGTTTATTGTTAAATGATTTGTGCTTCTTCCTGTGCTGCAGTTACAGGGGCCTCTTTTGTGGTGTTTAATGGAGCTCTGAAAACAACCTCAGGATTTATCGCTAAATCCAGTTTAGTGGAAGGTAAGACAAAGAAAATTAAATACCAAATGGTTGATAGCATTTCAGAACATAACGGAAATCCATTTCAGAAAAGATCATTCCTATGCTAGTACATATAATTGTCACCATGTCAAATTGTATTTTGAATTGCTCCTTAATACATGCAGTTAGTTATAACGTAATACAATAGGCTATTATCCAATTCAGCTGATTCCTAATTGATACAGATAACTGCTAATATCAATGAAACAGCAAGGCCAACATGCTGATAAATATTTTTTTTCATTTTTTAAAAGATTGGGTCGGAAATTCCTCCAGAGGATATTCATGCTGTCCTGTATTTGTTTTTAAAGTTGTGTTGTAGTTTTGGTTCAACTTAATGGTCTGGCCTCTGCTTACTGCTCTCTGGACCAGAAACGTTGTAGTTATTCCCATTCCTTTAATAACAGCAATTTATAATTGCAGATGGACTTATGGTACAGGTAACTCCAGAAACCATGGAAGGATTAAGACATGCTCTAAAGGAAAAGAGAGATTTTCAAATAATTTGTGGAAAATTGGATTCGGATGACAAAAGAGAATTTGTAAATATTCAATGGGTAGATGGTGACGAGCCAGTGAACAAAGGGTATGATTTTTTTAATACCATTGTCTTTTGAATACTAACATATTTATCCTGTTAAATATTTTTTTTTAAATGACTGTTGGAGTATGTCTGTAGTGTTACTGAACTTGGTTTACCCTTTCGAGCGGATGTTGTTCAGTTTCAGAAACAGTAAACCCGCAGAATAAATGGATCACACCGGGGATGCGAGGATGGAGTCCGTTATTGCAGATTGTCTGCTATAACTGAGTGAGGGTGGTTAAAGTTTAACCGAAGGGCCATGAGGGAAGAAACGCAGCTTAGGGGGGCGGTTTAAGCAAGTGGGTGTGCAATGGGAGCCACTGTCTGCTATAAATATAGATGTCTGTTATTTTGAGGGTTTACTGTTTCAAGATCTGACTACTTCTAATACAGTGGAGGATGTCTTCCAATCTGATTTTGTGGGTTGGGAGCTGTCGGGCAAATGTGGGACTCGCAAACTCTACCACGGAAGGCGAGGAGGTGCTTGACTGGGTGTTAGCATTTGGAAAGTGGGGTGCATCCTGCATTCGTGTACGTTGGACATTTTCATGCCTCTGTACATGGAGCTGGGATTTGCAGTGCCAACCCAAATGTTCTCCATCTTGAACCATCATGGGTCAGAGATTCCTAGGAATTGGAGACATAAGACATCGTCAGGACACGATACTGCAAACCTGAGCAAAAACAAAGTGGTGGAGGGACTCAGTGCATCAGGCAGCATCTCTGGAGTGAAATGGACTGAACACTTTAAAAAGGTTTGGGTCACGTTTGAAGAAGGGTCCTGATCCAAAATGTCAACTTTCCATTTCCCTCCACAGATGTTGCTTGACGCACTGAGGTCCTCCTGCAGTTTTCTGTTATCCCCAAGAGTTGGCGGGGTTTGCATTTTTTAGGACCATTTATGAATGTGCTGGAATCTCTTCCCTTGTCCACATGGTAATCTTGTGCCACGGCAGAGCTTGGAACAGTGTATCTGTAAGGTCTGGTATCAAGCATTAAGGGACAGATGTTTAGGGGTAACATGAGGGGGAGCTTCTTTACTCAGAGAGTGGTAGCTGCGTAGAATGAGCTTCCAGTGGAAGTGGTGGAGGCAGGTTCGTTTTTATCATTTAAAAGTAAATTGGATAGGTATATGGACGGGAAAGGAATGGAGGATTATGGTCTGAGTACAGGTAGATGGGACTAAGTGAGAGTAAGTGTTCGGCACGGACTAGAAGGGCCGAGATGGCCTATTTCCGCGCTGTAATTGATATATATGTTATATGTGAATGCAGCAGCCTGCCCAATGCAGCTGACTACGTAAAATTAGGTTTTCAATGCCAGCCATGAATTTATCTCTGAGCAGGGGATCAGAGGCCTCATTCAAATATTGGCCTGTTAACAATCGTGTGGGGGAATGGGAGGAATAGTAAGATCTGGTAAAGTGGAAAAGACCAGATAAAATTTCAACCACATTTTGCTTACCACTAACTTATTATTACAGTCAAGGAATTTGCGCATAAGAGTCATTGAGTGATACGGGTCCTTTGGCCCAACCTGCCCACGCCAGCCAACATGTCCCAGCTATGTCAGTCCCACCTGTCTGTGTTTGGTCCATATCCCTCCAAACCTGTCCTATCCATGAACCTGCCTAACTGTTTCTTAAACGTTGAAATAGTCCCAACCTCAACTACCTCTGGCAGCTTGTTGCATACACCCACCACCCTTTGTGTGAAAATGCTACCCCTCAGATCTTTTCCCCTTCACCTTCAACCCATGTCCTCTAGTACTCTATTCCCCTAATCTGGACAAGAGACTCTGTGTATCTACCCGATCTATTCTTCCCATGATTTTATACACTTCTATAAGGTTACCCAGTATTCTCCTGCACTCCAGGGAATAGAGCCCCAGCCAACACTACATGTATCCCTATAGCTCAGACCCTCTAGTTCTGGCACCATCCTCGTAAATCTTCTCTGTGCCCTTGCCAGCTTGGCAACATCTTTCCTATAAAATGGTGCCCAGAACTGAACACAATACTCTAAATGCGGTCTCACCAACATCTTATACAACTGCAACATGACCTCCCAACCTCGATACTCAATACCCTGACTGATAAAGGCACTCCCCAGAGTCCTACCATTTACTGCCGATGTTCAACTTCCCAAAATGCAACATCTCGCATTTCTCTGTATTAAATTCCGTCAACCATTTTGCCCACCTGGCCAGTCGATCAAGACCCTTCTGTAATTTTCCACCACTATCATCACTCTCTGCAAAACCACCCACTTTTGTATCATCAATGCATGGTGCAATGTAACCGGTGGAAGTAGAAAGAAGATGATTGACTTTTTTGTCAGTTATTTATTGTAAGCTTTGCCACAAAGAACATAGCCAAATGTAACCAAGCATTGTGAGTGCTGAATTTGGCACATTTGTGGATATAATTAGACTAAAATCAGGCTTGATATAATTTTGTATTGAATGTGCATCGTTTTTTTGTGAACTTTTTTTGATGTACAATTTGATGCATGCTATATTTTTACTTTTAATGATTATTGTAATCTTTAATAACACTTTATTTTGCTTCTAGCATTCTAAGTCCTCTTGATGGACGGTCCATGGAAAATATCCCTAGCAATAAGATCTTGCAGGAAAATAAATTTGAAACGGATGGCATTATTGTTAAGTGCACTGAGGTCAGTGGATTTTTTGATTGGAACAGTGTGAGAAAGTCCATTTTGAGAATAAATAATGTATCAATTTATGTATTTTTTTAAATTACTTCCACCCTCAAAACAATTATGTATCAAATTACTAAATTTTATCTTGAAGAGTGTACGCAACTAAAAAGAGAGTAAAGCATGAAAATAGCAAATTTGCTTGTAATTTTGCTGCAGCTTCAAGGCATGGATGCTGATTATTTTAAGGCAATATGAACAATAATATTGAAGCTGATTACAATGCAAATATGCTAAAAGTTTTATATAAAAGAGTTTTACTCCCAGTTTTAAAGTAGATGTGGCAAGTGAAATATGAAACTTGGCCGCTGAGATTAATATATGAATAGTGCAATGCTTTTCATAACGTTTTTTCATGACAGCGTTAAAACCTACAACACAATCTAATTACGTGATGCCTTACTTAGAACTTTCCAGTTATGGCAATGTAACGTGGTGGACTATAGAAATCTTTCAATCAGCTTTCTATTATAATTGAAGAAATGCAAATATGCTCAGCCCAGATTTTGAATAAAGTTGTTCACAAAACTCACTTTTTAAAATATAATCGCCTCTTGCCAGCTGCTGATGTCACAATGCCCACATGCCCACCAATCCAGGCCCACCTGCCTCCTGGCCCCGCCCCCACGCCGCTGTGGATTAAAGGCACAGAAAGATCGAGAAAGTTCTGCAGAACAAACATTCTACAGCTCCGTTCCGCTATAGGATCTTTGTTCTTCAGATCTCGGGGCAGCAGCACCTCACGTGCTGAACCTTCTCCTCACTGTCGGCACAGCTCGTGAAGCCCCGCCCGCTTGCGCGGTCATTCCAGCTGTGGGTTTCCAGAGTCAGAAGCCGCTTCTCTCTCCTCATTTGGCAGCCCACTCACTCACCAGGCTCCCCACCACCCCCGCCCCCCTCCTCTTCTCACCTCCCCTCTCCTTCCTCCATCTCTCCCCTCTCTTCTCTACCAAAGATCCTATAGGATCGCTATAGGATCTTTGCTCTCTACCCGTCACAGGGGACGATCGTCTTTACCCTTCTTCCACCCCTCCCCACCCCCTCCCCTACCCCCTTCCCTCCACCCTTCCCCTAGCCCCTTCCCTCCACCTCTCCTCCTCCCTTCCCACCCCCTCTTCTTCCCTCCCCCCCCTCTCAGCCCCCCTTTCCCCCCTCTCTCTCCTCCCCCTCTCTCTCCCATCTCTTGCTCTCCCCCCCCACCCCTCCCTCTCCTCCTCCCCTCCACCACCCCTCTCCCACTGTCTGTTGCCCTTCTGTCTCTGTCTCTCCCCATTCAAACCCTGCCCTCACTCTCTACCCCCCCCCCCCCCCCCCCCCCCCCCCCTCGCTCTCTAGACGCACCTGCGAGGTGGGGGCTATGCGTCAGTGGATAGGGCGGTTATGGGGTAAAAGGAGCAAATTAATAATATTTATATAATATCAAGGGGGGTAGTAGGTGTGTGTGGTGGTGGTTAGTGTGTGTGATGCCGCATGCCGCCCTACCCCCCACCCCCCTCCCGCAAATGGGCGTTGGGGGAACAGACCCAACGGGTCTGCACTTGGTCTAGTAATCATTAAAATTAATGAGTGCATTTAATATCATTCCAGGTATTCTATTTGCAAAGGAATCATGATCCACAGAGTCCCACCATTCCTGCTGTGCAGATTCAACTGAGCAAGGAGATTGCTACAGCGTGCTGTGCTGCTCTCTGCCCACATCTGAAAGGCTTAAAAGAAATTGGAATAAATAAACTCAGTCTCAGGGTCTCTCTAGAAACTGATAAGGTAAACAAAACCAAAGCATCATGCAATTGTACTTTGATTTGGTACTGGTCTATTATTGCCATGTGTAACTAGATGCAGCGAAAACCTTGTTCTTGGCTGCTATTCAGGCAAAATATGCCATTCACGAGTAGATCATTAGAGCAAAAGAGTGTAGGACCTAGTATTAGAGCTAAAGAGAGAAAGTGCAGATTTAAAAAAAAATTGCAAGTGCATCAACGGGGTAGATTTGAAGATCCGGAATTCATCTTTCTAATATGAGAATTCCATTAAAGAGTGAAAACAATGAGGTGGCTGTTTTTCCAATATGGCTGTGTATGCTTTCACGTTTTTTTTAATCTTCTGCCTGACAGATGAGGAGAGAAGAAAGAATGACCAGGGTATGAGTGGTCTTTGATTATATTGGCTGCCAGCGTGAAGTATTGATGGAGTCAATGAGCTGGTTTATATGATAGACTGGACTGTGTTTACAATTTCTTGCAAGTCTTAGCCAGAGCAGTTTAGGTCAGAGATACAGCTCGGATACAGGCCCTTCGGCCCACCGAGCCCACACCGACCAGTGATCTCCGCACATTAACACTATCCTACACACACTAGGGACAGTATACACTTATACCAAGCCAATTAACCTCAAACCCGTACGTCTGGAATGTGGGAGGAAACCGAAGATCTCGACGAAAACCCACGTGGTCACAGGGAAAACGTACAAACTCCGTACAAGCACTGTAAGGTAGCAATTCTACCTCTGTGCCACCGTGCTGCCCTATCAAGTTGTTATATCAAGCTGTGATACATTAGGATAGAATGCTTTTATGGTGGATCCAGATAAATTGTTCAGAGGCATTGGAGACATGCCAAATTTCCTTAGTCTGGTGAGAAAGTAGAGGAATTGTGTGCTTTTTCACCATAGTGTAAATGTGTTTGGACCGGAACATACTTTTGGTGACATTTGCACATAGGGCTTTGAAGCTCTCGACCATCTCAACTTCAGTCCATTGATACAGAGTTACTGGAAGTCTGGAATTGTTGCACCTTTTCTTTAGAAATGTGCATTTTTAATGTTTGTGTGCTATCTATATGTAAAACATGACAATACCTATCCAGTTATCAATTGCAGATTTTGTGGACTTTTGGATGAACTGAAATGTGCTGAGGAAGGGACTTCCACCCATTTAGATACATAATTAATTTTGGCGTTTGCTTCTTATATATTGAGTTTATACTCGGCTGTTGAAACACTTGTGGATCCAGTAGCTTCACAGAATTCAGAGGTTATAGCACAAGAAGTGGAGGACATTCCGGCCACTGAGGCCATAACAAATCTTCATAAGAACAATTGGTTATTCCCACTCCCCATTGCCCTGCAAATTCTTTCCTTTCAGGTACAGAACACTGCAGGTACACAAAAATGCTGGAGAAACTCAGCGGGTGCAGCAGCATCTATGGAGCGAAGGAAATAGGCAACGTCTCGGCCCGAAACGTTGCCTATTTCCTTCGCTCCATAGAGGCTGCTGCACCTTCTGAGTTTCTCCAGCATTTTTGTGTACCTTTGATTTTCCAGCATCTGCAGTTCCTTCTTAAACATAGAACACTGCAGCACAGGAACAGGCCTTTTGGCCCACGATGCCTGTGCCCACATGATGCCAAGACCTTATCTACCTGCACAGAATCCATGACCCTTCATTCCCTGCATATCCTTGTGGTTATCCAAGAGTCCCTTAAATGCCACTGTCATACCTGCCTCTACCATTACCCCTGGCAGCCCATTCCGTGTTCCTGTGTAAAACAAAAAATAAACATCTCCTTTAAACTTGGCCCCTCTCTTTAATACTTGATATTTCCATCCTAGGAAATAGGTTCTGACTATCTACTCCATCTACGCCTTTCATAATTGTATTTACATTTATCCACGTCTGTGAAACTGTGTACACTTCTACCTTAAACACAAAGTACTTAAGTAACTTTTGGTCTTTTTGTCCATCACCTTCATTTTATGTCTCCTGGTTCTTGTCCTTTTCTCTGCAAGGAACAGATTGTCTCCATCTTCTATCCCCATGATTCCAAATACCTCTATCAGATCTGTTTGTATCCTCCTCTCTTCTGGGGAAACAACCTGAGCTTCTCTTTACTAAAGTTCCATATTAGAATAATTTTAGTCAATCTCTTCTGCACACTCTGTAAAGGTTTTGCAACATTTAATGTGTGGTTCCCAGAACTGAACACAATAGTTCATTTGAGGCTGAACCAGTGTTTCATAAAGTTTTGTCATCAATTTTTCTCTTGTACTTCAAGCCACGAGAATTTCAGAAGTATGAGAAGGGATCCCATTGAAAACTGCCAAATAATGAAAGGCCTAAATTGAGTGTATGTGGATACGATGTTTCCAGTAGTGAGAGAATCTAGGACCAGAGACCAGAGCCTCATAATAAAAGGACATACGTTTAGAATGGAGATGAGGAGGGATTTCTTTAGCCAGAGGGTGGTGAATCTATGTAAAACAAAAAATAAACATCTCCTTTAAACTTGGCCCCTCTCTTTAATACTTGAGGTCATGACATTGGGTATTTTAAAAGTGGAGATTGATAGTTTCTTGATTTGTAAGGGCTTCAAAGGTTATGGTGAGAAGGCAGGGAAATGGGGTTGAGAGGGGCAAATAGATCGGCCATGATCAAATGGCGGAGCAGACGATGATGGACTGAGAGGCCTAATTCTGCTCCTAAGTCTTATAGTCTTATTTATAAAGCCTTACGTTCCATGTGGAATTTTTAACATGTCTCAGCCCTATCACTTTCAATGACTGTGCACATACATATTCATATTTCTGAGTTTTTACACCATTTTAGAATTATGACCTGATTCATATTTGCTCATCTCATTCTTCCTACAAAATGTACCACTATTTCTCAGCATTAGACTTCATCTGTCCCCAATCCACCATTCCATCAGTTATATCTTGTTGGGTAAATCTTCAATAAATAGCCAGAATCATACTTTGAATTTGTCATAAGCATTTTCTTGAGACTTTTGAGTGCATGATGTTTGTGGGTACTTTTCTCTGCATTACAGGTCGAATACCAAGCAGGGTCAAGAGGCCTGCTTCTTCCACATCACTACATGAATGATCTGGATAGTGCATTAATTCCAGTTATCCACAATGGAAGTTCTTATGCTAGCAGTGGTCCTCTGGAAATGGAGTTATTTTTCTTTATTCTGGAACGTCTTATCTGAAGAGGAAAGAATGTATAAAATCCCTGGAGATCCCATCAGCCTGAAGTAGTGTTGAAAATTGCACAAAACGTACAAATTGTCTGCTCTGAATTCTCTCAAGGATGTGGGGCCTGTGTCTGCAACGTAATGCCATTTGGAAACCTGCGTGTGTTAGATGGTACAATCCACTTTGAGAATTTCAGACATGAAATTCCCGGGCTCCGAATGATACGAAGATCCAGCTGTTTTTGCCCCCATTTTGGATACTGCCACTACCACAATCTTTTCAAAGTGAAATAGAGACCAGAAGAGCATCTGGTGCTAATGTTAAATCACATCAATAATTTAATGATCAACTAATGTACGTTAAGTTATCAATGCCAAGGTGTTGCTGAATGTTGGCAGAAGACCGAGTAATACGTTCACAGGTTAACTGATTCAGCAGCGTTTTAAGACACTTTCAATTAAAGCTAAATTTTTTTTTAATATGTTGTGCAGTAACTGAGAAGGAGAGTGAATTATAAGTTAAAACAATTTGGATACAATGGGACATGCATTGTGTGCACAAATGTATACTTTAATTCTTAATGCCTTCCAAAATGTCTTGTAGCCAAAAATAGATGAAACACAAAGGAAACAATGCATTCCTAAAGATTTGCACAATGCTCATTTTATAAACTGAAGTTTGTGAAAGGAAAATGTGTGACCACAAACAGAATCTTGATTCTATTTTAATAGGGCAGCTAAATTTATTAAATATTATTTGAAAATGTGAGGAGGAGCACAAGCATGGACAGATTTTTAAACATTGCTCTCTGGAAGTTGTGATGTTGGAGAGTTTAAAAGCCCTTTAAACAGTGAGTGTCCTATATCTGAATTATCCAAGTTCTGCTTATGATGTTACCATTTTCACTTGCAAAGTAATTAAAAGGTCATGTGATCAGTTACTATTTGGCAAATATTAGTAATTCATTTGAGGCTGATCTCTCTTTACTCTGTAAAACATAAAACAATGATGCCCACTCTGCAATAGATATCAATGAAAGAAAATAAATCTGCCAGCAGTATTACTTTTGATGCAGTAGGTTTCTTTCTTGAGTATGAACAATTCAGGAAACCATATTAGGAATGTTATATTCTCCGTCAGCATATTTTATGCATCTGAAATTCCTTTGCGGGGATCTGAACCAGTTCAAGAACTAATTACGCTCTTTAATAAACTTAGGGTACAGGAACTATTTTTCCTATAAAAGCAACAAATAGAAATGTTTTCATAGACTTATTTACACAAGATTTACACCGATATATTTGCACAATAACAGTGACTTTATAACTGAAATTTAGATTTTCAGGAATGCTTCAATCATTGATAATATTTCCTGCATAATTATCTTTCTTACCATTTTTTAAATTTTTTATAAAATGTGGTAAAAATTATAATTTCAAGTAAGAGTTATGTAAGAAGCTAAATCAACCTGCGCTTTGAGATTGATACAAGAATTTTTTAATGAAAAACAATACATGGGCACGTGGGTATCGGAGCAGTACCTTTCAATCTGTAATTGCTGTTTTGCTACAGATTGAAACATGCAATTTTTTCTACCATAGGACATGGATCTATTCTTAGTAGTTTTGAAATGTGCTTATTTACCTAATTTCTAATAGGTTTTGTATTTAATGACATGTATGTAGAATCATTAATTCCTCTTTCTCCAAGTGTAGTACTTGGCTTTTTTACTGCCAATACATGACAAGGGATAGGTTGGCACTCGTCATTCGAACCCCTTCAGAAACATGTGCTTGAAAGGATAAACTAGAAATTGTGCTGCACATATATATGCACCAGGCAGCACTATTTTGTAACGTATAACAAAGTCAAACTGCAGTCTCCTTAAATGTTAAGGATTTCAAATGCATTGATCTCAATCTTGTAAATGGGAAATTATTAATTTCCTCATTTTTATTTATATGTAACCTTGTATATTTATGATGAAAATAAAATTGCCTGAAAATTAAACAAAGCTATTCAATCCTTGCTCTTGCAATACTGAAGAATAAAAGGAATAGAAGAAACCACTTAAACTGGGATGAAGGTAGGTTAGTGTTATCTCATTTGGAGATGAGGGGGATTCAGGAGTTCAGAGTTTTATGATCCATTGCTTTACAGAATTCATGCGAATAAAAAATCATGTTTTTCCACTTTAAATATGATCTAATGTCACTTATCATATTTAAGTAGTTAAATACCTTTGTATGGTTCACATATAAATGTAAATGTTGTGCTTGGAGGAAGATTGTACTACTTTGTATTAAGCAGGGTTGTAGGACATGCCCAATAGGCCTAGCTCTAAAAAAGGAGAGTGGGGAAAAACGGAGACAACGTTACAAATGAATGAAGGCAGAAATAACCATTTAGAATATACGGCAGAAAGAAAGACCAAAGTTACCTAAAGGTGGAGAATTTGATATTGAGCCTGGAAGGCTGTAAATGTGCTCAGATAGATGATACAGAGTTGTTCTCCAAGCCTGCATAGCGTGATGTTTAAACGGAGTAGGAGTCCACAGACCGATGTATCTGAGTTGGATGGAGAGTTTAAGTGGCAAGCAAATAGAAGCTCAGGAACACTCCTGGGGACAGAGTACGCATGTTCTTCAATTTATATGATTGGAGTTCCCCAGCACTTGGCCCTTGCCTTCCACCTCACCAGCCTCCACATTCAGCAGATCATTCTGTGTAACCCAGCTCTAACAGGATTCCACAATCAGACACACATTCCCTCCCACCACTTTTCAAGAGAGAGTTAAATTTAGCTCTTAGAGTTAGCGGAATCAAGGGATATGGGGAAAAAGCAGGAAATGGGTATTGATTTTAGATGATCAGTCATCATATTGAATGGTGGTGCTGGCTTGAAGGGCCGAATGGCCTACTCCTGCACCTATTTTTCTATGTTTCTTAACATTTTGAAACTATTACTCTGTTTAGCTTCTTTGTCCATCTAACCACTCCACCTATCACAGCTCTTTGCTGCCAAGTGGAACTTTGTTTCCCATTAATAGAGGCCCTATGGTTAATTTTGTAAATCTTTATTTCTAAAAATGCAGTACATGGACATTTCTTGAAAATATTTCTAGAAATGCAGTGTATAGAAAGACACTTTGTCAGATCAGTCAGTAATCACCACTAATCAGCATATATGAGCTCGGCTATTTCATTATGTGTCTAAAACAGTGGTACTAATGCCTCTAGTTTCTCCACCACATTTTTGGTGCTCTTTCCAACTTGGAGGGGGTCCCTTTCAGCGTACTGGAGTCCAGTTTCCTCACTATTTAAACGGACCAGGAAAAAACTGCATTGAATCGCAATGGCACTTCCATGGAGAACTTAGATACCGAGTAACTGTTTCCATGGCAGAAGGGTTCATTGCTGGAAAGTGCAGACTTGTTTAAATACCATTTGAGAACATTTTAACACAAATTTATGATCTGGAGTAAAGTATCTGAAGAAAGAAGAAAGTAAATTCCAAAGTGAATTGGACGAAATGATAACATTTGAAGTGAGATTGGGTAAAGCCAGCTAAATGAGGTAATTCTTTCATAGAATTTCTGCAGGGGTGTGAGCCAAATAGTGCGTCACTCCATAATGTTTTTTTTCAATAACTGCACACTTCATTTAATATTTGACAGTGGATCAAGTTGCAACTGAGATGGATGACACTTTTCAAAAAGCTTTTTCATTGCACTCAACGCAGAAATACAGTAAAAATATTTGAGGAAACATAGGAACAAGGAACTGCAGATGCTGCTTTATACCAAAGATAGGCACACATTGATGGAGTGGCTCAGTGGGTCAGGCAGCATCTTTGGAGAAAAAGATTGGGTGATGTTTTGAGACGGGACCCTTCTTGCTTCGCTTGGGCACCAGTATGAATATTGACTTCTCTAACTTAAAATAACATTTGTCTCCGTCTTCATCCCTCCCCCATCCAGCCTGACTCAAGTTCAAGTTCAAGTGAGTTTATTGTCATGTGTCCCTGTATAGGACAATGAAATTCTTGCTTTGCTTAAGTACACAGAAAATAGTAGGCATTTACTACAAAACAGATAAATGTGTCCATATACCATGATATAAATATATACACACATGAATAAATAAACTGATAAAGTGCAAATAGCAGAAAGTGGTTATTAATAATCAGAGTTTTGTCCGAGCCAGGTTTAATAGCCTGATGGCTGTGGGGAAGCAGCTATTCCTGAACCTGGTTGTTGCAGTCTTCACTGTTCCCCTGATTAAATTTTATCTTTGCTTCATTGTCACCCTCTCCTAGCTATAAATGATCTATTCAACATTTTCCTTAAACCGCATCATCTTTGTCTCTTTTTCACACCTTGCACTTCCTTATCTCGGTGTCTCCCTCTCTCTTGACTCTCAGTCTGAAGAAGGGTCTCAACCCGAAACGTTACCCATTCCTTCTCTCCAGAGATGCTGCCTGTCCCACTGAGTTACTCCAGCGTTTTGTGTCTGTAGCCCTTCTTGACTATGCTTGGATTTTGATGAAAAGCAAATTACCTTTGAAGGTGCTTGAGATTATTGATTTTCAAAATCCCATTACATTCTCTCCTTAATTATTTTGTTTTACTATTAGATCAGGACAGTGGATTATCACAGCCTTTACGATATACCAAAGATTATAGAGGAGATAGGGAACTACGGAGTACTTGTCAAAGAACTGCCGTCTTTGTTCTGAACACCCTGTATATCTCACACATAAAACAATACATTATGTAAATCTTACCATAAATGACAGAAATAAAAAGTGTTATCCTTGTTTATGAAATTTGTTGTAGAACGATTTAAAAATGAGTGGATTGATGCAATATACTGCTAACCCACAAATGTTTAGTTATGAGATATTCACATTTAAAAACTCACTCAGAGCTCGGGTGGCTGCGAGCGGCTGCTGGGCCCGGACAGCGGAACTGCAGCTAGACCCGGGGCTCGCAGGTGACCCCTATGGAACTGCAGCTAGTCCCGGAGGGTCCTGGCCCCTATGCAAAAAACGCTGTGGACCCCTGGACTAAACCAAACCCTCGATTCTGTCCCGCCATCCTTTTTTCAAAATTTAGCAACTCAAATGGTGGTACGTCTTCATTGCCGGGAAATACGGTAACTAATTTCCCTCAAATATACGTAGATTTCCCTCAAATATATGTTAAATTAAAAACTAAACTATGGTAGCAATGCACAGTTTTCATGTCTAATGCTCGCACTTCTCCATCAATGTAGGTATGTATACACTATATTTCTTTACACTAATATAGAATGAAAAAATATCTTGGCATGTGTTCATTTTTATTTATTCACAATATTAGGATTTCAGAGAGGTTGAATGAAAGAAAAAAAAGTTCAACAAAATTGGGAGATCACAAGAAAGAAACTAGAGAAACATACATTTGTGTGTGTTATATTTATATACATATATATCACATATATACGCATCATATATATATATATATATATATATATATATATGATGCGTATTATGATGCAGTTAGTCTAACATCGGTAGTGGGGAAACTGCTAGAGTCAGTTATTAAAGATGGGATAGCAGCACATTTGGAAAGTGGTGAAATCATTGGACAAAGTCAGCATGGATTTACGAAAGGTAAATCATGTCTGACGAATCTTATAGAATTTTTCGAGGATGTAACTAGTAGCGTTGATAGGGGAGAACCAGTGGATGTGGTGTATCTGGACTTCCAGAAGGCTTTCGACAAGGTCCCACATAAGAGATTAGTATACAAACTTAAAGCACAAGGCATTGGGGGTTCAGTATTGATGTGGATAGAGAACTGGCTGGCAAACAGGAAGCAAAGAGTAGGAGTAAACGGGTCCTTTTCACAATGGCAGGCAGTGACTAGTGAGGTACCCCAAGGCTCAGTACTGGGACCCCAGCTATTTACAATATATATTAATGATCTGGATGAGGGAATTGAAGGCAATATCTCCAAGTTTGCGGATGACACTAAGCTGGGGGGCAGTGTTAGCTGTGAGGAGGATGCTAGGAGACTGCAGGGTGACTTGGATAGGCTGGGTGAGTGGGCAAATGTTTGGCAGATGCAGTATAATGTGGATAAATGTGAGGTTATCCATTTTGGTGGCAAAAAACAGGAAAGCAGACTATTATCTAAATGGTGGCCGATTGGGAAAGGGGGAGATGCAGCGAGACCTGGGTGTCATGGTACACCAGTCATTGAAGGTAGGCATGCAGGTGCAGCAGGCAGTAAAGAAAGCGAATGGTATGTTAGCTTTCATTGCTAAAGGATTTGAGTATAGGAGCAGAGAGGTTCTACTGCAGTTGTACAGGGTCTTGGTGAGACCACACCTGGAGTATTGCGTACAGTTTTGGTCTCCAAATCTGAGGAAGGACATTATTGCCATAGAGGGAGTGCAGAGACGGTTCACCAGACTGATTCCTGGGATGTCAGGACTGTCTTATGAAGAAAGACTGGATAGACTTGGTTTATACTCTCTAGAATTTAGAAGATTGAGAGGGGATCTTATAGAAACTTACAAAATTCTTAAGGGGTTGGACAGGCTAGATGCAGGAAGATTGTTCCCGATGTTAGGGAAGTCCAGGACAAGGGGTCACAGCTTAAGGATAAAGGGGAAATCCTTTAAAACCGAGATGAGAAGAACTTTTTTCACACAATCTCTGGAACTCTCTGCCACAGAGGGTAGTTGAGGCCAGTTCATTGGCTATATTTAAGAGGGAGTTAGATGTGGCCCTGGTGGCTAAGGGTATCGGGGGGTATGGAGAGAAGGCAGGTACGGGATACTGAGTTGGATGATCAGCCATGATCATAGTGAATGGCGGTGCAGGCTCGAAGGGCCGAATGGCCTACTCCTGCACCTAATTTCTATGTTTCTATGTTTCTATATATATATAGACGTGTGTGTTTATATATATATATATGTGTGATTATATATATATATATGTTTCTTATATATATATATATATATATATATATATATATATATATATATATATATATATATAAGAAACTAGAGAAATATGTATGTGTTATATAATTATATACATCAATATACATTTATATATGTGTGTGTGTGTATCATATAGAATATAAATATAGGCAAATATATTGGCTTATGGCTTATGTTCCTTATATCTTATAGCAAAATACAAAGGCTAATATAATTGCCTTTATGGCTTATGTACATCATGAGTTGCTTTAAATCAAAGTTGCTTCTGATCCATGAGGAACTTTGAAATCTATTATCTCTGTCTTGCCACTCACACACAGAAACACACACATACAGTTCCCCCATAACACTGATTAAACAAAAGATCATAGAATGAATATGGTCCAGAGACCTTTCATTGCGAATTGTTGCTGATTTTATACGCAGTTTCCCTTTTTAATTTAATTTTTTTTTATTTTTTAAAAAGAAGCACCTTATTTATTATAAATAAAGATAATAATAGTCTAACAATGAAGGCTAAGGGAACAAGATGAACTGCAAAATCCAATGGGCTGACGTGGATTAAACTGCGAGAGGCAGAACAGGGATCCTAGAGGAGATCCTCTATAATCTTTGGGCAGAACCAAAGATCCTAGAGATCAGGGTCAGGGTCTTATTCCTAAAAGGCGGAAGTGACGTTCTGATCCGGACTTCACGACAGACCAATGGGATTTCGGAGGAGTCGTCTATCTCGTCTGGGTTTTATTTTCAGCAAAGATCTTATAGCGAAGATCTTTGATTTTCTGCGCATGTGAGGTGGCAGCAGACTGCGAGCAAAGATAATCTTTGCTGCGAGCTGAAGCGGAAGCGGAGAAGCTGGGGAACAGCAACAGTAGCAGCAACAGTAGCAGCAGCAACAGCAGCAGCAACAGCAGCAGCAACAACCAAAGATCCTATAGCAGAGAATCTATAGGATCTTTGGCAACAACAACAACAACAACAACAACAGCAACAGGAGTAGCAGCAACAGGAGCAGCAACAGGAGCAGCAACAGCAGCAGCAGCAGCAGTGCCGAGACGGACCCGGTCACTAGCGGTGAGCCGCAGTAGAGCGGACCCGCTGCACCTGCAGCATGGAGCAGCTGAGCGCAGGTAACCTGCACCGCAATGAGCGGGGAAATAGCGGGCCCGCAGTTACTGACAGCGGGTTGCGGGTCCGCATATGGAACCAGGGAGCGGCGGTTCTCCTATCTGCAAAACAACGATTAAGGATTTGGATTAAGGTCAAAACTTTTCCACCCAGAGAGTTGTGAATTTGTGGAATTCTCTGCCTCAGAAGGCAGTGGAGGCCGATTACTGGATGATTTCATAGAAACATAGACAATAGCTGCAGGAGGACAATAGCCACATTCAAAAGAGAGTTAGATAGAGCTCTCTCTCTCACTCTCCTTTCAAAAGAGAGTTAGATAGAGCTCTTAGGGCTAGCGGAATCAAGGGATATGGGGAGGAGGCAGGAACGGGGTACTGATTGTGGATGATTCCCCCATGATCATATTGAATGGCGGTGTTGGCTCAAAGAGCCAAATGGCCTATTCCTGCACCTATTGTCTATGTATCTATGTAAATGATAGTAGAATTAGGACATTCGACCCATCAAATCTCCGCCATTCAATCGTGGCTGATATATCTCCCTCCTAACCCCATTCTCCTGTCTTCTCCCCATAACCTCGGACACCTTCTGTCCTGTTATTTCTTGAGACCACCGTGACCTTTCCTGCACTCTCTTTCCCGTTACCTCCACCCTGACTCCACGTTGTCGACTCCACCTCCCCACTATTTAGTTTAAACTCACCCATGTAGCATTAGCAAACCTGCCTGCCAGACTGTTGGCACCCATCCAGTTAAGGGTGAACTCATCCCTTTTGAACAGGTCACACCTGCCCCAGAAGAGATCCCACTAGTCGAGAAATCAAAATCATTGCTCCCTGCGCCAACTCCTCAGCCACACATTCAGCTCCCCTGTCTCTCTGTTCCTACCATCACTATCACTAGCTGCTAGAAGCAAACCAGAGATAACTATCCTGGAAGTCCTGCTTTTCAGCCTCCTGCCTAATTCTCTATGTGTCTACATAGAAACATAGAAATTAGGTGCAGGAGTAGACCATTCGGTCCTTCAAGCCTGCACCGCCATTCAATATGATCATGGCTGATCATCCAACTCAGTATCCCGTACCCGCCTTCTCTCCATACCCTCTGATCCCCTTAGCCACAAGGGCCACATCTAACTCCCTCTTAAATATAGCCAATGAACTGGCCTCGACTACCCTCTGTGGCAGAGAGTTCCAGAGATTCACCACTCTCTGTGTGAAAAAATACACAACTACATCTGGCTGCTCATCTTCCCTTTTGAGGATGTCCTGTCCATTGCCGCACAGAGAGGGGCCAATGGATCCTTGTGAAGGTGGAGTCACCAAATCTCCACACGGAGCAATGGTTAATGAATCCCAAGCTCACAGCGAGTGAGATTCCTGCACAGAGGGAAGGTCAATGGACTATCAAGGGGTCAGCAAATTGCACCGAGCCCGTGGCTATTGTATCTGGTGGAGCAAAGCGTTGCTTGTTTATGAGGAACTGGGATCACAGTCCCATCAGTGGATTTGAGGGACAGGTTGCCTGATGGGATTTCCAGATGAGGTTCAGCAGATTCCAACACATGGTGTTTGGATCTTTGCAGCAAGCAAGGGTTTATTAGATCTTCACAGGGGATGGTAGGGGCCTTGGGAGTGTTACAGAGCAGAGGGATTAGGTGCACAGGTACCTAGTTCCCTGATAGTGGCATCACAGGTCGATAGGGTGGTAGAGAAGGGTTTTGGTACATTCATCAGTCAAGGTATTGTGTAGCAGTGATGTTATGTTCCAGTTGTACAAGACGTTGGTGAAGCCACATTTGGAGTGTTTTGCATGTTATCTAAGCGGATCATATAAAGAATGACAATATAAAGAGTGCAACATTGTGGTGTAGGTTTGTAGGTTAATTGGCTGTGGTAAGAATTGTAAATTGTCCCCAATGTGTAGGATAAGGAGATTAGTATACAAACTTAAAGCACACAGTATTGGGGGTTCAGTATTGATGTGGATAGAGAACTGGCTGGCAGACAGGAAGCAAAAAGTAGGAGTAAACTGGTCCGTTTCAGAATGGCAAGCAGTGACTAGTGGGGTACTGCAAGGCTCAGTGCTGGAACCCCAGCTATTTACAATATATCTTAATGATTTGGACGAGGGAATTGAATGCAACATCTCCAAGTTTGCGGATGACACTGAGGGGCAGTGTTAGCTGTGAGGAGGATGCTCGGAGACTGCAAGGTGACTTGGATAGGCTGGGTGAGTGGGCAAATGCATGGCAGATGCAGTTTAATGTGGATAAATGTGAGGTTATCCACTTTGGTGGAAAAACAGGAAAGTAGACTATTATCTGAATGGTGGCCGATTAGGAAAAGGGAAGCGCAACGAGACCTGGGTGTCATGGTACACCAGTCATTGAAAGTAGGCATGCAGGTGCAGCAGGCAGTGAAGAAAGCGAATGGTTTGTTAGCATTCATAGCAAAAGGATTGGAGTATAAGAGCAGGGAGGTTCTACTGCAGTTGTTTTCTTAGTCCTTGCTGTCTCCTCCCCTTCCTCAGTCCCCCTGCTGTCTCCTCCCATCCCCCAGCCTTCGGGCTCCTCCTCCTTTTTCCTTTCTTGTCCCCGCCCACCCCCGCCCCCGATCAGTCTGAAGAAGGGTTTCGGCTCGAAACTTTGCCTATTTCCTTCGCTCCATAGATGCTGCTGCACCCGCTGAGTTTCTCCAGCTTTTTTGTGTACCTTCGATTCTCCAGCATCTGCAATTCCTTCTTAAAAACTTGGTGAGACCACACCTGGAGTATTGTGTATAGTTTTGGTCTCCTAATCTGAGGAAAGACATTCTTGCCATAGAGAGAGTACAGAGAAGGTTCACCAGACTGATTCCTGGGATGTCAGGACTTTCATATGAAGAAAGACTGGATAGACTTGGCTTGTACTCGCTAGAATTCAGAAGATTGAGGGGGGATCTTATAGAAACTTACACAATTCTTAGGGGGTTGGACAGGCTAGATGCAGGAAGATTGTTTCCGATGTTGGGGAAGTCCAGAACAAGGGGTCACATTTTAAGGATAAGGGGAAAGTCTTTTTGGACCGAGATGAGAAAAACATTTTTCACACAGAGAGTGGTGAATCTCTGGAATTCTCTGCCACAGAAGGTAGTTGAGGCCGGTTCATTGGCTATATTTAAGAGGGAGTTAGATGTGGCCCTTGTGGCTAAGGGGATCAAGGGTATGGAGAGAAGGCAGGTACAGGATACTGAGTTGGATGATCAGCCATGATCATATTAAATGGCGGTGCAGGCTTGAAGGGCCGAATGGCGTACTCCTGCACCTATTTTCTATGTTTCTATGTACTGGCTCTGTGTAATCTAACTATTCCTATGTGAGATCTAACTATTCCTTTGGTTTATAGAAACAGCCCTAACAATCTCTTGAAAGTATCCAGAGAACTGGCCTCCATCGCCCTCTGAGGCAGAGAATTCCTCACACTCACAACTCTCTGTGTGAAAAAGAGTATCTCTACTAATAATCTGTAGAAAACAATCCTCTTATCCCCTGATACTTTGCTTGAAGTATTCTGCCCACTCGGCATAATATGAAAGCTCAATGCAAAAATATTTATTTTTATGATTATGACAACCTAAAAACTGCTTTGTTGTTTAGGTGGCGGTGGGGAAAATGCAGTGGAGTACTTTTTTAAACAAGGAAGAATCCATTCCAAAGATGCCCTGGAAATCATCTGGTATCACGCTGCCAACAAAATAGCACAAATGAATGAAGCATTGGAAAGTAAGAAATTATAAGTCAAGAACGGAAATATCACGCGTGTAAAGCAATTCTGATCCAGTGGATGAAAGCACTGCATGGCCGGCAAGTAAGGTGCCAATTTAGTTTAGGTTAAGTTAGAGATACACCACAGAAACAGGCCCTTTGTCCCACAGATTCCGCGCCTACCAGCAATCCCCGTTACACTAGCACACTCTACGGGACAATTTACAGTTTTTACCAAAGCCAATTACACTACAAATCTTGGAGTGTGGTGGAAACCGCAGCACCCGGGGAAAACCAATGCGGTCACGGGGAGAACGTACAAACTCCGTACAGACAGCACCCGTAGTCATATCAAACCCGTTCTCTAGAGCTGTAAGGCAGCAACTCTACCGCTGCACCACCATGCCACTGGAATTACTGGTCTCAACTGAACAATGTTTTGATCTAACACCCGTTGAAATTGATAACAAATACAGCTATATTGAATCGTGAAAGCCATGGAGTAGATGTATGAAATATAATTTGAATGCTGACTTAAAACATTGTGAACGGTAATAACTCAATGTGTTTCCACATAACTGCAAAACAGTTTAAATGGCAAAGTTATATTCAACATTACATTTCAGATAGGAATATTATATTTAAGTGTTTGACAAAGTAATGAGAGAAATATTTTGTTGTTCCAATTTAATCCATTTTTATCGCTCTTTTCAAATAATTGTATTTGAGAGATACACTTACTGTAAGAGTTTCCAAACACAAGCAAACTATTTGCAATGAATTCACAATAGTAATATAAATAGTCGACTTGGAAATGACAGAAATGCAGTCGAATGGTTTAGGAGATTTAGTGCCTGGTTAATTTGACCGAGACTCTTGTTTTACTGCATTGCTTACTTTTGTTTCCTTCCAGCTGCAGTCTGGAGAAATACAAATCATAAGATCATGGTACATAGTTCTTTATTTCCCTTGTGTACCAAGGTACAATGAAATTCATTTTTGTATACAGTTCAGTACTTATCACCATAAGCACTTAGTTACATCTTAGATAAATATGTGGCGGCGCTGCCTTGGCAGCTGCGGCTCGCCTGCAGTATGTTCTTTCTTTTTTTGTTGTTTTTTTGTCCTGTTTTAGCTAGTTAATTTAACCATATAACTATATAACAATTACAGCATAGAAACAGGCCATCTCGGCCCTTCTAGTCCGTGCCGAACACGTATTCTCACCTAGTCCCATCTACCTGCACTCAGACCATAACCCTCCATTCCTTTCCCGTGTATATATATCTATCCAATTTATTTTTAAATGATAAAATCGAACCTGCCTCCACCACTTCCACTGGACGATCATTCCACACAGCTACCACTCTCTGAGTAAAGAAGTTCCCCCTCATGTTACCCCTAAACTTCAGTCCCTTAATTCTCAAGTCATGTCCTCTTGTTTGAATCTTCCCTACTCTCAGTGGGAAAAGCTTATCCACGTCAACTCTGTCTATCCCTCTCATCATTTTAAAGACCTCTATCAAGTCCCCCCCTTAACCTTCTGCGCTCCAAAGAATAAAGACCTAACTAATTTGAGTTTTAGGTTGTGTATGTGTGTGGGGGAGGGGGGGGGGGGGTTGGAGAAACTTGTTTTAGTCTCTTCCTTCGGGGGGATGCGACTTTTCTTGTCGTATGCCCCCATCTCCGTCCCTGTCTGCGCTGAGGCCTAATGGCGGAGCTGGCGGCCTCCAACTGGGACCGATCTCGAGGCTCCGGAGGCAGAGCCAGCCAGGACTTACCAGCGCTAGGCTGGCCGACTTCGGGGCTGTGGCGGCGTTCTGGCGGTGGCCCGACTCGGGGCTGTGGCGGTGACCTGAATTCAGAGGCTCGGCCGCGGGCCCAGTGGACGACATCGTCGGGAGCTCGCAGGTCACAGGTTGGTGACCTGTTTTTCCGGAGCTCCCACAACACCAGCTTCGTCCGCTGGGCTGGAGGGCGGCAGCTTCGGTAGCTTCGACCACCCCGGGCCGCGGAGTTTCAACCGGCCCGTTCGCGGAGCACGGTTGAGCTGCGGGACTTACTTGCCATCACCTGGTGGGGTCACAACATCGGAGGCCTGGATCGCCTCAGCGCAGAGGGAGAACAAGGAGGGAAGAGACAAAGACTTAAGACTATTGCCTTCCATCACAGTGAGGAGGTGCATGGTGAACTCACTGTGGTGGATGTTAAATTTGTGTTTATTGTGTGTTTTGTTATTTTATTATATGTATGACTGCAAGGCACAACATTTTGTTCAGACCGAAAGGTCTAAATGCCAATAAAGGATACTATGACTTTGACTTTGAGATACAGCACAAGCGTATAGCAGTTATAAACGGAGACAATATACATAGTCGCCAGTTTTTGGTGCCTATGTCAAAATACTTTGGATCACAATTATGCCATTCAGCCCATCGAATCTGCTGCACCATTGAACCATGACAGGTCTATTTTTCCATCACTACTCCATTCCCCAGCCTTCTCCCGTAACCTTTGACGCCCTGTCTAATCAAGAATCTATCAATCTCCGCTTTAAAAATACCCAATGACTTGACTCCACAGCCATCTGTGGAAATGAATTTCACAGATTCACCACTCTCATTTAATAGACAACAGACAATAGGTGCAGGAGTAGGCCATTCGGCCCTTCGAGCCAGCAACGCCATTCAATGTGATCATGGCTGATCATCCCCAATCAGTACCCTGTTCCTGCCTTCTCCCCATATCCCTTGACTCTGTTACCTTTAAGAGGTCTATCTAACTCTCTCTGGAAAACATCCAGAGAATTAGCCTCCACTGCCTTCCACAGATTCACAACTCTGGGTGAAAAAGTGTTTCCTCGTCTCTGTTCTAAATGGCCTACCCCTTATTCTTAAACTGTGGTCCCTGGTTCTGGACTCCCCCAACATCAGAAACATGGTTCCTGCCTCTAGTGTGTTCAAACTCTTAATAATCTTATAGGATCCTCCTCATCTTCATTCTAAAGGTACGTCCTTTTATTCTGAGGCTGTGCCCTATAGTCCCACGAGTGAAAACATCCTCTCCACATCCACTCTATATAGGCCCCTCATAATTCGGGAGGTTTCAATGAGAGAGGTAGCTTGGTATGCTTGTAAAGAGGGAAGAAGATTAGACTTTATTGCCTTCCATCACAGTGAGGAACGTGGGGAATCCGCTGTGGTGGATGTTAGAATAGAATATCGTTTATAGCCATTTGAACCTAAGTTCAAACAAAATTGCGTTTCTGCAGTCACACAAACAAGCCCCAGGTCGTTCCGGTTGGAGGCTGCTCCATGGTGCTAGGCCCCAATGACAACAGAGACCCAACAGAGAAAGGGTCGGGACCCCGTACAGGGAAGGGATTTAAAAGTCCCCCCCCCCCCTGCGCCCCCCCCACATATACACAGCTAAAAACAATATATAAACTACAACCTAAACATGCACTTAACAGGACAAACATTTTAAATAGACAGACTGCTGAGGCTAACTTTTATGTAGTTGTGTGTCTTGTTGCTTTTTTTAGTATGGCTGTATGGTTATCGAGTTTCATTGTACCTTAATTGATACATGTGACAATAAACTGATCTTTGAAGTGTTGGAAGCAATTTCTATCTATGTAGAGCAAACAAGGCAAACAGATTGAAAGCACCGCTGGCGCTGAAAATGAAAAAAAAAAACAGAAAATTATAAGAAAGCTGAGGAACACTCAGGCAACATCTGTGGAAAGAGAAACATGGAACTGTTTTCATTTCAGGGTAATGTTCTGGCAGCCTTTACTGAGAGAAGATTGGAGCTTAAAAATAAATAAATCTTTGTACAACATTGGTGGATTTTGATTGTAACAATGCTCAGAGTTTCATCCATCCCCCAAGAAGGAAGTCAGTACAATTGAATAGATTAATTCTGTGAATAAGGGAGTTGCCCGTTTGAAGTAGGCCGTTGACCTACAATCACTCACTGGAGTTTCGAAGAATATGAGAGGGATTATCAGTAAAGAATCCAAGTGTTTGTTTTCCCTGATAGAGGATTAGAATGAGTGGGACGTAGTCTCAGAATAAATGGTTGGCCATTTACAACTGGGTTTAGGGAACAATAGTAATTACTCATTACACTAAAAGGCCTGTCCCACCAGCATGCGATTGCATGCGTCTAGCGTGCCCAAACGTGGTGGCTTGAGGCGTACGGCCTCGCGGGGCCGGTCCCACCTCCAACCGTGGAGCCGTCTGGAGTTGTGCGGGGCTGGTCCCGACATCATACTCACCAATCAGCTGGGCAGGAGGCGGGACTACCGAATTTGGACGTCGCACGGCGTCGGGCGGTTACATCATCGGCACGCCGGGTGGTGATGTCATCGCGCAATGCCATGCGCTAGGTGTACGCCGTGAAGACGCTGCGTACGGCTTCAATGCAGCTGCAGGCCGACAGGCTGTTGCCGTGCGGAATGTTTGGACAATGTCAGTTTCCCGGGGCCCCGCGCGATGTCGGGACCAGCCCCGCACAACTCCATACAGGTCCGGCGATCGAAGTGGGACCGGCCCCACGAGGCTGTATGGCTCAAGCGACCACATTAGGTCACGCTCGCCGCTTGCTGGTGGGACAGGCCCTTAAGGAGTTTAAATCTCTGTAATCTTCCACTGCAGAGAAGTATATTGCTTGCTATTTGTACATGTGTAATGGGGGTCAGGATGTCATCTAGCTCAGATAACCTAAGGCAAAGAAGCAGATATCATATTATTGGA
The DNA here is from genome assembly GCF_028641065.1 of Leucoraja erinaceus. Classification (NCBI taxonomy): domain Eukaryota; kingdom Metazoa; phylum Chordata; class Chondrichthyes; order Rajiformes; family Rajidae; genus Leucoraja; species Leucoraja erinaceus. The sequence continues at coordinate 1,189,153 of NC_073379.1, read as the reverse complement.
TGACACTCAACAGTCTGCGGTTAAGAATCCATAATAGACACAAGGATTCTTTCTGCTGGCACATACGAAGTGCCGGAGTAACTGGGCAGGTCAGGCAGCATTTCTGGAGCAATAGGATGGGTGACGTTTCGGGTCGGAATCCTTCTTCAGACTGAAAGTAGATAGTGGCAGGGTGGGGGTTGGCTGGAGGCGAGAAAAAACCAGGACCCATCAGGGCTGGCTACAATGGACACACTGTTGGCTAAAATAGGTGTGATCTCAAGAGGAACCATGTGCAGAATTGTGGAACTGGTAAAACAACTAGGTTAAAGGAAGGAGGCAAGGAGGGAGGGGATGGGGAGTGTGAGATGGAGTTCCTTAACATTATAGAATTTAATGTTCATACCACTGCGTTGTAAACTACTCAGGTGGAATATGAGGTGCTGTTCCTGCAGTTTGCAAGTGCCCCACTCTAGCAATGGTGGAGGCCCAGGACGGAAAGATCAGTATGGGAATGGAAAGGGGAGTTGAAATGGTTGGTGTTTACGTGCAAGGATCGCAGGTCGGCGTGGACTCGCTGTATTTCTAAACTAACCTTAATGTTCTTGAAAGTTTGAATAAAAGTTGTGCTTTGCAATAAATGTTGGGTATTTTGGATATCATTGCTAACACTTACCTTACTTCTACATTATCATAGGTGATGCACATATGATTGAAGCAGATATTAGTTTTGGCAGCCAAGGTCCAATTATGGCCCATCCTCCTGCGACTGACAATGACAACACTTTGCAAAATTGGTTGAATGAGGTGCTGCCATCAGATAAAGGCATCAAACTGGATTTTAAAAGGTACATCCACTAAAAAAAAATCCATATTATTTGTTGAGAGTTTGATTTTGATAACCTATCAATGAATACTCTTCCATTCAATTAGTCAGTGGCAGTGAAAGTCTCTCATTTTAAACGGGACTTCAACTAGTTTGGCAGAGGGTTTGAGTGATGAGATGTTTAAAGAATCAAAAATCCACTCTATCCAGGCCCTTCACTATTTGGTGAGTTTCGATCAGGAGAACATTTGTAAGTTTTCCCTGCAGATATTTTCTGTCCCGCCTTGTGAACAATTGCTGCCTAACCGCAGACCGGGAGGTAGATGTTTGGTGGGGGTGGAAGTAAGAATTATTTTGTTCAACTAATTGGGGATAGGAATTTGTTATGAAAAATTTGGATATTTCGGCAGTCGGAACAACGGTCTTATATTTGTTTAAAAATCAATGTCAAAATGACTGAGGAAGAATAAAATCAGATTGTTCTATAACAACAGGTACATGGATAGGAAAGGTTTAGAGGGATATGGGCAAAACGGGGGCTGGTGGGACTAAGGTACAGGGGGCATCTAGGCTGGCATGTGCATGTTAGGCCGAAGGACCTGTTTCCATGTTGTATGACTATGTAAGATCAATTTTATGAGCCTGTCCCACTTAGGCAACTTTTTAGGCGACTGCAGGAGACTATGCAGTCACCACATGGTTGCCACATGGTTGCAAGTGGTTGCCAGAGAGTCGCCTTCATGGTCGTGAGGTGTTCCCACATTCTGGGAACTAGTTGTGGCCTTATTATGGTCGCTGTTAATTTTCCAACAAGTCGAAAAATTAACGGCGGCTAGAATGAAGCCGCCATGGAGAGTAGGGGGAATTCTCGAGCCGTAGGTGGGTCGTCAGGAAGTCCTAATGGGTTGCCAGGAGGTCAGAGGTTCTCGTAGGTTGTAGCCGGTGCTGACCGGTGAATTTCATTGGCTCATTGGGAAAACAAAAGCTAAGCAGTAGTTTTCAGAACCAAGGATAACCGACCGGTAATGTTAAATGTCTGCCGAGCTTCACAGCCGTGTATCTCTGGCTTCTTAAATGTTGCTTCCACTCCTTCTCTCCCCTTCTTCCCCCTCTCCCCCCCCCCCCTCTTTTAAAGGACTTACTGTACACCGTGCTTCCTGTTCATCGCGGTATATGTCTGTTTCATCATGGCTTTGCACCGTGTGAATTTCACTCAGACAGCGCTCTCCCCGCTTGCCCTGTCCCCCGCCTGCATAACAGGCTGCTGAAGGAAGCGATGTGTTTGTGTGTGTGTGGTCCACTCTGACTGTCGCCATTCCAGTTGCCGGTTTTTCAGACAGTCGCCGGCAGTCTGCTGAAAAATCGCCTAAGTGGGACAGGCCCATTAATTACAACGCTTTTGCATTGTCCTGAAAAAACAGCACATAGTGTTTGAGTTTAGTCAAGTTTAGGTCCAGTGAAAAGCTTTTGTTGCGTGCTAACCAGTCAGCGGAAATATAATACACGATTACAATCGAGCTATCCACAGTGTACAGATACACGATAAAGGGAATACGTTTAATGCTAGATAAAGCCAGTAAAGTCTGATCGCAGATAGTCCGAGGGTCTAAAATGAGGTTGATAGTAGTTCAGGACTATTCTCTGGTTGTGGTAGGATGATTCACTTGCTTGATAATAGCTGTCCCTGTATAACCATAAGACATATAACATATAACCTTTTAACAATTGCAGCATGGAAACAGGCCATCTCGGCCCTTCTAGTCCGTGCCGAACACTTATCTGGAGGTGTGCGTTTTTTTCACACTTCTGAACCTTTTGAGACATACGCAGTGTGCGCTGTGTGAGAGTTTGTGACATGAGTGGTCACAGTTGTGCCTGGTCCAATTACTTGGCATTAAAATCCAATCCTTTGTTATTTTTGAAGTTTGTCAGCTGTGGAACCTGCGATGAAAATGTTAGTTTCAATGAAGCTTCCCCTCGTGAGGCCAGTGTGGATCAACGCCGACATCCTGCCAGGACCGAATGCGAGCAGTACAGCACTGATCGCCAAGGAGTTTCTGCACATTGTAACGTCGTACTTACCCGATGTAACGCTCTCTCTGGGATGGACAACCAACGTTACAAACCAAACGCAAGGTAATGTTTGTGGAATGTAATAACATTGGTGAAAATGGACCGATTTAAAGGAAGCACCAGGAGGTGGCGACCACAACATGATGTTTTAATCTGCAATTTGAGAGGGAGAAGGTGAAATCGTATGTGTCGGTATTGCAGCTGGGCAGAGGGAACCACAGAGGGAGGAGCTGGCCTAAGTTGACTGGAAAGGGACCCCAGCAGGGGTGACGGTGGAACAGCAAGGGCAGGAATTTCTGGGAATAATTCGGAAGATGCAGGACCTATTCATAGAAACATAGAAAATAGGTGCAGGAGGAGGCCATTCGGTCCTTCGAGACAGCACCGCCATTCATTGTGATCATGGCTGATCGTCCCCTATCAATAACCCGTGCCTGCCTTCTCCCCATATCCCTTGACTAGATAGAGCACCTAGAGCTCTACCAAACTCTCTTAAATCCATCCAGTGATTTGGCCTCCACTGCCCTCTGTGGCAGGGAATTCCATAAATTCACAACTCTCTGGGTGAAAAAGTTTTTTCTCACCTCAGTCTTAAATGACCTCCCCTTTATTCTAAGACTGTGGCCCCTGGTTCTCGACTCGCCAACATCGGGAACATTTTTCCTGCATCTAGCTTGTCCAGTCCTTTTATAATTTTATATGTTTCTATAAGATACCCCCTCATCCTTCTAAACTCCAGTGAATACAAGCTTAGTCTTTTCAATCTTTCCTCATATGACAATGCCGCCATCCCAGGGATCAATCTCGTGAACCTACGCTGCACTGCCTCAATCACAAGGATGTCCTTCCTCAAATTAGGAGACCAAAACTGTACACAATACTCCAGATGTGGTCTCACCAGAGCCCTATACAACTGCAGAAAAACCTCTTTACTCCTATACTGAAAACCTCTTGTTATGAAGACCAACATTCCATGAGCTTTCTTCACTGCCTGCTGTACCTGCACGCCAACTTTCAGTGACTGGTGTACAAGGACGCCCAGGTCTTGCTGTACCTCCCCCTTACCTAACCTAACCCCATTGAGATAATAATCTGCCCCCTTGTTTTTGCCGCCAAAGTGGATAACCTCGCATTTATCTATATTATACTGCATCTGCGACGCATCTGCCCACTCACTCAACCTGCCCAGGTCACCCTGCAACCTCCTAACATCCTCTTCACAGTTCACACTGCCACCCAGCTTTGTGTCATCCGCAAACTTGCTAGGGTTGTTCCAAATTCCCTCTTCCAAATCATTAATATATATGATAAACAGTTGCGGCCCCAACACCGAGCCTTGCGGCACTCCACTCACCACTGCCTGCCATTCTGAAAAGGACCAGTTCACTCCTACTCTTTGCTTCCGGTCTGCCAACCAATTTTCTATCCATGTCAGCACCCTACCCCCAATACCATGTGCTCTAATTTTAGTCACCAGTCTCCCGTGCGGGACCTTATCAAAGGCTTTCTGAAAGGCTAGATACACTACATCAACTGGAACCCCTTCATCCATTTCACTTGTCACATCCTCAAAAAATTGCAGAAGATTAGTCAAGCATGATTTCCCTTCCATAAATCCATGTTGACTTGGACTAATCCTTTTACTGCCATCCAAATACCCCATTATTACTTCTTTAATAATTGACTCCAGCATCTTTCCCACCACCGAAGTCAGGCTAACTGGTCTGTAATTCCCCGTTTTCTCTCTCGATCCTTTCTTGAAAAGTGGGATAACATTAGCTATCCTCTAATCCACTGGAACTGATCCTGAATCTATTGAACATTGGAAAATGATCACCAATGTGTCCACTATTTCTAGAGCCACCTCCCTGAGGACCCTAGGGTGCAAACCATCAGGCCCAGGGGATTTATCATCCTTCAGTCCCATTAGCCTACCCAATACTATTTTCGCCTAATTAAATTTTCTTTCACTTCCTCTAACCCCTTAGATCCTCTACTCCAGTTCATCTGGAAGATTGTTTGTGTCTTCCTTAGTAAAGACAGATCCAAAGTACCTATTCAACTCTTCTGCCATTTCCTTGTTGCCCATAATAATTTCACCCGTGTCTGCCTTCAAGGGACCCACAATTGACATTGCTACTCTTTTTCACTTAACATATCTAAAGAAGCTTTTACTGTCCTTCTTTATATTCCTGGCCTGCTTCCCCTTGTACTTCATCTTTTCAGCCCATATTGCCCGTTTTGTTTTCTTCTGTTGTCTTATGAAAGTTTCCCAATCCTCTGGCTTGCCTTTACAATTCCTCAACTCAATCCACAGTGACTCTACCTCGTCAGTCCCTATGTCTTCCCTCGCAAGGGACTGAATTCCATCCCTCACCAGCAGAGCTAACCCCCTCCTCTGCCCACCTCCCTGTCCTTTCTATAGGATGTATAACCCTGAATATTAAGTTCCCAGGCCCGATCCTCCTGCAGCCACGTCTCAGTAATCCCCACAATGTCATATCTACCAACCTCTAACTGAGCCTCAAGCTCATCTACTTTACTTCTTATATTTCGTGCATTCATATACAATACATTTATTTCCTTACGCATCTCACCTTTAACATCGATCCCTATTACACTTGGCCATACTCTCCTATCCCTTTGTGAGCTTCCTTTCCCGTTAATTCTGGGGTCATTAACCATCCCTTTACTCTCTTTCCCTTAAACATCATCCTCGACTATCCTATTTGACACCCCACCCCCCTTATTCAGTTTAAAACCACCCGTGTAGCAGTGGCAAACCTGCCTGCCAGAATGCTGGTCCCCCACCTGTTAAGCTGGTCCCCCACCTGTCCCTTTTGTACAGTTCCCCCTTACTCCAAAACAGATCCCAGTGATGTAAGAATCTAAATCCCTGCCCCCTGCACCAGTTCCTCAGCCACACATTCAGGTCCCGTATCTCCCTGTTCCTGCTCTCGCCAGCACGAGGAACTGGAAGCAAACCGGAGATAACAACCCTGGAGGTCCTGCTTTTCAGCATTTTTCCGAGCTCTAAAGTCACGCGGCAGAATATTCATCCCCTTCTTTCCGACATTGTTTGTGCCGACATGCACTACCACTTCCGACTGTTCACCTTTGCCCTTGAGGATTTTCTGCACTCTGTCCGTGACATCCTGGATCCTGGAACCAGGAAGGCAGCACACCATCCTCGAATCCCGTCTGTTGCCGCAGAAACCCCTGTCCATACCTCTCACAATGGAGTCTCCAACTACAATGGCGTTGCCTGACGTTGGCCTATTTGGTTTTGGCTCAACAGCCCTTTTTGCTTCGCAAGCCAGTCCGCCGCTCAGTGTGATAACGTCTTCTGTCCCGACAGCTTCTAAGTGGGTGAACCTGTTCACAAGAGGTACAACACCCGAGGACCTTTGCATTCCAAGTTACCCACCCTTTCTCACCGTCACCCACTTTCTCTCTTCCAGTACCTTAGGTGTAACAATCTTACTTGTCAAGGAACGACTCAGTTTCTCGGACGAACCTGAGGTCATCCACTTGCTTCTCCAGCTCCCCAACACGTTCCTTCAGGAGCTGTACCTGGATGCACTTCTCGCATTTGTAGCAGCCAGAGGCACCAGCAGTGTCCTTGACCTCCCACATACTGCAAGCATCACACTGAATCAGCTTGCCTGACATCTCCTTCTTTCGTCTCTACCTCTCAAGCGTATTGCGTGGTCTCCTCTCCTCAGCCTCCTCGCCGAAGAGTCCAAAGAGGAAGAAAGATTCTAGGGAGAGAAGGAGGCGACCGTGGCTGACAAGAAAAGTCCAGGACAGTATAAAACTAAAAATGAAGACACAAAGCATAGCAAAGATTAGTGGAAAGCCAGAGGATTGGGAAGGAGTCAATCATGGTTGATCTATCTCTCCCTCCTAACCCCAAACTCCTGCCTTCTCCCCTTAACCTCTGTACTAATCAAGAAGTCTTCATAGTGGAAGACACCAGCAACGTGCATTAAATTCAAGAGTGTCAGGAGCTGGAAGTTAGTGGAGTGGCTGTAACTAGGGAGAAGGTGTTTGGGAAGCTGAAAGGGCTGAAGATGGAGAAGTCACCTGGACCAGATGGACTGCACCCTACGGTTCTGAAAGAGGTGGCGTTAGAGGTTGTGGAGGCATTGATAGTGATATTTCAAGAATCACTAGAATCAGGAGTGGTTCCAAATGAGAGGTTTTCAAGAGAGTTAGATTCAGTTCTTAGGGCTAAGGGAATCAAGGCATATGGGGAAAAGCTGGAATGGGGTACTGATTTTGGATGATCAGCCATGGTCATATTGAATTGTTTAAGAAGGAACTGCAGATGCTGGAAAATCGAAGGTACACAAAAATGCTGGAGAAATTCAGCGGGTGCAACAGCATCTCTGGAGCAAAGGAAATACTGTAGGCAACGTTTCGGGCCGAAATGTTGCCTATTTCCGGGTTTTGGGTCTGAAGAAGGGCCAATGTTTCGGGTCTGAAGAGGGGTTTTGGCCCGAAACGTTGCCTATTTCCTTCGCTCCATAGATGCTGCTGCACCCGCTGAGTTTCTCCAGCATTATTGTGTACCATGGTCATATTGAATGGCAGTGCTGGCTCGAAGGGCCGCATGGCCTACTCCTGCAACTTGGAAAATTGCCAATCTTACCCTGCTGCACAAGAAAGGAACAAGGCAGAATAGTGGGAACTATAAGCCGACTGTTAATCTGACCGGTGGTTGGCAAGATTTTAGAGTCCATTATAAAGGATGAGGTTAAAGAGTACTTAGAAGTTCAAGGTAAAATAGGCCGAAGTTAGCATGGCTTTGTGAAGGGGAGGTCTTGTTTGACAAATTTGCTGGAATTCGTTGAAGACGTAAATAGCAGGACAGGTATAGGAGACTCAGTAGATGTTGTATACCTAGATTTTCAGAAAGCCTTTGATAAGGTACCACATGGGAGGCTGCTAAGGAAGATGAGAGCCGATGGTATCAAAGGGCCAATACTAGCGTGGATAGCAGGTTGGCTGGATGGCAGACAAAGAGTGGCAATAAAGGGGGCTTTTTCTGGCTGGCTGCCTTGCGGAGTTCCGCAGGGCTTGGTGCTGGGACTGCTGCTTTTCACATTGTATTTTAATAATTTTGACGAGGGGATTGAAGGCTTTGTGGCCAACTTTGCGGATGATAGGAAAATAGGTGGAGGGGCATGTAACGTACAGAAAGCAGGGACTCTGCAGAAGGACTTGGACAGGTTGGGAGAGTGGGCAGAGAAGTGGCAGATGGAATATGGTGTAGCAAAGTGTGGAGACATGCATTTTGGTAATAGGAAAAAAGGCGTAGATTATTTTCTAAATGGAGAGAGAATCCAGAAATCGGAGGTGCAAAGAGACTCGGGAGTGTTGGTGCAGGTTTCCCAAAAGGTTAATCTGCAAGTCAAATCAGTAATATAGAAAGCAAACGCAATGCTAGCATTTATTTCGAGAGGGCCTATATACAAAAACAGGGATGTAATGTTGAGGCTCTATCTGAGATGGTGAATCTGTGGAATTCTTTGCCACAGAAGGCTGTGGAGGCCAAGTCAGTGGATATTTTTAAGGCAGAGATAGATAGATTCTTGATTAGTACGGGTGCCAGGGGTTGTGGGGAGAAGTCGGGAGATTGGGGTTAGGAGAGAGATTGAATGGCAGAGTAAACGATGGGCCAAATGGCCTAATTCTGCTCCTATCACTTACGACCTTATGAACATAATGACAAGACCATCAATAATCTACCTCCACAACCCGTAATACTCCATTCAGTGCGTACCCATAAGCCCATCCAAATGTCTTTTAAATGCAACTAATGTATATGTCTCAACCAGCACATTTCATACATTTATCACCCTCTGTGTAAAAAATGTTGAAAAGATCATAAGATATCCTATCCACATCCACTCTATCCAAGCCTTTCTCTATTCTATACGATTCAATGAGATCCCCCCCTCATTCTTCTAAACTCCAGCGAATATAGGCCCAGTGCCGTCAAATGTTCATCATATGTTAACCCACTCATTCCCGGGATCATTCTTGTAAACATCCTTTTGACCCTCTCCAGAGCCAGCACATCCTTCCTCAGATATGGTGCTCAAAATTCCTCACAATATTCCAAATGGCCTGGCCAGCACCAGTACGTCAGTCACAGGCCTCCAGTCTGAGAAACATGCAGGTTGAGCAGGCAGTGAAGAAAGCAAATGGCATGTTGGCCTTCATAGCGAGATAGTTTGAGTTTAGGATCAAGGAGGTCCTACTGCAGTTGTACAGGTCCCTGGTGAGACCGCACCTGAAGTATTGCATGCAGATTTGATCTCCTAATTTGAGGAAGGACATTCTTGCTATTGAGGGAGTGCAACGTAGGTTCACCAGATTAATTCCCGGGATTGCGGGACTGTATTAATCGAGGAGAAAGACAGTAGGGCGGAGGAACTTGGGGCAGTCAATGGAAGTGTCTTGAGAGCAGTCAGTGTTACCGTCGAAGAAGTACTGAAGGCGCTGTCGTGTATGAAGGTTGACAAAGCTCCAGTGTGTGTTCAGATATATCTGAGGACATTGCGGGAAACTAGAGAGGAAATTGCGGGAGACCTGGGTGATTTATGAGTCGTCCATAAATACTGGAGAGGTGCCGGAAGACTGGAGGGTGGCAAATGTTGTGCCTCTTTTCAAGAAGGGCTGTAGGGAAAATGCGGGGGACTATAGGCCAGTGAGATTAACATCTGTAGTTGGTAAGTTACTGGAGAACATTCTGAGGAATAAGTTATCCAGGCATTTGGATGGGCAAGGGCTGATTAGGGATAGTCAGCATGGTTTTGTACATGGGAGGTCATGTCTCACAAATCCGATTGATGTTTTTGAAGACGTGACCAAAAAGGTCGATGAGGGCAGAGCTGTAGATGTTGTGTACATGGATTTCAGGAAGACATTCGACAAGGTTCCGCATGGTAGGCTGCTCTGGAAGGTTAGACCGCATGGGATCCAAGGAGAGCTGAATGGATAGCAAATTGGCTCCATAGACGGAAGCAGAGGCTGATGGTGGAAGGTTGCTTCTCGGACTGAGGGCCTGTGACTAGTGGTGTGCCTCAGGGTTTGGTGATAGACCTGTTACTGTTTGTCATCTACATCATGATTTGGATGAGAGCATACAGGGCAAGATTAGCAAGTTTGCCGATGAAACAAAAGTGAGTGGTTTTGCAGATAGTGAAGATTGCAGCAGGATCTGGATTGATTGGCCATGTGGGTGGAGGAATGGTTGATGGAATATAATACAGAGAAGTGTGAGGTGATGCATTTTGGGACGTCGAACTAGGGCAGGACCTACACAGTAAATTGTACACCTCTGGGTAGTGTTGTAAAGCAGAGGGATCTAGGAGTACAGGTGCATGGTTCCTTGAAGGTGGAGTCGCAGGTGGATAAGGTGATCAAAAAGGCTTTTTGTACTTTGGCCTTCATCAGTCAGAGTATTGAGTTTGGAAGTTGGGAGGTCATGTTGCAGTTGTATAAGATGTTGGTGAGACCGCTTTTAGAATATTGTGCTCAGTTCTGGGCACCATGTTGAAGGAAAGATATTGTCAAGCTTGAAAGGGTTCAGAAAAGATTTACGAGGATGTTGCCTTGACTAGAGGGCGTGATCTATAGGGAGAGGTTTAGTTGGCTGGGACTCTATTCCATGGAGTTCAGGAGGATGAGGGGATCTTATAGAGGTGTATAAAATCATGAGAGGAATAGATTGTGTAGATGCACAGAGTCTCTTGCTCAGAGTAGGGGAATCGAGGACCAGAGGACATAGGTTCAAGGTGAAGGGGAAAAGATTTAATAGGAATCTGTGGGGTAACTTTTTAATACAAAGAGTGGTGAATGTATGGACAAGCTGCCAGAAGAGCTGGTTGAGGCTGGAATGATCCCATCCTTTAAGAAACAGTTAGATAGGTACATGGTTTGGACAGGTTTGGAGGGATATGGACCAAGCACAGGCATGTGGGACTAGTGTAGCTGGGACATTGTTGGCAGGTGTGGGCAGGTTGGGCTGAAGGGCCTGTTTCCACTCTGTAGCACTCTATTACTGACATTTGATGAAAGGATATATCGACTTGGCTTGTATTCACTGGAATTTAGAAGGATGAGAGAAGATCTTTTAGAAACATATAAAATTCAAGGGATTGGACAGGCTAGATGCAGGAAAAATGGTCCCGATGTTGGGGGAGTCCAGAACCAGGGGTCACAGTTTAAGAATAAGGGGTAGGCCATTTAGGACTGAGATGAGGAAAATCCTTTTCACCCAGAGAATTGTGAATCTGTGGAATTCACCGCCAAGAAGGCAGTGGAGGCCATTTCACAAGATGTTTTCAAGAGAGAGTTAGATATAGATCTTGGGACTAATGGAATCAAGGGATATGGGGAAAAAGCAGGAACGGGGTACTGATTTTAGATGATCAGCCATGATCATTTTGAATGGCGGTGCTGACTCGAAGGGCCGAATGGCCTACTCCTGCACCTAGTTTCTATGTTTCAGTGACATAAAGCATGCAGGTGATTTGAAAACAATGAAAAAACGTCTTTAGAAATCAATTGACTTTTGCATCTAGGTTACACCTGGGAGATGGTAAAGGAGATGGAGCACATTTGCCAGACGCTATGCCAGCCAGTAACGTTCCCTGTCAGAGCAGCACTGCTTCGATCGTCCTGGCCACAGTTTCGCTGGTTACTGCAGCAGTCAGAAAGGTAAATGGAACCTTCTCCCAGCAGGTGGCTCACTTTAAACTTGCCTTTCCCTGAAGCCGACTGTTCTGATCAAAGATACTATTTTTGGTTCTGATTTTGCAGCTTACACTTATTGGTAACTTTGATGCATTTGATGCATTCTCTTTTTCAAATCCTCATCTTTTCAGTTGTGTTTCATTTTATTTGTGCTTTTGTCAGAGGGCGGTGAATCTGTGGAGGCCAAGTCGGTGGATACCGATTTTAGGGCAGAGATAGATAGATTCTTGATTAGTTCGGGTGTCAGGGATTATGATGGCGAAGGCAGAAGAGTGGGGTTAGGCGGGAGATTTAGATCAGCCATGGAGACGACTTGATGGACCGAATGGCGTAATTCTGCTCCTATCACATGAGTTTACACTCTCTGCGTTATCTGAAAGCGCGATGAGAGAAAGGGAATAGAGATTAGAAACAGTGCTTTTAGCCTATAGAGGGTGTTAGAGACAGAAACATTTCCCAGCAGTGGTGATAAAGAGGATTGTATCTGCACCATGAACCCAGGCCAATAAATTCTGACAGGAGCCATTTATTTTTTTTAAAAGAGACAGCAGGAAACACAACACTTAGCCACATCAGTGGTGGGGAAATGCTAGACTCTGTTATAAAGGATGAGTAGTAAAACACCAGGAAAATATGAAAGAGATTAAATAAAACCAACATGATTACCAGAAGGATCTAATGGATAATTTTGAGGATGTAATTTGTAGAATTGATAGGGGAAAATCAGTGAATATCTTGGATGTTCAGAAAGCCTTTAATAATGTTTTGGGTCAGGACCTTTCTTGGAGTGTACACATCTACACTCTACGAAGAGTCCTGACCCCAATGTCACCTATCCATGTCCTCCAGAGAGGCTGCCTGACCCAATCAGCTAGTTTAGTTTAGAGAAAAAGGCCCTTCGGCCCACCAAATCTGTGCCGACCTCCGATCCCCGCACATGAACACTATCTTACACATACTGGGGACAATTTACCATTTTACCAAGCCAATTAACCTACAAACCTGTACGTCTTGGAGTGTGGGAGGAAACCGGAGGTTCCTGGAGAAAACCCACGCAGGTCATGGGTGCACTAAGAAAGCAACACTACCGCTGCGCCACCGTGCCGCCCAAGTTACTCCAGCCCTTTGAGTTTTACAAGCACACGGTTAGTGTGTAAATTTAAAACACTTTGTGTTGAGGCTAATAGATTGGCATAGATTGAAATAAAGGGGCTGCAATGAAGGTTCAACAAATTGGCGGCCTGGATGGTGGGACTGCAATAAAAGATCAGGTTGATTAGATTTGTTCTGTTAGGGTTTTAGAAAAAATGAGAGGAAATCTAATTGAAATGTACAAAATTCTGTCAGGATTAGACAAATTGGATTGGGGGAGAATGACTCCCTTGGCTGGCGAGTCATGAGGTCATAAGTAATAGGAGCAGAATAAGGCCATTCGGCCCATCACGTCTACTCCGCCATTCAATCATGACTGATCTATCTATCCCTCCTAACCCCATTCTCCTGCCTTCTCCCCATAACCTCTGACACCCGTACTAATCAAGAATCTTTCTATCTCTGCCTTAAAAATATCGAGGAGGTTAGGATTGAGATGAAGAGAAATGTCTTCATTCATTGGGTGCTCCAACCCATGGAGTTGGCTCTCATGGAGCACTATTGGGGCAAAGTCATTAGTTTAGTTCAGGTTATTGTCACGTGTCCCAATATACTTAATGAGATGGAAACTTCAAGAAACAAAAGGCATTAATGGGTGCACGGGCGTATGGATATAGTCATAGCGTGATACAGTGTGGGAACAGGCCCTTTGGCCCACCCACACCAGCCAACATGTCCCAGCTACATGAGTCCCACCTGCCTGCGCGTATCCCTCCAAACCTGTCCTATCCATGAACCTGTCCGTTTCTTAAACATTGGGATGGTCCCTGCCTCAACTACCTGCCTCTGGCAGCTTGTTCCATACACCCACCACCCTTTGTGTGAAAAAGTTGCCCCTCAGATTCCTATTACTGCTGTTGAGTGAGATGAACAGCCATGGTTGTTTTATATGGTAGATGAGTTTCAAGGTTCAATGCTCCAATTTCTCTGTTTCCATGTCTTATTATTGAGTGTTCCAATGTGTTTTGTATTTCACTGTGTTTTGTTACCTGTTTGACCCCGTCTGTGATGAAAGTTTAGCCTGAGCAATTTTCCTTTCATGCAGATACAGTCTGACTGTGTGGACGGGAAGAGACGATTCATACACTCTTGAAGACATGTTATACATCCGAGAGGACTTCGACAAATCAAAGATCTATTATGATCTTTTTGAACCTCAAATCAGTGCCTTAAGGCAGGCAGCAAACTAGAAAACTGCAGACCTCAAATACCAGCAAGTTAATCACAAAGACAGAACTTGCATTTATTCAGCGTTTTGAACATAGTAAACCATCCCAAGATAATTATCAAATGCAATTTAAGACGCGTTGGGCGGCACGGTGGCGCAGCAGTAGGGTTGCTGCCATACAGCGCCGGAGACCCAGGTTCGATCCCGACTACGGGTGCTGTCTGTACGGAGTTTGTACGTTCTCCCCGTGACCTGCGTGGGGTTTCTCCGAGATATTCGGTTTCCTCCCACACTCCAAAGACGTGCCGGTTTGTAGGTTAATTGGCTCTATATGAGTGTAAAAATGGTCCCAATGTAGACTAGTGTTAAAGTGCGGGGACCGTTAGTCGGTGTGGGCTCTTCCCATGTTGTATCTCTAAACTAAACTAAACTAAAGCATAGGTGAACCTGGTACTGGGATTAGCATGCCACACTTTAATTTTTGTTATTCATTCAACGGACGTGGGCTTTGTAGGCCGAGCATTTAATTACCCATTCTAGATTGCCTTTGAGGGAGTGGTGGTGAAATACCTCCTCGACTGTTGCAACTCATGAGGTGTGGACAAATCCAACAGGGCTGCCAGGAAGGGAGTTCCATGATTTTGACACAATGCTGGTATGAAATATTGTAATCGTACATTATCTCTTCATAATTCAAATAGTTGGCCTGGATTGGAGCATCATAGTTACAAGGATAGGCTCGTTTTTTTTCCCCTGGAATAGAGGAGCCTGAGGGGTGCCTGTTCCGTAGAGGAGGCTGAGGGGTGCCTGTTCTGTAGAGGAGGCTGAGGGATGCCTGTTTTTTTATAACTGCAGGTCAAGGGATCATGTCTCCTGTGTATTTGCTCCAATATCATGGCAGTATTTCAAACTTGCCCTACCCATTCTTTGAACATTTGGAACTTACGGGCAGAAGTAGTAAAACATTGTTAACTCGGGTTTCCATCTGTTGTCTTGGACAAAGGTGGCTTAACAGGACCTTTGACCTATTTAACAAGAAGAGCGTGTTTCTGGAAATACAGATAATATTCACCACCTTCAACGTGAAACTAATTCTGTAAAGACTCATATCCAAAAATCCTTTATCCTTTCCCGGGGGGCACAATGGCGTGGCGGTAGAGCTACTGCTTTACAGCGCCAGAGAGCCAGGTTCGATCCTGGCTGCAGGTGCTGTCTGTATGGAGTTTATACCTTCTCCCCGTGACCTGTGCGGGTTTTCTCCAAGATATTTGGCTTCCTCCCACACTCCAGAGACATACAGGTTTGCAGGTTAATTGGCTTGGTATAATTGTAAAATTGTCCCTAGTGTGTGTTGGAGTAGTGTTAGTTTGTGGGGATCACTGGTCAGTGCGGACCTGCAAACGCGGGCCTTTCTCCCTGCTGTATCTCTAAACTAAACTAATCTAAACAGCTGTGCAAAGTTTTATTCAACCGTTATCTAGTCCAGGAAACCGCACCCTGCACGTGAAAAGGGTTCATTGAACTTTAAAACTATTTCCCAGCATTTGTTGTGGCAACCTCTCACGTAAGTTCAGAATGTAGATATCAAATGTGATGGAGAACCATACATAGATTAGATGAACGTACTGTATATTTGGATGTAAGCCTTGAAACTGGATTGTATACCTCTGTTTTGTTGTCAGCATAATGCTTTTTAAAACCCATTTAACCTGAAGTAAACCATATTTGTAACATTCCTAGTTCAAACTAGACCAACTGTGTAATGCAACTGAAGTGAAATTCACCTTTGTGATTCCAATGCCGTTGATATGCCAGGGATACACGCAATGATGTTTTTGGGTGACATCATCTTAGCGTAGTTCAATTCTTTCGAAGCATTTGAGTGTTTCATACGAAACACCCAAGTGAACATGGTCTTAATCGCACATCGCCAATATAGGATACGCACAGATGAGCAAAATACTTAGCTAACTTCTCAGGCCACCATTCTCTGCATTAAAACAACCCACTAGAGCAAGAATACATAACTTGCGATAATCTAAAAATTGAGTGCAATTCATAACCCATGATATTATCATTAATTTAATTTAAAATTTAAACGATTGTGGTGCATAGGTCTCGAAACGAAAGAGAGGAGTCAGGTACCTCTCTTGGACCCACAATACCTCTACTCTGATCAAGAAGGGTCATCAGCGTCTCTTCTTCCTGAGGAGACTGAAGAAGGTCCATCTGTCTCCTCAGATCCTGGTGAACTTCTACCGCTGCACCATCGATAGCATCCTTACCAACTGCATCACAGTATGGTATGGCATCTGCTCTGTCTCCGACCGGAACGCATTGCAGACAGTGGTGAAAATTGCCCAACGCATCACCGGTTCCTCGCTCCCCTCCATTGAGTCTGTCCAAAGCAAGAGCTGTCTGCGGAGGGCGCTCAGCATCGCCAAGGACTGCTCTAACCCCAACCATGGACTGTTTACCCTCCTACCATCCGGGAGGCGCTACAGGTCTCTCCGTTGCATTTCGTGGTCTCTGTACTGTACACTGACAATGACAATTAAAATTGAATCTGAATCTGAATCTGATTTCGAGAGGCACCTTTATTTGTGTTCCTCCCGGTTGTAGGGAAGCCCACGAGAGAAAGATGGCACCCAAACCCCTTGCCTTTAAACCCTCTGGTTAAGGGCCGCTTCCGGACTGAACCATTCCCGTGCCGAGGGGTTTGACAGTTAGGATGGCCCGACCCTTGGGAGCCGCCACAGGACCCCCCCCCCCCCCCCCAGAACCCGAGGCACGAAACGCACCGGCGGGCACACGACCCGGCCGGACCGCGTGCGGAAGTCAGCCGATCGTGGGGCTGGCAGAGGCACAGGTGGAGGGATTGGCGGGAGGACAGGTGGAGTGACAGGCGGAGGGAGCCGTGAAGGGGGGCGCATTCGAGGCCGAGGTTGGACAACCAGCACCGGCTGGTCAATGTCCAGGTGTGCCGGCTTCAACCAGTCAATCGACACGGCCTCCGGCCGGCCCCCCATGTCAAGCACATAGGTCATCCACCCGTGTTCCAGCACCCGGAACGGGCCCTCGTACGACCTCTGGAGTGGCGTCCGGTGGGCATCATGGCGCAGGAAAACGTAGGGGCAGTCCCGGATGGCTGATGGCACATGCAGGCGAAATGTCCTATTGGCAGCCGGCCCAGGCGTTTCCCGGGAACATGCACGACTGGCGGCATTGCCGTGCTGCAGCACCCCAGCGCTGATGGTAGTAGCACCAGCGCCTCCTGTTGGTGGCACTTGAAGCTTGCTGGCTCCTGGTGGTGGCACTTGGAGCTCGCTGCCGCTGGACTGCAGGTGCAGTATATGACACGGCCGCAGGGGGCGATCATACGGGCCGTCGGGCTGGAGCTGTCACTCCTTCCACAGCTCCCCCGGCCCACCGGTGGAAATCGGGAGCTGCCGGGGTGAGGTCATCGGTGTGCCTGCCGACGGCCAGCCCATTGACGTTATCAGGACGCGCCATCCACAGCGCGTCAGTGCGCCTACCGAGGGCCCTGATGTCGGCGAAGGAGGCATCCGTGAGCTGAAGACGGATGTAGGCTGGCAGCAGATGGAGGTATATATATTCAAACAATAGGCACGGTGTGTGCCCATGTAGGAGAGCAACCATCTCTTTTAGGAGGCTTGATGGCCGTCTCTCGCCTAGGCCCTCCATATGAAGGAGCCTGGCAGCACGCTTCTCGGTGGCCGGGGGGGGCTGCTAGGAAGTCCGTGACCTCTTCAACCGTGTCCTGGTCGAGGGCCCCCACCAGGTAATAGAAGCGGGTGGCATCGACTGTGATGCCCCGCAGGATGAATTGGGCCTCCGCCTGCGTGCGGCCCACCAGATGTGCGGCCGGGTGGTCGAAAAGGTGGGCAATCTAACAGAGACCGTGTCCAGAGACAGGGCCGGCCCGGCCTGTGAGGTGGTAGGGCTTTCGGCTTTCTCCAGCATGACGACAATGGAGTGTCGGGGTCACCAATGTGGTGCGTACGTCTCGAAACGAAAGAGAGGAGTCAGGTATTTCGAGAGGCACCTTTTTTTGTGTTCCTCCCGGTTGTAGGGAAGCCCACGAGAGAAAGATGGCACCCAAACCCCTGCCTTTAAACCCTCTGGTTAAGGGCCGCCTCCGGACTGAACCATTCCCGTGCCGAGGGGTTTGACAGTTAGGATGGCCCGACCCTTGGGAGCCGCCACACGATGAACGTTTCAAATAGGCTGTAAACTGCAAAGGAAATCCTGAACTTTTTTACTAATGAAGGACATTTTTTAAATTCTGGATTCTTGCGACATCACTGAGATCACAAGTCAATGCCTAAGTAACAAGATTATGCCGTGCCTCTTCTCAGCAGGTGAACGCAAATATGAATAAAGAAATATACGGCAACAGGTTTGGGCTACTGATAAACTTTTCTCCACCAAGCATCTGGGTTGTGCTAATGGTAACAATAGACAAATAGGAAGGAGAATGGCATAAACAAAGGAATGTTTAGTATAGTTTAGATATACAGCACAGAAACAGGCTCTTCTGCCCACCGAGTCCACACCGACTAGCGATCTCCGCACATTAAAACTATCCTACACAGTAGGGACAATTTACAATTTTTACAGAAGCCAATTAACCTAGAATTGACCTGCAGTCAGGATCGAACTCTGGTCTCTGGCGCTGTAAGGCAGCAACTCTACCGCTGTGCCGCCCCTATGTTTGGTCAATCTAGTGGCTGTGATTTTTGGATTATGAGCAGCTCGGGTGGATGGGGTCAACTTGCAAGGTGTTGTGGCAGAACATTCCAAGTAGTCATCATGGTGAAATGTATCTGAAATCATTTAGGACTAAAGAATAAATAATATTTTGATTAAAGGGAACTGCAGCTTGAGTGACTAGTTACAGTTAAGGGTAAAAGTAGTATAAGGCATAGAATTCAGCAGTCGTATTGGAGTATAAGATGTGTGATATTTTATATCATAACTTCAGGCAGCATTGCATGTCATGTGTTTTGTAGTGTTTATTTGTGGGGGTTGGTTATATGTTAATAAATGTTTTAAAAGAGTTGTGTTGTGTTGGTCTATGAGCCGTAACAAATATTCCTCACTTGGACATTTTAAGACCAAACTCAGTCATAGAGTGATACAGCATGGAAATAAGCCCATCGCCCCACATGCCCACACCGGCCAACATGTCCTAGCTACACTAGTCCCACCTGCCTGCATCTGACCCATATCCCTCCAACCCTGTCCTGTCCATGTACCTTTCTAACTGTTTCTTAAATGTTGGGATAGTTCCTGCCTCAACTACCTCCTCAGGCAGCTTGATCCATACACCCACCTCCCTTTGTGTGAAAAAGTTACCCCTCAGATTTCTATAAAATCTTTGCATCTTCTCCTCTGGTCCTCGATTCACCTACTCTGGGCATGAGACTCTGTGCATCTACCCGATCTATTCCTCTCATCATTTTATACACCTCTATAAGATAGAGTCCCAGCCTACTCAACCTCTGCCTATAGCTCAGACGCTCTAGTCCTGGCAAGATTTTCGTAAATCTTCTCTGTACCCTTTCCAGCTTGACAACATCTTTCCATGATGCCCAGAACAGAGCATAATACTCTAAATGCTGCCTCACCAACGTCTTATACAACTGTGACATGACCTCCCAACTTCTGTACTCAATATTCTGACTGATGCAGGCCAATGTGCCAATGTTTCCTTATCACGTATCTGTACACTGTGAATGGCTCGATTGTAATCATGTATTGTCTTTCCGCTGACTGATTAGCATGCAACAAAAGATTTTTACTGTACTTTGGTACACATGACAATAAAACTAATCTCAACTTAAATGTGCAGTGGTGAAGGGTCACTGTTGTCTACCTGGCCTTTCCACGCGATTCTTATAATCATTCAGAATACTTTAATTCATGCAAAATACAATGGATTGGCTAATTTTATGATTTATTGACAGGCTAAATAATACGACACTTAAAAAAACCAAAACAGAATCAGTCCAGCATGGTTAAAGCGCTCTTTATAAAGGACCCCTGTCCTTATATTTAACGTTAAGCAGTTGCAGGTTTCTCTCTCGATAGAACTTTATGGAGAGATGTTGCACATGAATTAAATACATTTTGGGTTTCCCATGAAATTTACATCTCTCACAAGATAACCAGAGGAGAATCCTTCAAATCTGACTGAGATTAAAGGCATCTGGGGATAGGAGTTATGGTTATGAATGGTCGGATCAACGGTCGGTCCAGTGAGTACTATGTTTACATTTCTGTGTGGTGTTGCAAATTTCATTGTTCCATTTCAGGACATATGATAATAAAACACTCTTGACAGTGTGAACTGCGAGGAGGATGCTAGGAGGTTGCAGGGTGACCTGGACAGGTTGAGTGGGTGGGCAGATGCAGTATAATGTAGATAAACGTGAGATTATCCTCTTTGGTGGCAGAGAAGAGGGAGGCAGATTATTATCTCAATGGTGTCAGATTAGGAAAAAGGGAAGTGCAACGGGACCTGGGTGTCCTTGTACACCAGCCACTGAAAGTAAACATGCAGGTACAGCAGGCAGTGAAGAAAGCTAATGGTATGTTGGCCTTCATAAAGAGAGGATTTGAGTACAGGAGTAAAGAGGTCCATCTGCAGTTGTACAGGGCCCTGGTGAGACCACACCTGGAGTATTGTGTGCAGTTTTGGTCTCCTAATTTGAGGAAGGACATCCTTGCTATTGAGGCAGTGCAGCGTAGGATCACGAGGTTAACTCCCGGGATGGCGGGACTGTCATATGAGGAAAGATTGGAAAGACGGCTTGTAATCACTGGAATTTAGGATGAGAGGGGATCTTATAGAAATGTATAAAATTATAAAAGGACTGGACAAGCTAGATGCAGGAAAAATGTTCCCAATGTTGGGGGAGTTCAGAACCAGGGGCCACAGTCCAAGAATAAAGGGGAGGCCATGTAAAACTGAGATGAGAAAAACATCTCAAGAGAATTGTGAATTTGTGGAGTTCTCTGCAGTGGAAGGCAGTGGAGGCCAATTCACTGGATGAATTTAAATGAGTTAGATAGAGCTCTAGGGGCTAGTGGAATCAAGGGATATGGAGAGAAGGCAGGCACGGGTTACTGATTGTGGATGATCAGCCATGATCACAATGAATTGTGGTGCAGGCTCGAAGGGCCAAATGGCCTCCTCCTGCACCAATTTTCTATGTTTCCTATGGCATAAAGAAGCGATGATTTGCATGGAATAACATTTAACAATTCAAAATAAAGACTCTTATGTTAGTGCAAGGCCTTTAACTGCAGAATTCAACAAGCATCTTGAATTATTATACTTTGAGTATTTAAAAATCTGAGGGGTAACGTTTCCACACAAAGAGTGGCGGGTGTGTGGAACGAGCTGTTGGAGAAGGTAGGAATCATTTGGGAAGAATGAAATGCCATGATTTTTTTTGTTCCTACTTCCAAGCAGATTAGTCAAGTTCATTTTCTGGATCTTCCAGAATATTGTGTATTTTTCCTAGCAACCATTGAAATGTTTTATCTGCAACACGTTCGAAAAGGTTGACATCGGCGTGGTAATAGTGATACAGGCACTTCTGGTTACAGCAGTCATTTAAAACATCCAAAAAGTTGCAAAATGACTTTGACAAAGTGTGCCACTGATGAGGTTCTGGGTACTTTTCTCTTGTATGTAAATAGAGAATCTACAAAAGGAAGGAACAGTGAGACATTTGAACAGGTTTGTAAAGTTAAGATAGTAAGAATATAACTGAACGAAAACCTACCTTCATAAAAAAGGAGTTGAGAAAAGGTTTTCGCTTTCCTCGGTAGTCACTGCACAGCTGATCCACGGTCCAATAATAACTATTGAGAGATTTAAATATTTTGAAGGCTTTTTTATGGTAGCCTCCTTTACCATCTATCTCCCCAAATACAAAAGCATCGATTCTTGAGAAGGAAGGTCTAGAGAAACAAGAATGATTGTTGTCATTGTACCTTTGTTAGATTTGGTTATCAATTACACTAACTCATATTTCTGCCCAGGAGTTTGCAATCCACACTGGGAGTTCACAAAGTAATGTAAATATATTTTATATTTATATTGTAAAGCATGGTGGCAGAGTAGTAGAGTAGCTGCCTTACAGCGCCAGAGACCTGGGTTTGATCCTGACTACGGGTGCTGTCTGCACGGAATTTGTACCTTCTCCCCGTGACCTGCGTGGGTTTCGTCTGGGATCTTCAGTTTCATCCTGAAACAGTTAGTTATTAATCGATTGTTGTCATATTTAAACTTTCCTGTTGTAAAAAGCCAATTGTTGTTGCATGATGGATACTTGGCCAAAATCATCATGGCAAGGGTTTTTTATGTAAGAAGAATAGTTCACAGCTCTCCTACAAGTTTTTTAATGTAAGTTGAACAGTTTAATCAGATATGAAGGGGCCAGAGGATGCCAATGGGATGACTGGCTTTTGGCAAAGAGTGAAAAACAACTCCATATTTGGTGGTGGCTGATGGTTCCTGGTACATTACCACATGCAATTGATATTGAGTCTGAAGGTATATTAACTCCAGTTTTCTGGTAATTCTGTGTGTGTTGCTGGAGTACTCAGACGTAAAACTGTTGTCTCTGAGTCTCTAGGTCCACACCAATCAGACGTTAAATTAAAGCTTTATATAGTCTTAAGAATTTGTACTTTGTTTATTTTTAAAGTGAACTTTTTCAATCCCACACTCCAAAGATGTACAGGTTTGTAGGTTAATTGGCTTGGTATAATTGTAAATTGTCTCCAGTGTGTAGGATGGCATTAGTGTGTGGGGATCACTGGTGCAGGAGTAGGCCATTCGGCCATTCGAGCCAGCACCCTCATTCAATATGATCATGGCTTCTTCTTGTGTATGGCGTGCACAGCCTAAAGTTGTAGGACAACTTGTTCTATTTGATCGTATTTGATTGTGCACGCCAGGCTGATTCAATATGATCATGGCTTCTTCTTGTGTATGGCGTGCACAGCCTAAAGTTGTAGGACAACTTGTTCTATTTGATCGTATTTGATTGTGCACGCCAGGCTGATTGCATTCGTCGAAACAGGGCGGACCATGTGAAGGTTGCAATCTCCCACCCCATAATCATGGCTGATCATCCAAAATCAGGACCCATTCCTGCTCTCTCCCTATATCCCTAACCTTAAGACCAAAATCTAACTCTCTTGAAAACATCCAGTGAATTGTCCTCCACTGCCTTTTGTGGCAGAGAATTCCACAGATTCACAATGAGTGAAAAAGGTTTTCTGATCTCAGTCCTAAATGGTCTACCCCTTATTCTTAAACTGTGACCCCTGGTTCTGAAATCCCCCAACTTCGGGAACATTTTTTCCTGCATCTAGCCTGTCCAATCCCTTAAGAATTTTATGTTTCTATAAGATACCCTCTCATCCTTCTAAATTCCAGTGAATACAAGCCCAGTCGATCTATTCTTTCATCATATGTCAGTCAGTTATTTCTCATTTTAATTGTTTTGTCAGTTTAGCTTGAGCAATTTTTGCATTTCCACTGCTAAAATTCCCTCTTTGGATTGATATTTATGTATGCCTGATTATACATTTGTGAAGTATCTTGCAATAATTTTAGTTTAGTGTAATAGTTCAGAGATACAGCATGGAAACAGGCCCTTCAGCCCACCGAGTCCAAGCCAAGTCACTGGTACACCAAGTTCTATGTTATCCCATTTTCACATCCTACACACTTGGGGCAATTTACGGGGGGCAATTTACGGAGGCCAATTAACCTACAAACCTGCACGTCTTTGGATTGTGGGAGGAAACCAGTGCACTTGGTGGAAACACGCAGTCAAAGTCTATGTTTCTAAGTTACTTCAGCTTTTTGTATCTATCTTTGCAGATACACTGTTGTTTTATCCAGGGTCTTACGAGATTAATTATTTGTTCAATTAAATAACTATTTAATGGCACGAAGACGCAACAATATTTTCTACCTCCAGTATAATCCCTGGCAGGTCATATCTATCCCAATGCTTTTGATTTGCTCTTGTTGTTCACAGCTCAGCCACTTGGACTTGCCACACAGCCAGCTTGGGAAAGGCCACTTCACATCGGAGAAAGATAGGGCATTTTCAATGCAAAGTACCATGTCAATACTTATCCAGTTGATTATTTCATCATATGGCAGTCAGTTATTTCTCATTTTGATTGTTTTGGCAGTTCAGCTTGAGCAATTTTTGCATTTCCCCTGCTAAAATTCCCTTCTAGGAATGATATTTATGTATGTTTGATTATATTTCTGTGAAGCATCTTGCAATAATTTTAGTTTAGTATTATAGTTCAGAGAAACAGCATGGAAACAGGCCTTCGGCCCACCAAGTCCAAGCCAACCATCGGTCACTGGTACACTAAGTTCGATGTTATCCCATTTTCACATTCTACACATTAAAGGCAATTTTCAGAGGCCAATTAACCTACAAACATGAACGACTTTGGAATGTGGAGGAAACCTCAGGATTGGATAGGGGGACTCGGCGTAAAGGAGCCATTAGGACGTAGTGACCATAATATGATAAGTTTTAATCTAAGATTTTAGAGGGAGAAGAGTAAATCTGAGGTGTCAGTATTACAATTGAACAAAGGGGACTACGGAGCCATGAGGGAGGAGCTGGCCAAAGTTGGCTGGAAAGATACCCTAGCAGGGATGACAGTGGAACAACAATGGCAGGTATTTCTGGGAATAATACAGAAGGTGCAGGATCAGTTCATTCCAAAGAGGAAGAAAGATTCCAAGGGGAGTCAGGGGAGACCGTGGCTGACAAGGGAAGTCAGGGACAGTATAAAATAAAAAAGAAGTACAACGTAGCAAAGATGAGCGGGAAGCCAGAGGATTGGGTAATTTTTAAAGAGCAAGAGAAGATAAATAAAAAGGCAATACGGGGCGAAGAGATGAGTTACGAAGGTAAGCTAGCCAAGAATATAAAGCAGGATAGTAAAAGCTTCTTTAGGTATGTGAAGAGGAAGAAAATAGTTAAGACCAAAATTGGACCCTTGAAGGCCGAAAAGGGCAAATTTATTATGGAGAACAAGGAAATGGCAGACGAGTTGAACAGGTACTTTGGATCCGTCTTCACTAAGGAGGACACAAACAATCTCCCTGATGTACCAGTGGCCAGATGATCTAGGGTGACGGAGGAACTGAAGGAAATCCACATTAGGCAGAAAATGGTGTTGGGTAGACTGATGGGACTGAAGGCTAATAAATCCCCAGGGCCTGATGGTCTGTATCCCAGGGTACTTAAGGAAGTGGCTCTAGAAATCATGGATGCATTGGTGATCATTTTCCAGTGTTCTGTAGATCCAGGATCAGGTCCTGTGGATTGGAGGATAGCTAATGTTATCCCACTTTTTAAGAAAGGCGGGAGAGAGAAAACAGGGAATTATAGACCAGTTAGCCTGACATAGGTGGTGGGGAAGATGCTGGAGTCAATTATAAAAGATGAAATAGCGGCACATTTGGATAGCGGTAACAGGATCGGTCCAAGTCAGCATGGATTTACGAAGGGGAAATCGTGCTTAACTAATCTTCTGGAATTTTTTGAGGATGTAACTGGGAAAATGGACAAGGGAGAACCAGTGGATGTAGTATACCTGGACTTTCAGAAAGCATTTGATAAGGTCCCACATAGGAGAATAGTGGGCAAAATTAGAGCACATGGTATTGGGGGTAGAGTGCTGACATGGATAAAACATTTGTTGGCAGTCAGGAAACAAAGAGTAGGGATTAACGGGTCCCTTTCAGAATGGCAGGCAGTGACTAGTGGGGTACAACGAGGCCTGATGCTGGGACCGCAGCTATTTACAATATATATTGATGATTTAGATGAAGGGATTAAAAGTAACATTAGCAAATTTGCAGATGACACAAAGCTGGGTGGCAGTATAGAAACATAGAAACATAGAAATTAGGTGCAGGAGTAGGCCATTTGGCCCTTCGAGCCTGCACCGCCATTCAATATGATCATGGCTGATCATCCAACTCAGTATCCCGTACCTGCCTTCTCTCCATACCCTCTGATCCCCTTGGCCACATCTAACTCCCTCTTAAATATAGCCAATGAACTGGCCTCAACTACCCTCTGTGGCAGTGAGTTCCAGAGATTCACCACTCTCTGTGTGAAAAAAGTTCTCCTCATCTCGGTTTTAAAGGATTTCCCCCTTATCCTTAAGCTGTGACCCCTTGTCCTGGACTTCCCCAACGTCGGGAACAATCTTCCTGCATCTAGCCTGTCCAACCCCTTAACTGTATGAACTGTGAGGAGGATGCTATGAGGATGCAGGGTGCGTTGGGCTGGTTGGGTGAGTGTGCCAGGCCAGGAAAAGTCCAGAAGAAGTGCCTTTCACTGAGATTTCACTCAGATATTTTTTTTAACGAGCCCCTTCAGCCCATCAGGCCTGTACTATGCCAGGAGGAGTCCCTTTGGCCCATCAGTAAGTATTCCCCCTGCAATAATTAAACCTCACCCCAGTATTGTTCTCCCTCCCTTCATTTGCTCCCTGTGAGATCCAGGCCAGGGTAGACTTTCCTCTATCATTGCTGCGATTTGCAGAAAAAGATGAAAAATGTCTAAAATTGATTCTCCACCCTTTCCCCCTTCTCTCTCACAGAGCGGTGAGCGGTGTCTCGGGGGGGGGGGGGGGGGGGGGGGGGGGGACAGTGCTGGGACCACCGCCGTGTCTCACCTACCACACCATCTGCACGGGAATGTGAATGCGGGAGAGGCAGCATCTATAGAGTGGTAGACAAAAATGCTGCAGAAATGTTATGAGCGTGTGAACTTCTGTCATCAGCATGAAAGCGGAGAATTTTGTCAAATGCGCGAGTCTCACGCTCAATGCGTAAGAGTTGGCAGCCCTGTATCTGTCTTTACAGATACACTGTTGTTTTATCCAGGATCTTACGAGATTAATTATTTGTTCAATTAAATAACTATTTAATGGCACGAAGACCCGACAATATTTTTTACCTCCAGTATACTCCATTACAGGTCATATCTATCCCAATGCTTTTGATTTGCTCTTGTTGTTCACAGCTCAGCCACTTTGACTTGCCGCACAGCCAGCTTGGGAAAGGCCACTTCACATCGGAGAAAGATACGGCATTTTCAACGCAAATTACCATGTCAATATCTATCCAGTCGATCATCAGAGGCAAAGCTGCAGCTGACATCTTCTTTTTTTTAACTGCAAACACAAGTTGATCATCAGTTAAATGCTTTGGATAGCAAGTAAGTGAAATAGCAAGCCAAACATTAATTTCATTTAAATTGAACAAACACATGTGATGTAGTAGATGATAATGGTAACTTTTAAAACATCTGCTACGAAAGATGAAAATAAATGTTTGCAATACAGCAGCAATGATCATCTAGGACCAATGTTATCTGGGAAATTGTCAGAATTGCAGACGTGATGGGCGTCCAATAATCACTCTTTATTTTTACTTTCAAATGAAATTGTAGCATTAAGGAAAGGATGTTTATCGCATGACTTGGCACATTACAGTTCTCAAACCTTTAATTAAAATTGCCACGTTCCAAATCATCATCCACTCATACACGAAGGCCTACCAGAGAATGGCCTTTATTTGCTACCTTATTACACAGACACTCTACCAACCTGCGTCCACTCTAGATCAATATCCCGGTGAGCCACTGCGGCAGACGCCACGCGGCGAGCAGTGGAGTCGTCGAGGCCGGAGCCCATTGGCGGCGGAGACTGCAGCAGAGCCGCGAGTCGATGGAGCCCGCGGCTGGGGTCTGGGTCGACGCCACAGAGTTATCCGGATAGGACCCGGCGGTGCCAGTGGAGAGGTCGCTGTGGCGGTCGATGATGGCGATGATGTCCGACGGACGAGGACGGACACGTGGAGTGAGGACGCCGCTGCCAGGGGAAGGAACAAAGGAGGACCCGGCGTGGGGGGACCACCGTGAGGGAGAGGATGGAAAATGGACAATGGGGACCCGGTAAACCTATGCTACACTCCCTCAGTAGCAATAATGTCCTTCCTCAAATTACGAGAACAAAATTACACACAACACTCCAGGTGTGGTCTCACCAGGGCCCTGTACAACTGCAGTAGGACCTCCTTGCTCCTAAACTCAAATTCTCTAGCAATCAAACCAACATTAGCTTTCTTCACTGCCTGATGTACCTGCATGCTTACTTTCAGTGACTGATGTACAAGCACACCCAGGTCTCATTGCACCCCCTCCCATTTCCTAATCTGAAACCATTCAGATAATAATCTGCCTTCCTGGTCTTGCCACCAAAGTGGATAATCTCACATATATCCACAATATACTGCATCTGTTATGCATCTGCTTACTCACACAACCTATCCAAGTCATCCTGCAGCATCATAGCATCCTCATCGCAGCTCACACTGCCGCCCAGCTTTGTGTCAGCCGCAAATTTAGAGATGTCATATTTAATTCCCTAGTCTAAATCGTTAATATATATTGTAAATAACTGGGGTCCCAGCACAGAGCATTGCGGCACCCCACTAGTCACTGCCTGCCATTCTGAACAGGACCCATTATTCATACTCTTTGCTTTCTGTCTGCCAACCAGTTCTCTACCCATGTCAATATCATGTGCTCTAATATTGCACACTAATCTCTTGTGTGGGACCTTGCCAAAGGCTTTTTGAAAGTCCAGATACACTACTTCCACTGTAGTGTGGATGTAGCTCTCCCTTATCCATTCTACTTGTTAGATCCTTAAAAAATTCCAGAAGATTAGCCAACCATGATTTCCCCTTCATAAATCCATACTGACTTTGATCGATCCTGTTACTGCTTTCCAAATGAGCTGCTATAACATATTTAATAATCGACTCAAGCATCTTCCCCACTACCGATGAAAGGCTAACTGGTCTATAATTCCCTGTTTTCTCTCTCTCCCCCTTTCTTAAAAAGTGGCTTCCCTCCAGTCCACAGGAACTGATCCAGTGTCGAGAGAAATTGGAAAATGATCACCAATGCATTCACAATTTCTAGGGCCACCTCCTTGAGTACTCTGGGATGCCGACCATCAGGCCCTGGGGATTTATCTGCCTTCAGTCCCAACAGTTTACCTAACACCATTTCCTGACAAATGTGGATTCTCTTCATTTCCTCCACCCCACTAGATCCTCGGTCCCCCAGTAGTATTTCTGGGAGATTGTGTCTTCCTCAGTGAAGTACTTGACTCGTTTAACACGCATTTGTTTAAGTTCTGCCATTTCCTTGTTCCCCATTATACATTCACCTGTCTCTGATTATTAGGGACCTAAATTTGTCCTCACTAATCTTTTCCTTTTTAGATATCTAAAGAAACCTTGGAGTCTGGTTTCATGCTCTTTTTTCCCCCTCAATTAACTTCTTTGTCCTCCTCTGATGAGTTCTAAATTTCTCCCAGTCCTCCGGTTTGCTGCTTCCTCTGACCAATTTATATGCCTTTTCCTTGGATTTAACCCCATAATGGAATTGTCCTGTATTTTGACTTTTTGTCCCTTATTTGGGAGTGAGAAAGTTGGCAACCCTACTTTCCATCCTAATGCAGAATTCCACCATATTATGGTCACTGTTGCCCAAGGGGCTTTGCACAACAAGATCGCTAACTAATCCTTCCTCATTACACAATACCCAAGTCTCGGGCAGCTTGGGTAGCTTACAATCCAGTGGTATGAACGTTGATTTCTCTAACTTCAAGTAACCCTTGCTTTCCCTCTCTCTCCGTCCCTCCCCCAACCTAGTTCCCCCTCCATAAGATTTAATCTACAATTTGAGAGGGAGAAGAGAAAATCTGAGGTGTCAGTATTACAGTTGACCAAAGGGAACTATGGAGCCATGAGGGAGAAGCTGGCCAAAGTTGACAGGAATGACAGGGATGACAGTGCAACAGCAATGGCAGGTATTTCTGGGAATAATACAGAAGGTGCAGGATCAGTTCATTCCAAAGAGGAAGAAAGATTCCAAAGGGAGTAAGGGGCGACCGTGCCTGACAGGGGAAGTCGGGGACAGTATAAAAATAAAAGAGAAGAAGTATATCATAGCAAAGATGAGCAGGTAGCCAGGATTGAGAAACTTTTAAAGATCAACAGAAGATAACTAAAAAGGCAATACGGGGAGAAAAGATGAAGTACGAAGGTAAGCTAGCCAAGAATATAAAGGATAGTAAAAGCTTCTTTAGATATGTGAAGAGGAAAAAATTAGTTAAGACCAAAGTTGGACCCTTGAAGACTGAAACAGTTGAAGACACAAACAATCTCCCTGATGTACTAGTGGCCAGAGGATCTAGGGTGACGGAGGAACTGAGGAAAATTCACATTAGGCAGGATCGCCAAAGTTCCAGAGAAGGAGTCTGGGGGAAGCCTCTGATTGCTTTACATTTTTACATTTCTGCCTTTAGGTTAAGGATTCTGGGAGTTAAGGATTCTGGGAGTTAAGGATTCTGGGAGTAAGGGTACAGTATTTATTAGTAAAGTTTAACGGATAAAGTTTTGTGTTTTTAAAAAAATATTTAATATAGTTAAATTGGGAGTAGGATATGTCGGTGGAGATTGGCCCCGTGGTTTGCTCAGCCTGCAACATGTGGGAGATCAGGGATATGGTCGGTGTCCCTGGTGACTATGTTTGCAGGAAGTATGTACAGCTGCAGCTCCTGGCAGACCGCATTGAACGATTGGAGCTGCGGTTGGATTCATACTGGAGCATCCACGATGCTGAGAAAGTCGTGGACAGCACGTACAGCGAGTTGGTCACACCGCAGGTAAAAGGTAAGAGGACAGAAAGGGAACGGGTGGCCAATAGTCAGCAAAGCAGTAGGCAGGTAGTGCAGGAGTCCCTTGCGGTCATCTCCCTCCTAAACAGGTATACCATTTTGGATACTGTTGAGGGAGATGGCTCATCAGGGGAAGGCAGCAGCAGCCAAGTTCATGGCACCATGGGTGGCTCTGCGGCACATGAGGGGGGGAAAAAGAGTGGAAGGGCAATAGTAATAGGGGATTCAATTGTCAGGGGAATAGATAGGCGTTTCTGCGGCCGCAAACGAGACTCCAGGATGGTATGTTGCCTCCCTGGTGCAAGGGTCAGGGATTTCACTGAACGGCTGCAGAACATTCTGGAGGGGGAGGGTGAACAGCCAGTTGTCGTGGTGCATATTGGCACCAACGATATAGGTAAAAAAAGGGATGAGGTCCTACAGGATGAATTTAGGGAGCTAGGAGATAAGCTTAAAAGTAGGACCTCAAAGGTAATAATCTCTGGATTACTACCAGTACCACGGGCCAGTCAGAGCAGAAATAGGAGGATATTGCAGATGAATACGTGGCTTGAAAAATGGTGCAAGGGGGAGGGATTCAAATTTTTAGGGCATTGGAACCAGTTCTGGGGCAGGTGGGACCAGTACAAACAGGACGGTCTGCACCTGGGCTGGAATGGAACCAATGTCCTTGGGGGAGTGTTTGCTAGTGCTGTCGGGGAGGATTTAAACTAATGTGGCAGGGGGATGGGTACAAGAGCATAGAGGCAGGGGGGTGTAAAATGAAGGTAGAAGCAATAGGTAGCAAGGTGAAAAGCAAAAGTGGCAGGCAGACAAAACCAGGGCAAAAATCAAAAAGGGCCACTTTTCAACATAATTGTATAAGGGGTAAGAGTGTTGTAAAAACAAGCCTGAAGGCTTTGTGTCTCAATGCAAGGAGTATTCGTAATAAGGTGGATGACTTGAACATGCAGATAGCCATTAATGATTATGATATAGTTGGGATCACGGAGACATGGCTCCAGGGTGACCAAGGCTGGGAGCTGAACATCCAGGGATATTCAATATTCAGGAGGGATAGAGAGAAAGGAAAAGGAGGTGGGGTAGTGTTGCTGGTTAGAGAGGAGATTAACGCAATGGAAAGGAAGGACATTAGTTTGGAGGATGTGGAATCGGTATGGGTAGAACTGCGAAACACTAAGGGGCAGAAAACGCTTGTGGGTGTTGTGTACAGAGTTGGGGATGGTATCAAACAGGAAATTAGAAATGCTTGCGACAAAGGCAAAGCAGTTATAATGGGTGACTTCAATCTACATATAGATTGGGTGAATCAAATTGGCAGGGGTGCTGAGGAAGAGGATTTCTTGGAATGCATTATCTAAATCAACATGTAGAGGAACCAACGAGAGAGCTGGCTATTTTAGACTGG
This sequence comes from Leucoraja erinaceus, assembly GCF_028641065.1. Lineage (NCBI taxonomy): Eukaryota > Metazoa > Chordata > Chondrichthyes > Rajiformes > Rajidae > Leucoraja > Leucoraja erinaceus. The sequence goes on along the minus strand of NC_073379.1, from coordinate 1,156,921 downwards.
GTATTGAGTAATGAGGAAGGGTTAGTTAGTAGTCTTGTTGTGCGTGGCCCCTTGGGCAAGAGTGACCATAATATGGTTGAGTTCTTCATTAGGATGGAGAGTGACATTGTTAATTCAGAAACAATGGTTTTGAACTTAAAGAAAGGTAACTTTGAGGGTATGAGACGTGAATTGGCCAAGATTGACTGGCAATTAATTCTAAAAGGCAATACGGGGAGAAAAGATGAAGTACGAAGGTAAGCTAGCCAAGAATATAAAGGATAGTAAAAGCTTCTTTAGGTATGTGAAGAGGAAAAAATTAGTTATGACCAAAGTTGGACCCTTGAAGACTGAAACAGATGAAGACACAAACAATCTCCCTGATGTACTAGTGGCCAGAGGATCTAGGGTGACGGAGGAACTGAGGAAAATTCACATTAGGCAGGAAATGGTGTTGGGTAGACTGAAAGCTGATAAATCCCCAGGGCCTGATGGTCTGCATCCCAGGGTACTTAAGGAAGTGGCTCTAGAAATCGTGGATGCATTGGTGATCATTTTCCATTGTTCTACAGATTCAGGATCAGGTCCTGTTGATTGGAGGGTAGCTAATGTTATCCCAATTTTTAAGAAAGGCGGGAGAGAGAAAACACGGAATTATAGACCAGTTAGCCTGACATCGGTGGTGGGGAAGATGCTGGAGTCAATTATAAAAGATGAAATAGCGGCACATTTGGATAGCAGTAACAGGATCGGTCCGAGTCAACATGGATTTATGAAGGGGAAACCATGCTTGACTAATCTTCTGGAATTTCTTAAGGATGTAACTAGGATACTGGGAAAGTAAACAAGGGGGAGCCAGTGGATACAGTAGATCTCATGGTATTGGGGATAGGGTGCTGGCATGGATGGAAAAGTGGTTGGCAGACAGGAAACGAAGAGTGGGGATTAACGGGTCCCTTTCAGAATGGCAAGCAGTGACTAGTGGGGTACCACAAGGCTCGGTGCTGGGACCGCAGCTATTTACAATATACATTAATGATTTTGTTGAAGGGGTTAAAAGTAACATTAGCAAATTTGCATATGACACAAAGCTGGGTGACAGTGTGAACTATGAGGAGGATGCATGGCAGATGCAGTTTAATATGGATAAATGTGAGGTTATCCACTTTGGTGGTAAAAGCAGGAAGGCTGATTATTATCTGAATGGTGTCAAGTTGGGAAAAGGGTGTCAAGTTGGGAAAATCTGGCGTTCTTGTTCATCAGTCAATGAAAGTAAGCAGGTACTGGAGAAAATGCTGGAGAAACTCAACGGGTGCAGCAGCATCTATGGAGCAAAGGAAATAGGCAACGTTTCGGGCCGAAACCCTTCATGAAAGTAAGCATGCAGGTACAGCAGGTATTGAAGAAAGCGGATGCAATTTTGGCCTTCATAACAGGAGGAGTTGAGTATAGGACAAAGAGGTCCTTCTGCGTACTGTGTGCAATTTTGGTCTCCAAATTTGAGGAAGGACATTCTCGCTATTGAGGGAGTGCAGCGTAGGTTCACAAGGTTAATTCCTGGTGTAGTGTTTGACGGATAGTAACTGAATATCGACTCATGTTGTACCATGTCAGGATGTGGGTTTATTCCAGCCACGATGGCTGAATGACTGATTCTGAGAAAAAACATACATACGTGGCAAGAGCCCTCTTGTGGTAAATGTAAGGATAGTCTTACATAGACACAACTCCTGGATGGCGGCACTGTCATATGCTGAGAGAATGGAGTGGCTGGGCTTGTATACTCTGGAATTTAGAAGGATGTGAGCGGATCTTATTGAAATATAAGGGTTTGGACATGCTAGAAGCAGGAAACATGTTCCCGATGTTGGGGGAGTCCAGAACCAGGGACCACAGTATAAAAATAAAGGGTAAGCCATTTAGAACCGAGATGAGGAAAACCTTTTTCACACGGAGGGTTGTGAATCAGTGGAATTCTCTGCCAAAGAAGGCAGTGGAGGCCAATTCTCTGGACGCTTTCAAGTGAGAACTAGATAGGGCTCTTAAAGATAACGGAGTCAAGGGATATGGGGAGAAGGCAGGATTGGGGTACTGATTGTGGATGATCAGCTATGATTACATTGAATGGTGGTGCTGGCTCGAATGGCCGAATGGCCTACTCCAGAGATGCTGCCTGTCCCGCTGAGTTACTCCAGCATTTTGTTTCTATCTTTAGCAACGGTGAATGTTTTGTTTCATGTAATCATAACAGAATGTAAATAATCGTTTTAAACTCTGACATTGTTTAGATTAATTTGCTATTTTGTTCATTACTGCTCAAACCGATGGAATAAAGCTGTTTTACATACGACGAGGGTTTATATGTTTTACCTTTAAAGCCATGATCATTCTTGTAGTAAAGTTCTTTGTATTCGTTTGCCAAATTATACAAGCTCAAAATGGTTTCATCGTGAGAAAGCCATCTCCATTCTCCACCAACATGCTCTTCGACTCCAAACAGGTTTAAATGGTGATCAACTGGGGCAACCTTGAGTTTGCCCAACTGCAGGGGAATGAGGACATCAAATTCATTCACCGCTTCTGTCTTGGTTCCATCTGCGACACTCCCAACTAGGATGAAGTAGTTTGCAAACAACTTGTCCCGCTCATGAATAAATTCAAGCATCTTTTTCAGCGTGGACTGCAACGTTTGTTTTACTTCCTTTTTGTCTGAATCTTTCCTGATGATTCTTCTATAATATTCTTGCAGGGGCTTCTCTAATTGATCAATCCTTGCAGATATTTTCTGATCCATCGTCCTGTGGATATTTTGCAGCGGTTCTGAATCCTTAGCTGAGACGTGTGTTGTGTTTGCGGCGAACCTCCCACCCACACTTGAACTTTCTGTGCAACTGATAGCGCAGAACGAAACACTCTGACAAAGTGCATTAGTCTCTTGAGCAATAGTTACTGTTTAACAAACACAAGCACTCGGATTTATTTTATTGACGCTATAGGGAGGTTTCACGGCAGTCGGGTCACAACCCATGACCCGCACTGTTGCTACGCTACTCCAAGTGGAGTACACGCGATGAACTGCAGGTAGGCACTGACCATTGTTTCCAGCGTAGCGAGCCCGTTAAAAGCCGCTGAGATTGTCAATTTTTGTGCTGTAAATAATTATGGAAATCGGGATAAGCGTGTGAGACATTTAGCCTACTGCAGAATTCCAAAAGTGAGGAGAAATGACGGTAAATAGAAGCGAGAGCTGAAGGGACAACGGCAGCCAATGTGCTTGGCGAACATTGGCCGTTTGCTCACTGCATTTCATCAACTAAGGCATTATTAGTGTTTTTTCTAGATTCCTTTGGCATCTAAAGAGTTTCAGAAGTGATAAATCTGGCTGTAAAATTTTTAAATCGCCCATGGTTCTCAAGTGGGTTTTTACATACAAAATGAAAACGCCTCTGAAGCAAAATGTACAGCCAGATTTATCACTTCTGAGACTTTTTAGATACCAAAGGAATCAAGAAAAAACACAAATAATGCCTTACTGTTGATGAAATGCAGTGAGCAAACATGATAATTCCCAAAATTTTAAATTCCGATATCTGCACGGCCATTGTTCACCAAGATCTTTAGCTGCTGTTGTCCCTTCAGTTCTCTCTTCTCTATACCTTCATTTCGCTTCACGTTTGGAATTCTAAAGTTGGGTACATGTCTCTCACACTTACCCCGACTTCCACATTTTTTTTTACAGCGCAAAAATTCAACATTTTGGCGGTTTTTAACAGGTAGGAAATTACGCGTTTCTTGCATTAATAACCTATACCGGAAGTTACGGATGTCCTCCAGATGGATTGAGCGGCTCCGTGCGTCAAGCCCTATGTACCAGTGACCTCACGTGCAACCCCCCCATTGACCAGGTAAGATATATTTAAGTTAATTAAATTCTAAATATCATATTTAGAGATATCGAGCAAACACAGACCCTTCAGCCCAACTTGTCCATGCTGACCAAGGAGCCTTCCTGCGCACAATAGTGTCAACAGTGTCAATAGTGCTTTATTTGTCGCATGCGTATCTGCACAGTGAAGTTCATTTTGCATGTATTACACATGCAGGCGCCACCATATTTGGCACCATTGTTCAAAGTCCAAAGTTTGGTCACCGTATGGTTGATGTACTGGAGCAGTTCCCGCGAACCGACGCTCCACTCCCCTCGAAGCAGTGTTTCCACTTTGAAGGAAACTACCCGGAATTCTGGTGGTCTTCGGGTAATTTTAAGGAAATGAAATTATTTCCGGAAATTTCCCGGCGCAGTAAAACTTCCACAACTGCGCATGTGCGACTGCCGCCTCAATTTCACATGCGCGGATACCGTGCCCACCACACACGAGCGTGGAGACGTGAACGGGTCTAATCTGGCCCGCGGGATGATTTGGGGGGAAATAGTACCCTGTATGTACTAGACTAAGTGGGACCCATTGGGTCCCAGCATCACATCGGAGGGCTGGTCCCCCAACGCAATATTCCACCTCTCCACCAATTCCAAAATGACTCGCGGCTATTCCTTGAAATTCCATTTCAAGCAGGGTGGAAGGCCACCAAATTCAAGTGCTGTTTCTTACCACTTCAAACAGGGTGCAAGGCCACCAAATTCAAGTGAAGTTTCATACCATTTCATGCAGGGTGCAAGGCCACTAAAGACAGCGAGTCATGACTTCTCCCTCCTCCATCTTGCAAAGACTGAGCTATGCTAACACTTCTGGGTTTTATAGTCCCTTCCACCAGAAGGGGCGTGGCCTTCATGGCATGATTGACAGGAGAGAGAATCTTAACATTTTTTAAAGACTAATAGCTCTTTTATCTTTCATCGATGGGAAAAATCCTCGGCACTAGATGAGCGGGGGGGGGGTAGTAAGCTGGCCAAAAATCTGAGCCGTACGCGGTAGTGTTTTTTCTAATATCAATATAAAACGCAAACAGGAAGTGGTCAAGATTAGACTTTTAATTATATAGAAGGCAACTTTAATTAGGCAAGGCAACTTTAATTAGGAAAGGCAACTTTAATTAGGCAAGGCAACTTTAATTAGGCAATACAGCTTTTGCATTTAAACCAAAGGCAACACAGCTTTAGCATTCCAAACCAAAGGCAGCACAGCTTTAGCATTTCCAAACCAAAGGCAGCACAGCTTTAGCATTTCCAAACCAAAGGCAGCACAGCTTTAGCATTTCCAAACCAAAGGCAGCACAGCTTTAGCATTTCCAAACCAAAGGCAGCACAGCTTTATTATATACTGTAAACTATATTTTCAATTAAGGGCACAGACAGGTCAGTAAAACCACTCACATGTGTTCTGTGTTATTCACAGCTCAGACTGCGAGACGTGACCCTCTCGCTCCTCCATCTTGCAGAGACTGACTGAGGCACTCAACACTTCCAGGTTTTATAGTCCCTCCGGAAGGGGCGTGGTCTTCAGGAGAGAGAATCTCAACATTTTTAAACAGTAATAACTCTTTTATTTTTTATCGATGGGAAAAAATCCGCTTGTCCTGCGAAACGCAAGGGGACTCTGAGTAAGATGGCCAAAAATCACAGCCGTAAGTGGCAGCATTTTTTCCAAAATCAATATACAGAACAACAGCAAGTGGTCAAGATCAGACGTTTAGTAATATAGATATTACTATATTTATGACCATCCGGCCCGTCAGCCGCATCACAATTGAAAATGGCGCCGGTGACGCGGTAGGGATGCCGTCTCCTCACACATGTGCAGTGGGCCCGGTATCCATGCGTGCACAGTTGTGGCGGCAGTCACACATGCGCAGTGGGGAAGGCTTACCGGGCCAGGAAATACGATCAAATTCCAGGTAATTTGGAATTCTATTTCAGTAAAAAAAAATTTGAGGTGTGGAAGCACTGTCTCGAAAGTAGACACAAAATGCTGGAGTAATTCAGCGGGACAGGCAGCATCTCTGGAGAGGAGGAATGGGTGACGTTTCGGGTCGCTACCCTTCTCACCCATTCCTTCTCTCCAGAGATGCTGCCTGTCCCGCTGAGTTACTCCAGCATTTTGTGTCTACCTTTGATTTAAACCAGCATCTGCAGTTCTTTCCAACACATTTTGTCCCTCTCCTCTCCTCGCCCGGCCATCTTTGTGTACCGGGAGCGCCACCTTGAAGGTGCTGGAGGTCAAATCCACATTAGGCAGGAAATGGTGTTGGGCAGACTGATAGAACTGAAGGTTGATAAGTCAGCATGGATTTACAAAGGGGAAATCATGCTTAACTAATCTTCAGGAATTTTTTGAGGATGGAACTATGAAAATGGACAAGGAAAGCCAGTGGATGTAGTGTACCCGGACTTTCAGAAAGCATTTGATAAGGTCCTACATAGGAGATTAGTGGGTAAAATTACGGCACATGGTATTGGAGATAGAATGCTGACATGGATAGAAAATTGGTTGGTTGAAACAAAGAGAAGGGATTAATGGGTCCATTTCAGAATGGTAGGCAGTGACTAGTGTGTACTGCAAGGCTCGGTGCTGGGACCGCAGCTATTTACAATATATATTAATGACTGAGATGAAGGGATTACAAGTAACATTAGCAAATTTGCAGATAACACAAAGCTGGGTGGCAGTATGAACTGTGAGGAGGATGCTATGAGAATGCGGGGTGATTTGGGCATGTTGGGTAAGTGGGCAGATGAATGGCAACTGCAGTTTAATGTGGATAAATGTGAGGTTATCCATTTTGGTAGCAAAACGGGAAGTAAGATTATTATCTAAATGGTTCCCGTTTGGAACCAATCAATTTGGGAAATGGGGAGGTACAACGGGATCTGGGGGTCCTTGTTCATCGGTCAATGAAAGTAATCATGCAGATACAGCAGGCATTGACGAAAGCGAATGACATGTTGACCTTCAAAACAAGATGAGTTGAGAATAGGAGCTATGAGGTCCTTCTGCAGTTGTACAGGACCCTAGTGAGACCGCACCTGCAGTATTGTGTGCAGTTTTGGTCTCCAAATTTGAGGAAATATATTCTTGCCCAGGGAGCCGTTGGTGAGAGGGGAGGAGTACCTGCACTGTAAGTATAAAATACACCGCGGGGCTGGTTTCCACAGAGGCCCAGGGAGCCGTTGGTGAGAGGGGAGGAGTACCTGCGCTGTAAGTATAAAATACACCGTGGGGCTTGTTTCCACAGAGGCCCAGGGAGCCGTTGGTGAGAGGGGAGGAGTACCTGCGCTGGAACCAAACCGCCAAAGTTCCAGAGAAGGAGTCTGGGGGAAGCCTCTGATTGGTTTACATTTTTACATTTCTGCCTTTAGGTTAAGGATTCTGGGAGTTAAGGATTCTGGGAGTTAAGGATTCTGGGAGTAAGGGTACAGTATTTATTAGTAAAGTTTAACGGATAAAGTTTTGTGTTTTTTTTAAATATTTAATATAGTTAAATTGGGAGTAGGATATGTCGGTGGAGATTGGCCCCGTGGTTTGCTCAGCCTGCAACATGTGGGAGATCAGGGATATGGTCGGTGTCCCTGGTGACTACGTTTGCAGGAAGTGTGTCCAGCTACAGCTCCTGGCAGACCGCATTGAACGATTGGAGCTGCGGTTGGATTCATACTGGAGCATCCACGATGCTGAGAAAGTCGTGGACAGCACGTACAGTAAGTTGGTCACACCGCAGGTAAAAGGTAAGAGGACAGAAAGGGAACGGGTGGCCAATAGTCAGCAAAGCAGTAGGCAGGTAGTGCAGGAGTCCCCTGCGGTCATCTCCCTCCTAAACAGGTATACCATTTTGGATACTGTTGAGGGAGATGGCTCATCAGGGGAAGGCAGCAGCAGCCAAGTTCATGGCACCATGGGTGGCTCTGCGGCACATGAGGGGGGGAAAAAGAGTGGAAGGGCAATAGTAATAGGGGATTCAATTGTCAGGGGAATAGATAGGTGTTTCTGCGGCCGCAAACGAGACTCCAGGATGGCATGTTGCCTCCCTGGTGCAAGGGTCAGGGATGTCACTGAACGGCTGCAGAACATTCTGGAGGGGGAGGGTGAACAGCCAGTTGTCGTGGTGCATATTGGCACCAACGATATAGGTAAAAAAAGGGATGAGGTCCTACAGGATGAATTTAGGGAGCTAGTAGATAAGCTTAAAAGTAGGACCTCAAAGGTAATAATCTCTGGATTACTACCAGTACCACGGGCCAGTCAGAGCAGAAATAGGAGGATATTGCAGATGAATACGTGGCTTGAAAAATGGTGCAACGGGGAGGGATTCAAATTTTTAGGGCATTGGAACCAGTTCTGGGGGAGGTGGGACCAGTACAAACAGGACGGCCTGCACCTGGGCTGGAATGGAACCAATGCCCTTGGGGGAGTGTTTGCTAGTGCTGTCGGGGAGGATTTAAACTAATGTGGCAGGGGGATGGGTACAAGAGCATAGAGGCAGGGGGGTATAAAATGAAGATAGAAGCAATAGGTAGCAAGGTGAAAAGA